>NC_136063.1:2127970766-2128450766 GCF_964261635.1 Lissotriton helveticus
TGCAGGTTCTCTTGACAAACTAATTGTTACTTTTGCCCATTTTCTCCTAATTTTAATTGCTTTTGATTTTTTTACGAATACATACCAAAGATTGTGCAAAATTGAATGCGTACTGTAAAGAAATGGTTTTGTCATCTTCATTTAAGTACTTTTATAAATATTTCCAGAAAGATTTTGGTAGTCTATTTTTGCTAATTATTTTGAAGCAATAGCGCAGTTTCTGCGCTATGAAACAGAGTAAAGTTGAAAGTGTGATTACCAATGGCTGACCACTACCAAAAACTGGTGGAAACAGCAGCATTTGTTTTCATCATGTTCGCAACTACTGCATTTGAGAATTATTGCATATTTAAAATGCAGTGCTTTCGCTGTATATTCAGCTGTTGTCTTCGGCCTGACTGCCCACATTGAGTGGCATAAAACGTCAGATTGTTAAATTGACTCAGCGGAACTTGTATGTATTAAACTCGTGGCTGTGTCACGTACAGAGTGTTGAAGTCACAGAATGACCTGTTAAGCCAGAAGCAATTTTGTAGACCGTTTACAGTTGAGATACTGCGAAGTGTTTTTGACCTCTTTCTGCCTAAACCCGAGATATTGCTAATTATTAAATTGTTGAAGATCATGAACTACTTTAGTTGAAAATGAAGGATATTGATAAATAAGGCTTATACCTAAGGCACAATGTGGTGACATAGGGACTAGTTGAGAACTCTAGAAATTATCTGTTACAGGTGCCTATTCTGTTGGCTTTATTTGCTCATTGATGTTTGGGTTTATGCAGATTATAATTGTATGAGTACTTTGATATTGCACGTCCCCTCTTAGCACAATCTTGAAACTAAAGGGAAATATAACTGTTTCAGCTACATGATAGTGACTTTAGACCGAGGAGGTAGAATTACTTTTCTGAGTAGTATTGGGGTGAATCCTGTTAAGCGGTTTAATGTGAATGTTCACCTTATAGAGCTATCTTTAGGGTATCATTTGAATAAATAAAATTGACAGCCTAGCACTTGAGGCTCAATGTGCATACCTAAATTACGTTGCACACAGTTTTTACATAGTTGAGCTGTTCGTTTCTTCTACTTTGTCAGCAGTGCATATAATGCGGTAGAATTATGGAGGGGGTTTCAATTGTGCATTTATTGGCAGAGTAGACATATAATCTGCCTTTTTTGTCCTGCTAGTTTCTGCATTGATTAACAAGTCACAATATTGGAATAATTTGTTAGGTAACGCACAACAGGCCAAGTTTTTATTTATTTTTGTATTGTACATGCAGCGATTTTGAGCTGTCAACTGACAATCTATTTTATATAATTAAATTGGTTGATGTGTTCCTAATGCCTCATTTGTATATTGAAGTGGTAAAATATAAACCGTTTTAATTTCTGTAGCAAAAATTTATATTTTTAAATCTCACATGGGTAAAATGCTTTAATATATTACCAACAAAGGTTTATTAGTGCAAAACTGTCTAGTTCATTTGGAATGGTTAGTTTGGTAAAATCATGTATGAAAATATAGACATTACAGTATTATCATTTAGGTGTTACCAAAGGTGTAGCTGTTCTTACTATTAAGGTGAAAATCAGCGGACCTAAATAACACGTTTTGTAAGTTGAGCGTATTTTATTTGTATTGGGTGACAGCATTCTATTAATTTCAGTATTTCATCAACCTACTGGGCTATAAATCTGGCAGACGTGCTGCCAAAATAAACTAGTTACTTTGCTATGTTTGGTTTTGCCCAGAATTTTTGTAAATCTCTAGTTAAGACAGATTCCTCCATGCACTTACACAATTCTACCTAACCGACACTTGAATCATGTCCTCAGATGCCCTGAAGCCATCTTCTAATCAAGCATTTGTAACTGGGTCTTTACATGGCAATGCTGTGATCTTTATTAAATTATGTATGATTATTTTGCTGCTTCTCTTCCTCTAAACTGGTACTGTTAAAAGGTTTGTGGTATTTGTCTTCAAGGAGGGAGGATGGGAACAGTGTTTTAATGCATAATGCTTTCAAACATATTATGAATGCAATAAATTTTTGTAAAAATGTCTTGTCCAAGCATTTCATTTGCATTGCAAGGGTAGTAGTTCTTGCTTTTGGAAAGGTTGTTAGAGGCATATACTGTGCGTTTTGTATTGCATTTGCTTTTAATTTGGAGCTCTCGAAAATGTTTCTTCTCCATTTTACATAGTCTATTGCTATTGGAAAATCAAGAAAATTGAAAGAATGGTCATTTTCTTAAACCTAAATCATATATATATTTATATAATTTTTTACTACTGACAACGTCAAGTCTTTACCAATTTTCTGAAGGTAAATACATTTTTTGTAAATGTTTAGCAACTTTTATGTTTTCATACTTTCAGGTAGCTGCCTCAAGTTAACTGCTTGCATTACAACAGAGCAGTTTGTGTACAGCTTTACTTTCCAGTATCTTGTGTTATCTTGCTGAACATG
The DNA here is from genome assembly GCF_964261635.1 of Lissotriton helveticus. Taxonomy (NCBI): domain Eukaryota; kingdom Metazoa; phylum Chordata; class Amphibia; order Caudata; family Salamandridae; genus Lissotriton; species Lissotriton helveticus. Next base: position 2,127,973,243 of record NC_136063.1, read on the forward strand.
AAACAAACCTCCTTTGTTCCCCCAGTTTCACCTGCTACCCTTTTACTATTATGATCAAATCCTTTGTCACCTTTCTCCCTGTCATTACACAAATGCCCTTCCCACAAGCTATGTGACTGGATAGTCCAGCATTAACCTGAACTGTCACTTGCTCCAAGCATGACAATTTACAAGCAATTTGGGCATCCAAGACCTGAGCTAATCACTCCTGACCTCCATCAGGTATATAGGTACCATGTAAAGTACTCGATCTGAGTTTGCCTTGTGCCTTCATGCAACCAGCATACCATTCTTGTAGATTGCTCCAGCCATACCATTCCTTTTTCATGGAATCTCCTTCCCTCAAACACTCAAGATAGCAGTTATACCTCTTTTCCTATCTAAACATCCTGTATGTGTGTTAATCGGATTGAGAGACACCAAGTTCATTTTGGGTGCCTGAGCAAGCTGTATGAAATCATTCACATTTTACCCATAAGTTGGCCAGCATGGGTCCAGCGTCTTACTGAGCAATTTAATGTGACCCTGGATGTATTATCAATACCATCTTTAGTACCCACTATTGTGTTTGTAGAACAGTAATTTTTCATAAAGAATTGTGCCGTAGAAGCCGTGCATTTGGTAACTAATGTTAGTCTCTCAATATTTTGGACCTTTAAGAATTGGAATGTTCGAGAAATATTCTAAATGCTCTATGCCAGTTTTTCTTGAATATCCTATTTCTTTAAACATGTTCTTGATCTTTGTATGTCTTTTCCTTTTTTATCATAACTATCAAACACCAGTGTCTTGTTTTCTATATGTGAACCTCTTACATTCAGGTCAAACATTTAAAGGCACAAGTTGAAGCGATCTGCACAGCAGTTCCAATCCTTTTTACATCATTTATGCACCATGTTTTTTCCCTGAAAACTTTAGATTATATCAGGTTATGTCACCATGAAGTCATAAAAGATTTTTCTAGTACGGTTTTGTTTTTTTAAACATAATTTGTCCCAGAATGGAATGGGTGATGCATGAATTGGACTTTCAGTTACATTTTAGCCTTGCTTATTTTTAGCAGAAATGGCCCATGTTTGTGTCCAATGACATTGTTTACCTAGAGTGAAAGGAGTGTTGCTGACACAAGTTGTAGTCACGTGTGGTGTTGGCTTCCAAAGGGTCCTTCTATCGTATCATTGTTAGTTTTTTGGCAAGTGGTATTTGTCTGGGTTGTGATGACATGATGTGCTGTGCCAGGCCTTGAAGCAGCAGTGGCTCTGGAAAAGGTTTTGCTGGCAGCCTTGTATTGCATTGAATGAGAAGACTGTGGCTCTTAGTGGCATACATATTTATAGCACAGTTTTAATTCTCTATAGAAAAGCCTCAGCTTTGCACATTTTATTGTAGAGGCACTTGTGAAATAGTCCCATGGACTTGGATAGTAATCCATAGCATTTCTTCTCAGCAACACATCCCTCATGTGCCTGTAAGAATATTTTGTGTGATGGAAACAAGGAATGTTCGGCAGTTGTATATTTGTACCAAAGGTGTAGCTCCTTTGTGATGTATGCACAGCCCGAATCACACATGTGATAATGTGCCATTCTGTTGAAGGTAACAATCAAATAAGCTTGGTAATGCAAATCTGCCTGTGGGTGCTCATATTTGCTAGCAGTGGTGCTTCAATATATCCAAGAGTAGAAGAACTGGTATGTGAACTAGTGAATGCTTGCACAATATTGCACCATCTTGCCTTGGTATGGACCGCATGTATTGTTTAGCCAGTTTCCATATTGCCACACCATGTAAAGTCACTGTTGCAATGACAGTTATTATCTTGCCTTTCTTTTTTGCCTAGCGCAGTAAAAGACAGTGAAGAGAGTCCGTTTAAGCACCCCTCTCTTTTGCTGATTTTTATTGGGGAGGTAGCAGGAGCCATGTGGAGTTTCTGCTGCTGAGCACTCCCCCTTACTGCTCATATTAAGCCAGCATACAAAAGAACATGCAGATTGAAACTGCTCCTACACCACATGATGTACACGTGCTGTAGAAGATGTAAGACCCAAGTAGATTATTATTCTTACAGATCCCTACATGAACTAATCAATAAAAGTCCGCAAGTGAAATGGTACTGCCTTTATAGTGCATATATGCAGGTGCTTTATATAAAGCAGCTTTACTATGTGCATTACTGACTCCTTACTGACTCATCGATCTTTTGTCCTTGTTTTTCAAGTTTTTATTTACTTTATTTGTCTTTATTAGTGTTGAACAAATTATACAGACAGTTAACTTTAAGAATAATGTTACATATTGCATTTGAATTAAATGTATTCGAGCCACGTTGGTGGGGTACCAAGCAGTAATATATACAAAAAAAAAACCTCAAAACAATATTAGCATTTTATATGTGTGTCAATAAATTGTAGTGGACAACTAATGGATTGCTGATTGTTCAGGGTTGTTAAGACTCGTCTAGCTTGCATTAATGGTCTGAGTCCGACTGATTAACCCCTTCCATGCTGGGCGGTTTCCGCCGCTGTGCGGTAGACAAACGAACAGGGCGGGCCGTGACGAACCCCAGCCGTCATCAGCACACGAGCACCGTGGAGCGTGACGGCTGGGGTTCGTCATCAGCATGGAAGGGGTTAATATTTTGTTTTTAGTTGTTGAGAGAATTCCATAGTGATGAATGGAATTTGTAAATTTCACTTTTGTAATCTAAATAGTAATCTTGACTAGATCAGCTTCATGTTTGTGAACATGTGGAAGATTGTCTTATTGGTCTTTGGGCTGCAAGAGTTCATTTAAGCACATTTCTGGGCTTTCTCATTGACCAAAGTGAAGATTGCAGTGTATGATTCTCATTTGCCTGGAATCCTTTAAACTGGTGTGATGGGCAGTGGGACAAACAAGTTGTTCTGCCATTTAGGAAGCTTATTTCATCCTGAAGATAATCTTAGTTTGAAGGACCACTGACTAGGTCGAAGGGTCGATCTAAACAGTATATGTATTTTTGTCAAGTTATAAAATGTGAATTAATGATGCAGGAGTTCAAAGCAACTCGGAATATATTTTTTCGTTAGCATTTTTGTCAGTAAAAAAATGTTTCGTAGGCACAGAATAAAAAATGTTCACAATCACCATACATGACTGTTTCAATTACCCAATTGTGCAAGATGCAGGCTTTGCCCATCTACAATAATGAATAAGTCTATAAGCTTTCATCTTTGTGGTAGCAAGTCTTAGCAGCACCAAACCAGGGATGTGGCTCACATGGATCCAGTAAGATCCCCTGATATTGGCACCAGTCCTTCCATTTTTTTTTTTTAATAAACTGAGTTGTGTGGCATGGCAACAATCTGTCTAACCCACCAACATACTTCCCCCGCCTCCCACTACCCCCCCCCCCCATATGATCCACTGTAAGCAGCCATACAATAACAGAGAACAGTGCACAGCCCATCAGTCGAAACACTGTAATCTAAACCACGAGTGTTCCAACGCCGCAAGCTAAACCACGCTTGCCTTAACCACACATATGCCTTAACCAAGCATGTTCGTAGTTACAGCAATGCACGTTCTAGCTGTTGACTGCATTGGACTGAAGCAGGAAGACCTCGCAGGGAGAGATCCGCAGTGAGGTAAGTGGGGATTGGGTCGGGGGTAGTTTTGTGGGCTGGGTGGTAGGTCGTGGGCTGGGGGATGGTTCGGGGTAGTTTTGTGGGCTGGGGGGTGGTTCGGGGTAGTTTTGTGGGCTGGGGGATGGTTCGGGGTAGTTTTGTGGGCTTGGGGGATGGTTCGGGGTAGTTTTGTGGGCTTGGGGGATGGTTCGGGGTAGTTTTGTGGGCTTGGGGGATGGTTCGGGGTAGTTTTGTGGGCTTGGGGGATGGTTCGGGGTAGTTTTGTGGGCTTGGGGGATGGTTCGGGGTAGTTTTGTGGGCTTGGGGGATGGTTCGGGGTAGTTTTGTGGGCTTGGGGGATGGTTCGGGGTAGTTTTGTGGGCTTGGGGGATGGTTCGGGGTAGTTTTGTGGGCTTGGGGGAGTTTTGTGGGATGGTTCGGGGTAGTTTTGTGGGCTTGGGGTAGTTTTGTGGGCTTGGGGGATGGTTCGGGGTAGTTTTGTGGGCTTGGGGGATGGTTCGGGGTAGTTTTGTGGGCTTGGGGTAGTTTTGTGGGCTTGGGGGATGGTTCGGGGTAGTTTTGTGGGCTTGGGGGATGGTTCGGGGTAGTTTTGTGGGCTTGGGGTAGTTTTGTGGGCTTGGGGGATGGTTCGGGGTAGTTTTGTGGGCTTGGGGGAATGGTTCGGGTACTTTTGTGGGCTTGGGGGAATGGTTCGGGTACTTTTGTGGGCTTGGGGGAATGGTTCGGGTACTTTTGTTGGCTGGGGGTTGAGGGTTAGTTTTGTGGGCTGGGGGTGGGTCGGGTTTTTTGTGGGCTGGGGGTGGGTCGGGTTTTTTGTGGGCTGGGGGTGGGTCGGGTTTTTTGTGGGCTGGGGGTGAGTCGGAGTATTTTTGTGGGCTGGGGGTTCATGACTAGGCTTCAGGGCTGGGGGGGGTCAAGGGTAGTTTTCAGGGCTGGTCGGGAGTCTGAGTCGTTTTTTAAAATCAGGGGTAAGGTAGGCCTCGGGGCAGGGGGACGCGAATGGGCAGTCGGGGTAGTTTTTAGTGTTTAGGTTCGGGCAGCAGTTTTTAGGGCTGGGAGAGGGTTTTTAGGCCTCAGGGCAGGTGGAGGGGGACACTGTGGGAGTTGGGAGAGGGTAGGGGAATTTGGACCTCAGGGTGGGGAGGGGACGGGGAAGTTGTAGTTTAGGGCGTTTGGGAGGGGTTCGCGACCTTAGCCACGCATACCCCTTTACCATTATTGCATTTACCACTAAATTATGTGGTAAAGGAATGCGTGGTTAAGACGCTGTCGTTAATACAACTGCGTTGTTTAGGCACACGTGGTTAGGGAACACGTGGTTCCGACATACAACCACGGCCAAACATTTCCCGCAAGCCTCCCAGATTCTTGCATGTTTATGGGGGACAATCCTTCCAGATTTTGTAGTGTTTTTGCAGCAGCTTCCTGCTATAATTGGTTTCACACAAAAATCCAGTCCCTTTCGCCGGCATTCCATTGTTTGGTGATCGTCTTCTTTCGCCTTTGGCAATGAGAAGTCTCAGCCATCACATTGTTATTTTGTATCTGTTTGAGTCCACATTGACGTTTAAATCGAAGAAGATCTTTTTTGGGGGTCTGCTTTCTGCTTCCAGCTGAAACTCCTTGTTTTTAAAAAAAAATTTGTTTAAGTACTTCTCTTTAATGAAGTTACTTGCTGGGCTTTGGTGAACATTAGCCTTAAATAATTTCTTAATTTCAGATTTCAATTAATAGATATAAAAACCCTGTACTATTATCCTAAAAGAAGACTAAAACAAACAGGTTAAAAAAACTATACCTCTGACTCTAATCAGTTTACTACTTCAATGTTGCTATATAGTGTGATGTGAAGTATTCACAAATTATCTACTTGTCACTACACATAGCATGGAACCAACCTGAGTTGCAAATTGGTAGTCTGTGAACCTTTCAATTTTACATAGTAAAAGCATGGGACTGAATTATTTTTTTGGGTGCTCACAGCAGATTCTGGAACTTTGGTGCTCCTGCTTGAAATTACAAACCCAAATCTGCAAATTATAGTAAAGTGTTAATTAAAAATCAAGTACCACTCAAGTGTACCTTCCCGTTATATGTGGAAACATTTTAGTACTGTACAGTGTAGCATCCTATCCCGTTTTACTTTCGGATACTGAAAGTTATCTCAAAGCCCAAGTATATTTTTATTGCTCACTTTTCAGCCCTGCCTTTTCTTATGTTCACCATCTCTGGGCAGTACTAATGCTTTATTGCATTGCATTCAACATTTTTCATTCTTCACTCAGTCAACTCAACATGTACATTTGAAGACACTTCCCCACTGGCTGAGCAAAAGCACATGCAGAAGTCCTTGTCCCTAAATTCCAGCAATGTTCAAGCACTTGTGCATTTCTGACTTCAGACAGTTTAAAAAAAGCCAAAGTAACACCACTTCTTAAAAAATATAAAAATAAACTGCAACTCTCAATAGGTTGTTATAATGAAATATTGCCACAGTTTTGTGGTCTCCATTTGATGGGGAAAAAACTGGAACAAATAGCTTGCACTCCATTTCAAAAACTTTCTTGACTTGGGACACTAAGCATCATTTTGAGTCTAGCTTTAAGCCCCAGGTATGGCACTGGTGAATGGCTTGCACAACAAGTGGGTTGTGTCTATAATACTAACCTAGCCTTGATGTTTGTTATGACTAAACTGTTCTGGTGGTCTAAGCTTTTTTTTCCTTATTTCCACATAGCAACCTGAAAAACCATAATCCTGCTAGTCCTTTGTTCCACTTTTTGTGGGGGGAGGGGGATAGGAGATCTGGTAATGTGTTTTGTGCCTATAACTTGTGAAGGATGGCATCTTGTAAACTCACGTCATTTCTGTTACTACTGAGGTTCTGCTTCGTAAGATCCTCTCTAGCAGTCCGAAACATTGAAAATTTTCACCAACCTGCCAATGCGCGGTGACCCCGGGACACTTCTTTTCCACAGGGTAGTAAAAGAAGCTTCATTAGAGGTAGACTTTTCAAAGTCATTTATGCCACCAACATAAAGTTTAGCAGGAGGGATTTTGCTGAGTATTTCTTAATGAAAAGCTAAATCGGAAAGAGAAACACAGTGATAGATTCCTTACCTTAGAATTACCCCCAGGCGTCAGACTGGATCCGGAAAGTTTTCGTCAGCAGTACCCCTGCGTGTCGGTAGGTGGCGTTGTGCGGCCCTGCGCCGTCACAGGCGTCGTGGTCGACGAGATGACGTCCCGGGCGCTACTTAGAAGTAGCCCACACATGCTGTAGTCCTTTCTTTTTCTGCGCTGGCAAGCGCAGATCCGGAAAGAGCAGGAACCCCCAGTCAATTTTTGACTGACTTTTTGAGACTTTTGGCTCCATTTTTCATCAGTTTCATTTTTTTGAGTCCTAAGGGGCAGTTAGGATGCCCGGTTTCAAGTCCTGCGAAGACTGTCACCGTATGATGTCGGTGACTGAACCGCACCGAGTGTGTCTTTTCTGCCTGGGGCGCGACCACGACCCCAAGTCGTGCCCAGACTGCCGGGCCATGGCGCCGAAAAGTTTGCGGGAGTGGTACCGAAAGTTGCTGTAAGCCTGGTAGTCGGCTCCGCGCCGATCGAGGTCCCGGACCCGTGGGAGGTCGAGGGACCATGCGCAGAACCATCATCATCGGTCTTCAGGATCAAAGTCTTCGCACTCTGGGTCAGGTAAGACGACGCACAACAAGTCGAAGAAACAACATAGTTCTCAGACTTCCCCTCGCTGGTCGCGCGGCGCAGCTGAGGGAGCAGGTGGTGCCTACCCCACGGCTCAGGCAGCACCTATGCAGTCGTCTCCTGCCTACCTGCCCTTTCCGGGTTGGTCGGCGACTCCGGTACAGGAATTCTGTCGGCCATGGCTCGCCTCTTTGGGCCATTGGGTCCCGCTGGGGCACCTTCAAGCCCCGCGTGGGGGGTACTCTCCTTGTACAGCCGGTGGTTTCGGCCCTGCCGCTGGCTCCGGCCCTGGTGCCACGGGACCCTGGCTGTGGGCATCCCAATTTTCCTCTCCCAGCACCCCACCCCTGAGAACTTGGTTGTCCAAGCCTCTGCTTCTCTGACTGCCTTCCCTTCCGCACCCCCATATAGGGAATCCAAGAAACTGAATCAGTTCAGACAGAAGATCTTTACTTCCGCCAGTTCTGTGCTGTGGTCCGTGAACAGCGCTTGCCTCTTGGGCCGGTATTTCCACTCTCTCTGGGATACGGTGGCACAAGTGCTGCCTCAGTGTCCGGATGAGGCCCGGACAGCTCTCTCCCCGGCTGTTGCAGAGGGGAGAGACGCAGCAAAGTTCATTATTCGTTGTGGCCTAGGCACTGCTGTGCTGACTCACTGGCCAGATCGATGACAACGACTATGGCGGTTCGACGCCACGCCAGGTTGAGGACCACTGGCTTCTCGGGGGATGTCCAGAACACACTTATGGACATGCCCTTTGATGGCCGTTGCCTCTTCGGCGATAAAGCAGACCACGCATTGGAGCGATTTAAAGACTCTCTGTAGTCCGCACTCCGCCGCTGCTGCTTTTCGCTCCTTTCGAGGCACCGGAAGGGGCGTCCGCGTTCACAACAGTACATAAAAGGGGGTGGTAATGGACAGAGTATCTGAATTAAGCAGAACACTCCTACCCAGTCAACAGATCAGGGCTTGATCCATCACTGTTTTTTAGCTCACTGCACCATCCCAGTTCAGAACCTGGCTACATGCAAATTAGTCTGGCCCTGGCCCAGTGCATCATGGGAACAGGGCAGACCAAACTACCAAGCCAATTCTTTACTGGAAAGGAAACAAGCTTCCGGGGACCGGTTTCTGGCATTGCAGCCGTCTTTGGCCCGGCTTGCTTGAATCCTGTTGGTGCAGTGAGCAAGGGACTCACATCTGAGTATACCCTACCACACATATGGTGGCCAAAACGATACATAAAAGGGGGTGGTAATGGACAGAGTATCTGAATTAAGCAGAACACTCCTACCCAGTCAAACAGAGCAACATGCATGTGCAGCAACTTTCCCAGCACGGGCGCGGGTTCCGCCATGGCGGACCAAGGGGCCAGCTGGCAGGTCAGTCCACCTCCACCCCGGAGGTGTGTACAGGAGTCCCTCCTCCTAATAGACCCTGTGGGAGCCACTGACATCTCCCTGTTCCTGTACAGCAGCTTGCTGTCACAGGCTCCCAAGAGTAGGACAGCCCTGCTGTCCTAGGCACAGCTGTTCCCTTGAGGGTCCCCCTGGGCCAAGGAGCTCATCCTGGTAAGGTCCAAGTTCCATAGGCTCTGTTCCCTATATGGCTAACAAGTGCTCTCCCTGAGGAGAGTGGTCCTGAGCTTGTTGCTGTGTAGAAGCTGGTCACCAAGTCTTCTTACCTTTCATCTTGGAAGGTTGGGCTCTCCAAGACTTGTTGTAGTAGAGTATGTAAGAGATGCTCCGCCCATATTTTTCATTGTCTTGTGTCATTGTCCTTTGTAAATGCTGGCTTGTGAGTTGTTAGGTTTGTTAGTCGCTCCTTGGTACCGCCTTGTCTGCATGTGTAAACACCCATGGCGACTGGTACCTTTACTTCAGATGCGACACAGCATGTCTTAGTTTGTAAGCACTATTTTCTTCAATGGGTTTCTCCTACTGCAGGCACGGCGTGCTTTCCCCGCCATGCCCACTTTCACTTTCAAACAGCCCAGGACAATGGCGGCCAAGGTCTCACACTTACAAGAGTTTGATTTACTGCCATTGTAAATGATAATAGCTTAAAATGTCACAAATGCTAAATCTATTGTATTACAAATGCTTGTTCTCCTCTTGCCTCGCATTTATACTTTGCTGAGAGGCCCTCTTCAGATGGTGGCGGAATCTTGAGTCGAGGTGGTGGTGTTTTGAATAGCAGGTTAGATAGGCTGTCCTTACATAGTTTTCACTACAAAACCAGCCGCAGTGGGTACGAGGGGGCGCCTTTAGCGATTCACGTCCATAAAAATAGACGGCTTACCAGATCAGGGACAGTGACTGCGCTGATCACACTACTGCACTTCAACTGTGCCTCACACCTCAGAAAATGATGGGACAGCAGGAAACAAGGAGGCGACACTGCCTTCCTCCTTACCAGGGCCAAAGGGAAAAAAAAGCCGAAATGACAACAAAGACCCCTGCTGGAGCACGCACAGTTGCATATTTCCAGGAAACTGAGCTGGTCGTGGACATTAGCGCGTTGTCTATGCTTCCGATAAAACACGCCAGAAAACAGTATCTTTACTTAAAGATGCAGTTTTCTATAACTTTGGCGGACACTGTGTGAAAAAGACCGCAATAAGAGGTAACGTAAAAATGAGGCTGAATGTGTTAAAAATAAATGAATAAACCTTGGTTTTTTAATGCTTCCTTTTAGGGCCCTGTCATGTGCTTCTGTGAAGTGTACTTATCAAGATTTGTTAAATAGACGCCAGTTATTTCTTGCTTCGGTTTTCAAGACGGTTCTTCGGAATCAAATATTCTGTTTGGCTCGAAAGGCATTTCTAAACTGCCCTTTTTGACAGCTTTTTCGAAACTGTGGGTGAACTTGATCAATAAGCGGTAACATATAATTGAGGTTGAATGTGTTTAAAGAACAAATATTGGAGGTAGTTCCCAATATTCCGCATTGAGAGGAGAGGTAAAGCCAGTTGACTGGAAGTCTCGTTTCTCAACCAATGTTTCTCTCTCAAGCGCCGTCCTACACGTTTAATCTTCTTTATGACTCTAGTTCAATCTCAACCTATTTCATTTTTAGTATTTTGTTTTCTCGAAGGAAGTTGTGTACTGAGGTGACTAACTGCTTAGAGGCAAATTGTGGGCAGGGACTGTAAACATTCAGGACAAAGTGTCAAATATCAGTACAAAGGGTCACTTTTACGGACACTTCTGTGTAAGTCACAAAATAATATAACCTCAAGTAATTATACTGCCGACACAAGTACAAGTAGATGTATGCTCTTTGACTTGTATAATGCACAGCAGAATTGAGCATCGTATGTAACTGGACTTATTTACAGTTTAAAAAGTGGCAAATATTTGCAAAATTTGACATCTGATATAAAGGACAGTTACTGTACGATTCTGCTCCTTACCATGAATGACCGCACCAGAAGCAGTGCTCTGTTGATAAACATGGATATTCAGCTCACAGTTAGTAATTGGCCAGATGCTGGGAGGGAGAGAAATGTAGAGTACCTTGTTGCAGCATATGAAAGGGAGCTAGAGAATGGGAGAGAGCAAATGAGCGAGAGAATGAGCGAGAGCATGAACGAGAGCATGAATTGCACTGTAAAACCTAGAAACATGACTGAATGATGGAAAAGGAGCAGAGACAACAATCTGAGAAACCCCACACATACAATCCGCAATCATCATATCATACCAGACTCATGCCAAGCAATACAACGCCATATCCTCTGGACCCAAATGGCATAGGTCACCACCACATATAGCACATGCACTACTAGTTGCAGAACAGTGCCCCACCCCCCATAGCACATTGAAATCTAACCTGAGGCACACTGCATCATTGTTCTCAGAACCATGCACCATCACCCACTGAGTAATGTGCCCACGCAAATGGCACAGTGCACAAACGCGCACAGCACAGTCCACTGCTACCTTTAAACAGTGGACATTAGGTACAATTTACTGACAGTCCACGAAATTAGCCAACATTTGAAGACTTTCAAGGGAACTACACTGGCTGCCGGAACATAATTCCGGCCACTAGTGCAATAAGTAATATTTTTAGGATAGGGCAGTGTATGGTAGTCTTAGACCTCCTCTTTCCTGTTTTCTGACCGTAAAATGCTGACAGGGTCTTAACTAAAGTCTATCTTCTTATCCAATGGAGCTGAGAAGGCTGCTAAGCCGCATACAGGAACCCTTTACATGGAAGGGAAGTGATCTGTATGGCTTGTGTAGCACTAGGCTTCCACACCTATAATCACTTGATAGCATAGTATTACCGCAACACTGACAGGATCCAAGGCTTGTCGGACACTTTCTTGGATTGTACCAAGAGAATCCCTCAAAGCACAGTGGGTGTCTGAAGGCCTCCACGAATTTTAAACTACCTCTAGTGTTTCATTTAGACCTTCCTGGTATCTATACGAGGACTTTCCTGGTATCTATATTAGTAGCAGCAACCTCTTTATAGTAAGCTTTTACAATGCAATATGTCTTGCGTTTTAGAAACTTTGACCTATTGATATTGTATATGACAATTCCTTTTATTATTGCAGGTTTTGTAAACACATAAGTAATAGGCATTGTCAGTTATAATGCCAATAGCTCAAAATTTCGCAACTGCAAGACTTGTCGCATTGCAAATGCTTGTTCACCCTGTGCTCGAGTTTGTGCTCTTGTGTTCACACAATCTCAGTGATTTACAGCAAGGCTGCATGGGTTCTCAGCTCTACCTCAGTCCATGTGTGGTCTCCAGGTTATTTCCAAGCAGACAGGCAGCTGGAAGTTTGGAAGAAACCTGTTTCAGGCTAGTATCCCCCCTGGTCTAATGTCACCATGGCCATGAATGAAATGGTCTGTGGTGACACTGTCAGTGTTGGTGACTGGATAGGATGTTCCATTCCGGTATTGTCCTAGGGAAACCAGTGTATCGCTCATGATGGTGACACTGGCACCTGTATTCCTCAGGACTTCTATCCTAGTCCCATTCACTAAGGGGTATTGCAAGTACTTTTTTTAAGTTAAGGGGCCAGACAGCTTAAGTGGCCAACTCTCCCTCCCCTTAAGAAACTAGAACAGCTTCAGTATGGACCCTGATTTGCTCTCAGCACACTGTTAATCCCATCTGGAGATTTCGCACACCAGCTCTAACTGGAGGTGGAGTAGGGATATTTTTGTTGAGACAGGCAGAATTTCAAATTTGTTGTCCAATCTTCTTACAGGTTCAAGACCAGGCATTTAGGGTGTCAAAACCTGTATCCTTATACCCACCAGTGGGTATAAAAGACGTCTGAGACCCACCCTCTAGAATAGGTTTTTGGGGGCCTTTAGAAGTCTTGGTTATTGTCTTTGGGGAGATCACCCACTTTTCCCTTATGAGGTTTTGTAACCCCTTTCTTCTGGTCACCACCAGTGTAAGTTTTGGTCACCCGTAGTCTTGATCCAATCGTCTGCCTTCTTTCCTAATTCTTGGGGAGAAATTAGACCTAGGTCCACCAGATACTGATGCAACTTTTCATTTGTGGAATTACTTAATGTGTTCGTTCATCAACAAATTGTAACTAAAGTCCAACATAGTCCTGCACATCACTTCCAGTTAACCATCTAGTGTTTTTACTGAGTAGTCCATGAAGTCAAGCCAGGATTGGCTTTGGGTTTTGTGCCCCCCCTCTTTGAATATAATCCTACACTCCACAGTTGAGTCCAAAGATCTCAATCAGGGTTCCCGTCATTCGGTCATAGGACTCCGCATCTTGCCTAGTTAAGGTCAGAAGTCTGTCTCTGCAGTTAGCAGAGAGCAGTTCCCAGAGTAAGACTCCCCAGTGTGACTACACCTGCCTCATTCCACAGGACCTCTCAAAGGCTGTGAACCATTTGGTGATGTCATCACCTTCCTCATATTTGGGGTCATATCCTTAGGGGATTTTAGGGTCATAAAACCTTTTTCTCCTTAGGTTTGATATTGCTGCCACCATTGATTTGAGAGTGGGTGGGGTGGTGGTGTTGAGCCCATCTCTGCTCTTTTTTTTGTAGAGGCAGAAGACTGGACTCTAGGTCTAATCTTTTGGTCATTTTTGCTAGAAGGATGTCCTCTTCACTGAGGCTGTGTCCACCGTGATCTCATCAAGACCTGACCCACCAGTGTGGGTTTTAGGTATTGAGTACTATCCTTGGAGTCGGGGTCTCAGGGGCCTTGTCCTCCCTATTTAGTGGGGGAGGTTAGAGGTTGCTCTCCCATTACTGGTTTAATCTGTTTTTGAGAGGAGATCTTTCCTCTCAGAGGGGTATCCCTGGAGTATTCTGCCTAGAGGTCCTGAAGCTTGGCCATCAAAGGACGGGACCCTATGGGTATTTTATAAGTTTGCATAGAGTCCTTAACTCACACATCGTCAGATGGAGGTATGTATTGTATTGTATTGTATGGCATACTTGTATAGCGCAGACACTGTCACCCAAAGGGTATCCTGGCGCATTGACTTTGACCGACCATACGCATTGTTATGCTGCCACAGTCTTACACTGTCCTAGGGAAAAGGTAAGTTTTTAATTCTTTTTTAAAGGAGGTAAGATCCCCCTTATTTCTCAGAGGCAGGGGTAGAGAATTCCACAGTTTAGCTGCAGAAAATCTGAAAGAGCGTCCGCCCATCCGAGTCCTCACAATTTTAGGAATTACCACCAAACAGGCTGACGAGGAACGGAGAGATCTAGAAGGTGTATACCAGGAAAACATTGCCTGCAGCGTGGACGGCCCTTGCCCATGTAGGGCCCTGAATACCAAACAAAGTGCCTTAAAATCAATACGCTAGACAATTGGCAGCCAATGAAGGTCCATAAGCGCCAAGGAGGAGGAATCAGAACGCCGCCTAGAAAGGGCCAGCTTAGCAGCCATGTTCTGTATTCGCTGTAGTTTACCCACTAGGGTGGCTGGTGCACCCAGAAGTAGCGCGTTGCAGTAATCGAGCCTGCTTAAAATAATACTGCGCACTACTTCTGGTCGGGCATGAACCGGAAGCAGAGAAAGAATCTTCTGCAATGTGTGGAGCAGCATCATACACGTAGCCACAGTTTTGTTAACAAACGTGTCTAGCTGTAAGTTAGATTCGAACATCACACCCAGATTACGAACTGAGTCTGCCGCCAACCCAGAGCCCTGGGAAGGAGGAGGCCAAAAGTCCGGTGGCAGAGGTCGGGGAATGCGATCTAACGAGCAGTGCAGTACCTCTGTTTTAGAGCTGTTAAATTGCAGGGAATTAAGACTCAGCCATTCTGCGGTCGCTGTCATGCAGTAGTGGAAGTTCTCTTCCAGGGGATCCTCATCAATAGTCATAAGCATTAGAATATTCCCGCCCATGTGCGGGACCCCGGAAACACTATATTATATGTGCCCCACATATAGATATACTCATATATATATAAGTACATATATATATAACATGCAATAGCAGCCAATAGAAACAGAGCTGAAATATGCTGTGTAGAATTTCCACCATACATGTAATAATAATAAGCATTAGAAACATGAGAAACAACAAAAAAGTTTGTTTAGAAACTGTTTTAATGCTCAGAAAGCAGTAGAAATTCTTATAACTCACTGGAAGCATAGAAAGCTCCCAGGCTGCATTGCAAACACACAGTCTAAAAAGACTGAAAAGCTAACCTGCAGCTGCATAGCAATAAACTGACACCGTGCCTTTAAGGCACTCATGACCCCCAGTATCCCATCATGCCTCAGGGGTGACAGTTAGGTCAGTTGTTCTTTCCGGCTCCTTCAGAGAAGGACCCTGGTTACACAGCTCCACTAATTTTCCTGTTTTTTGACAGAAAAACTCTTCACTTTTGACAACTTTTGGTTCTTACTCGACATTTAACACTTGTCAAGTAAGATACTGTCTTTTTCAGTCATTTTTGGTGAGCATTTTCCTCTGAAAATGCCTTCACTCTTTGACAAATGCCCTTCTTGTGGCAACAAGAAGGCCAAATCAGACAACCACGACGTCTGTATCCTGTGTCTGCCTGAGGAACATGATCCAGGCACCTGTCCTCATTGTGAACACCTGTCAGGAAGAACTTTAAAAGACAGGGAGAGGATTCGCATTTATGGCCTAGCTCATAGGTCATCAAGAGGAAGATCTCCGGTGAGGAAGGGCTCCAAGAAGACTCACTCATCTTCCAGAAAGAAGTCTTCACACCCCTCACCCTCAGCGTCGGGCTCGGCGCTGAGAAAAGAACCACCGGTGGATCATTCATCGTCTAAACTACCGTCGACGGCGGGCTCGCCGTCGAAGAGAAGACCAGGTACGTCGACGACGTCGAAGGATCCAGTTCCATCGTCGAAATCCCCTCCGTCTGCGTCAACCAGGCGACGTCCGACGTCGAGGAAGGGAACTCCGCCGCCGTCAACCGGGCGACGGTCGGCGTCGAGGTCCAAGACCCCTCCGCCGTCGTCAACCGGGCGACGACCGGCGTCGAGGGAGGTCACCCCTCCGCCGTCGTCATCCAGACGTCGACCGGCGTCGAGAAGTGTGACTCCTCCGCCGTCGTCGAAGAAGCGACGTTCGGCGTCGAGGACCAAGACCCCTCCGCCGTCGACAGGGAAGAGTCGATCGGCGTCGAGGATGCAGTCTCCGTCGGTGTCTCGTCAGCTCTCGACGTCGAGGGTGTCCAATACCCCTCCACCGTCGTCGCACAGACATTTGACGTCGAAGCAGAAATCTCCGTCGACGGTTGATCACCCCCGTTCGACGTCGAGAGAAGGACCTCCGTCGACGACTGGGCATCGTCACTCGACGTCGAGGCAGGGTACTTCGTCGACGACAGGACATCGTCGTTCGACGTCGAGACTTCCGTCGACGACTGGGCATCGTCGGTCGACGTCGAGAGAGAGGACTCAGTCGACGGCCGGTACTCGCCGTTCGACGTCGAGACGTGGAACTCCGTCGGCGGCTGCTCATCGCCGCTCGACGTCGAGAGACCATACATCCTCGCATAGACATTCTAAAACAAGATTGTTTGATCCGCCGACGCCTCGGAAGCACTCGACCACGAGGGAAGATCGCTCGGCGTCGAGAGGTTCAGATGTGGTGATGGTAACGGAATCAGCTTCCCGTCATTCCACCTCAAGGTCCTCTGGCTCCTCAACTGCATCTTCAAAGTCCAGAAGTCCGGTACGCAAATCACCTGTGCGTCGGACGGACCCTTGGGCGGATAAAGTCAGACTGTCACCCAGGTGGTACAGGTCTTTGGACCATTGGAGAGATTCTGGGGCTGCAAAGCGTATGCAAGACTATGCCTGCTCGCACCACAGGTCTCCTCTTCAGAATCTGGTGGAGGAGATGGACAAGCATAGCCCTCCCAGGCGCAAATCTCCTGTAAGAACACCACCCAGATCTCCCAGAAGGACCCGATCTCCCAGAAAAGACCCAGAGGTGCGGGTCAGGTCTCGCTCTCCTAGACGAGAAGAGCCTTCGAAACGATCAAAAGAGAGGAGGCACAGTGTCCACCATAGACGTCGACGGACTCAGTCTACTTCCTCTACTGCTTCTTCCAGGTCTTCCAAAAGGGACTACTCCCCTACTTTGACGGACAGTCCTACGTCCCGATCTTCCCCAGTGGATGACATTGGCACGTATCTGGACGTCTTACAGAGAGGAGCTCAGAAGCTGAACATTGAAATGTCTGTCCCTCAGGTTACAACGACAGTCATTTTTGAGACTTTACACAAAAAGGCGATCACCCGTCCTCTACTGCCATTAGTTCCGGGGATTATAGATCCTGTCAAGGAGGTATTTCTAACTCCGGCGGCTATCAGAGCGGTGCCAGCCCGCATCCAAAAGAAATACAAACCGGCCTCTTCTGACCCGGTTTTTGTAAGATCGGACCCGCCTGCAGACTCTGTTATTGTGGCGGCGGCGAGGAAGACACACGCAGTGGCAGGTTCTTCTTCCGTCCCCCCAGACAAGGACAGCAAGACGCAAGACTCCTGGGGTCGCAAAGTCTGCAACTCAGCTGCGTCGACTCTTAAAGTTTCTAGTGCGGCTGCACTTCTGGGTCGGTACGACAGAGCCTTATGGGACTCTATGGAAAGGTTCAAAGCCAAGCTGCCAAAAGAAGACCAGCAGGACTTTGAGGAGACCGTGACTGAAGGATGTCTGGTGGCGAATCAGATGATCAGCACGGCTGCGGATGGCGCTGTCCTGTCGGCGCATTCCTATTCTCATGGGGTTTGTGCCAGGAGATCGGCATGGTTGCGCTTGACAGGCCTGAAGCCGGATGCTCAACATCGCATCCTTAATCTCCCATTTTCGGGTTCCGCTCTTTTCGGTGAGCATGCGGACGAAGAAATGACCCGAATGAAGACGGAACTGGACACAGTGAAAGCGGTGGGCTTGGAAAAGAAGAAAGAGTTCAAGCGTCGTTTCAAGCCCAACAGGGGGAGAGGGGCTCAACAGAGGGTTCAAACCCCTCAATGGTCCCAAAGTAAAGCCCAAGGAAAACCCCAGTTTCGGGGTAAACCTGGCAGAGGTAGAGGAGGTCATCAACAATCCTCTACCACTACAAGAGGAGGAAAAGCCTGATCAGTGGCTTCCTCTGGCGCCGTTGCCCACTCCAGTGGGAGGAAGTGCTTCACAACACCTGGCAGAGTGGGTCAGCATCACCAAGGATCAGTGGGTGCTGAATATACTGCGCAATGGATACAAACTACGTTTCCTTGCTCCTCCAAAGAACATACCTCCAAAGAGCGCTTCCCCTCACCAACTAAGCTTGCTCCGAAGAGAGGTAACAGTCCTACTGCAAAAGCGAGCGATAGAGGAGGTTCCTCTCGCTCAAAGAGGAAAGGGAGTCTACTCCAGGTACTTTCTTGTCCCCAAAAAAGATCAGGAGGACAAGTTCAGACCAATACTCGATCTACGACTTTTAAACAAGATCATCATCAGAGAAAAGTTCCGCATGCTGGCTCTTCACCAAATATGCCCACATCTTCAAGTTGGAGATTGGATGTGTTCGGTGGACCTGCAAGATGCGTACTTTCACATCCCAATTGCTCAACAACATCGCAAGTACTTGAGGTTTGTTGTAGGGAACAAGCACTATCAGTACACAGTGCTACCCTTCGGTCTCAAGTCCGCACCACGAGTCTTCACCAAATGCATGGCAGTGGTGGCGGCTTTTTTGCACAAGAAAGGACTCTTCCTATACCCATACTTGGACGACTGGCTCCTAAAAGGTCCGTCTCCAGTGCGGGTAGAGCACGATCTACATCTGTGTCTTCTCCAATTGCACAGGCTCGGTCTCCATGTGAATCTGGAGAAGTCAGTCCAGCGGCCTACACAGTCCATTCACTATCTAGGCTCCGTTCTGGACACAAAAGTGGGAAAAGCGTTTCCTTCGGAGGAGAGACTTTTTTCCCTGAACCAGAAATGTAGAATTCTGCTAGAATCTCGGCTTCCAACAGCCCGACAAGTAGCATCCCTGCTGGGTTCCATGGCATCCTGCATCTTTCTCATCCCAAACGCCAGGCTGAGAATGCGGCCTCTACAGCAGGCCCTGGAGGATCAATGGGACCAGGCGACAGGACTTTGGGAGGATCGCATCAAGCTCTCCCAAGTGACGAAAGACGCCATCAAATGGTGGACACGGAGAAAGAATCTGCTGGTGGGGGTTCGGTTTCACCAGCCTCTTCCAATCCAGTCGATAGTGACGGATGCCTCTCTGCAAGGTTGGGGAGCACATATGGGTCCTCTTCAGATTCAAGGCCTGTGGTCTGCGCAGGAGCAGACATACCACATCAATATGCTGGAACTCAGAGCGGTATTCCTGGCTCTCAAAGCTTTTTACCAGCGATACAGTCCAACTCAGTCCTAGTTCAGACGGACAACACGACCACCATGTTCTATCTGAACAAACAAGGAGGCACAAGATCTCGCCCTCTGTCTCGAGAGGCTCAGGCAATCTGGCATTGGCTCCTCTCTCGAGGCCTCACGATAGTGGCGGTGCATCTTCCAGGCGAGTTGAACGTAAAAGCAGACGCTCTCAGCAGGCACTTCGAAGATCAGCCAGACTGGGTGCTAAACGACGAAGTGGTGGAAGAGCTTTTTCGTTGCTGGGGTCGTCCAACCATAGATTTGTTTGCAGACGACAAACTCCAAATGCCACGCCTTCGCGTCCAGGTTCCACCGGCCAGGGACTCAGGGGAATGCTCTACTGATGGATTGGTCGGGGACATTCGCTTACGCGTTTCCTCCCCTGGCTCTGATTCCGAGAGTAGTTTCCAAGCTCTGCAGGTCGGACATGGACATGATCCTGATAGCTCTGGATTGGCCACGGCAGTGGTGGTACCCGGACCTTCTACATCTGTCTGTGTGTCCACACAGACGACTTCCTTGCAGGCCGGACCTGTTGAGCAAGATGAACGGGAGGATAATGCATCCCAACCTCCCATCATTGAACCTAACAGCATGGCTCCTGAGGTCCTGCAATATGGGCATTTGAACTTGCCTCCTGAGTGCATGAACATTTTGTAGGAGGCCAAGAGACCCTCCACAAGAGCATCTTATGCGTTTAAGTGGAAGCGGTTTTTCTTATGGTGTAAAGATCACCACCTTGACCCGATCAAAGGACAGGAGGACGTCATCTTGCCATACCTCCTTTCCCTAGCTACTGCTGGTTTGAAATACGCTTCTATTAGGGTGCATTTGTCAGCCATAGTTGCATACAGAAAATCACCAGATCAGGTTTCTTTCTTTCAGGTTCCGGTGGTTAAGGACTTCCTCCAGGGGTTGAAGAAAGTCTATCCCCCTGTGCGAAATCCTTCTCCCCCATGGGAATTAAACCTGGTGCTATCCAGGTTAATGTCACCACCTTTTGAGCCCATCCACAAGGCCTCTTTGCAACATCTCTCTTGGAAGGCGGCCTTTTTGGTGGCGATTACCTCGGCTCGTAGAGTCAGCGAAATTCAAGCTCTCTGTGCGAAAGAACCTTACACTATCTTTCATCACAATAGGGTAGTCCTTAGGGCTCATCCAGCTTTCTTACCTAAAGTCATCTCTGATTTTCATATAAATCAGTCCATTTCCCTACCATCATTTTTTCCAAATCCTACGACCCCAGCCGAGCGGTCACTGCACTCCTTAGATCTTAAAAGAGTGCTCAAGTTCTATTTGGAAATGACCAAAGGGATTAGAAAAACGGATCAACTGTTTGTGAACTATGGTTCAATGCGAACAGGTTTTCCGGCAGCCAAGAGGTCCATCGCGAGATGGATTGTCTCTTGCATAAAATTGGCTTATCAGCTTGCAGGCAAGCCTTTGTTGCAGTCACCCAAAGCACATTCCTCTAGAGGGAAGGCCGCTACAGTAGCCTTCTTGCACGACATTCCAATGTCGGAGATTTGCAAGGCTGCGACTTGGAAATCAGTTCATACCTTTACGAGACATTACTGTCTCGAGTCTGATTCCAGGGCCGATACTCAAGTAGGACAAGCCTCTTTGAGGAATCTATTTGGGTAGCCTACGGCCTGTACAAGCTTAGTAGTTACTAGGCTTCATATGGTTATTACTGTATTGTTACTCCTTTGCCCGCAGGGAGATGAGGTGAGGCTCGCTATTCTATTCTAATGCTTATGACTATTGATGAGGATCCCCTGGAAGAGAAGGATTAGTTACTTACCTGTAATCCTAGTTCTCTTCCAGGGGTATCCTCATCAAAGTCATAAGCAACCCTCCCGCCTCCCCGGGCAAAGGACATTCTTTAATAAGGAGATATGGTTAACCTTTTTGTTATTGGGTTTATTTTCAGTCTCCGAAAAGAACAACTGACCTAACTGTCACCCCTGAGGCATGATGGGATACTGGGGGTCATGAGTTCCTTAAAGGCACGGTGTCAGTTTATTGCTATGCAGCTGCAGGTTAGCTTTTCAGTCTTTTTAGACTGTGTGTTTGCAATGCAGCCTGGGAGCTTTCTATGCTTCCAGTGAGTTATAAGAATTTCTACTGCTTTCTGAGCATTAAAACAGTTTCTAAACAAACTTTTTTGTTGTTTCTCATGTTTCTAATGCTTATTATTATTACATGTATGGTGGAAATTCTACACAGCATATTTCAGCTCTGTTTCTATTGGCTGCTATTGCATGTTATATATATATATATATATATATATATATATATATGTATTTATATATATATTTATATATATATATATATATATATTTATATATATATTTATATATATATATATATATATATAAGTATATCTATATGTGGGGCGCATATAATATAGTGTTTCCGGGGTCCCGCACATGGGCGGGAATATTCTAATGCTTATGACTTTGATGAGGATACCCCTGGAAGAGAACTAGGATTACAGGTAAGTAACTAATCCGTCTCCTGCGATACAGCATCCTTACCTTCAAAAGAGAAGATAAGTTGTGTGTCATCAGCATAGTTGATGACCGAGATGCCAAAGGACTTAATCAACTGACCAGGGGACGGAGGTATAGATTAAATAGTATGGGGCTGATGGCAGACCCTTGGGGTACGCCCTGCCCTACCTTTTTGATGTTGTATCGATAGGGCGGCAGGGCCACCACCTGGTGTCTATTACCAAGGTAAGAGATCAACCAGTCTAGGGCCAAACCAGATACCCCAATTTCCTCTAGTCTCCTGACCAGGGTGGCATGGTTGACCGTGTCGAACGCGGCCGACATGTCGAGCAGCACTAAGAAGGCTGCTCGACCAAGGTCGACACGCGAACGAAGGTCATCTAAAGCGGTCACCAACGCAGGCTCCGTACCATGGGCTGGTCTGAAGCCAAACTGAGCCACATCCAGGCAGATGTTTGTCTCTATAAAGCTGGTCAGGTGTTTGGTAACCAGCTTCTCCATGATCTTAATTGGAAAAGGAAGCAATGAAATAGGCCTGTAATTTGCTGGGCACGTAGGATCCAATGTATCCTTCAGGAGCGGCGATACCACGGCCAGCTTCCAGCAATCCAGGAACCCAAGCAGAACTGAGGGACTGACAGCAGATGGCATGAAGGGGGGAAAAAGCTCCTCATGGAACAGTTTCCAGTATTTGTGAGGTAGTGGATCAAAGGGAGAGCGAGACGAAACCCCATCAGCTACTGAGCAAAAGTCCTCGAAGGACGGGAGGGGGAAACTGTTCAACCGGGCCTGCCCATCGTCCACCTCCAAGGATCCACGAGTGGACATCAATACGGAGTTAGACAAAACCAGGGAGTCAGGGGTGGATGGGGTGCCTAGATTGCTCAAGATGGAAGCAATTTTGTCCTCAAAAGCCTTTGCCAAAGAGTCACACAGCGACTGAGAGGCCGGGATATCATTGATAACACAGGCAGGGCGAGTGAGATCCTTAACGATCCTAAACAGGGCCTGAGACTTGTTACTGCTAACAGTAGCGTCTCCTCGAGGAATCTGGCCTTGGCACGCTTGATCTGCGTTTTATACACCGATAATGCCGGTTTAAAAAGGGCCTTATCTGGCTCAGAATACTGTTTCCTCCAGGTACGTTCTGCCCGTTTACACTGGAGTTTCATCTGAAGAAGCTCCTTGGAGAGCCAAGGCCTGGCGTGTTTGGCCCTGTTCCTGTTCCTGGTTTTCCGCACAGGGGCCAATGCATCCAGTGATTTAGAAATTTGCTGGCTAAGGGACTCGTAGCTCTCCTCCAGACTGCCCCTCAAGGTAAAGCCCTCCAGAAGCAAAGTTGGCAGGCTCGACTGTCTCAGCAGCCTCGACCATTGCCTGCCCACCTTAGTGGTGGCTCCTGTACTGCCACTCTTCAGTGTATCAGCGGGAAGTAGGAGAGAGAAGTGGACGAGTGCATGGTCCGTCCAACATTGGGGAGTGATGTTCCGTATAGTCACCCGACCAGCATCTGCAAAGATCAGGTCCAGGACATGTCCCTTAGAATGAGTCCAGGAAAGTACCATCTGCTGCAGATGGATGTTGCAGCAGGCCTGGACCAGATCCTTATAAGCTGGGTCTGTGCGTCATATCAAGAGAGCAGCTGATACCTTCGAGGCCTTAGAGGAGGAGAAAGAAGACTCTTGCTTCCTCCTAGAAATATTAGCACCATCCACCAAGGGTATACAATACCTTCCAATGCTGTCAAACATTCTGGACCAAGACAAGGAGGCTTTCAAGGAGCCTGCCTCAGCAAAGGGAGTAAACCCAAAGGTTGAGAAAAAAAGAAACCCTCCACAAGGAACCCTAAATCCAGTCGGGGATACCCGTGACGGACTCCATCCTGGTCACCACAGCAAGAAAGAGGAGCATCGCTCACTCCTCTACTGGTCCACCCCTAGAGAACGTAAGAGAATGGACATGGCGGGGTGAAAGTTGGAGAAAGAGGCAGCAATTCAATGGCGCATTGCAAACTCTAATGCCCTCCTCAATAGGTATGGCTATCAACAATGAAACGACATTGAAGAACTAATTAACAAGCTCCCAGAAGAGGATAAGAGCAAAATCTATCATACAGGAGGGAAGAAACATAGCTAACACCTGCCTGAAATCCGCTCTAGATGCAGCAGATACAGCCAGAAGACAAATGTTCACAGGCACAATGTTAAGAAGGCACGCCTGGCTACGAATTTCAGGCTTCAAGCAAGAAGGTCAAACAACTCTTCACAGAAGATGCCCTGTTTGCAAGTGAAGTTGATTTTATTTTTTATTTTTTATTTATTCCGTGTTTTATATAGTTTTAACAAGACATAATCTTGGGTGTCTGAGCGCTTTACAATTCCTCTGATGTACAAGTCCTTTAAGCCTACTCCAAGGTATAAGTATTCATCTAACAATGAGACAAGCTTAATATTTACAAATAATGTGCTTATTGCGGCTTACTTGGAATCAACTCAGGTTACGGTGGTACATATCATGTCGTACTTAAATTAAAAAAATACCACTACTGAAGATTACTAGGAATCTGCACTGGTTACAGCATTACATGGTCAGTTAAATACATATGTGGCTTGATAAAGGTGCATGTCATTAACCATCAACCCTGTCATCTTGAGCGGGGACTTAAAGTATCCAACAGAGCTGATTATAGGCAATAGAGCTAAATTGATGAAAGTAAACTGTCTTGTGCTATCCCCAGTTTCATTGCTCGGAGATTAGCATGACTATAATCCTGTTTACCGTCACCTACTAGAAAGGCTGAATGTAGAAGATCAAGGATTGTCTGTAGGTCTAATAAGGAGCCTAAACATGGTCCACTGTTATTTATGGGGGGAGTTTACTCCTGAGAAAGTACTTAGCCTCCTTTTTGAATCGTGATGCGGAGGGGATTCTTCTAATTGGTGGGAGCGAATTCCAAATTCTTGGTACCACTCCCGAGAATGCTTGATCATATCTTCTCTTCTTACGGAAGAATGCTGCTTTCAGTAAGAAGTCTCCAGATCCCCACAAAGATCTACTGCCTCCCGAAATCGTAATGTTAGAGGCATGTGAGCTGTAGATCACATGCTTTGCATAGCCTGTTGTCTAGTGTTGGGTCCGGCTGTTTGCACTTTGTTTTTGTTTAAAGAAGTCTTCGCCAGTCACAAGGTAGTTGACTCCTCCTTTCGGTGATAGTGCACATGGGCATCGACTCCATTGTAAAATAGTATTTTTCCGCCTCTTGGTTCGGATGTGAATTGCTGCTCTCTGGCACCGTTTCTCGGGTTCCCTTCAACACACAATCCACTACTCTCAACGGTATTGTTTTTCGATCAAGTTTCCCATTCTCTGCGTATCGTTTCGAGCCAAGAATCTTCGATCTGAAAACTCGTGTCGGGCCTACCCGCGCCGGGCTCTCTAGCAGTCGATGGAACAAACTCCATTCAAGCTCTGCAACAGCAAGGAGGCCCTGTTCCGAACATCTTCTGAGAAGATTCCGACCCAGAGCACGCTCAAACAGCTGAGGAAGAACATATCGCTGTGTCCCAAGCCGACTCGGACATGGAAGAAGAGGAGCAAGTTACAGCGGGTTAATGTACCGTGAGTTGAGGAGCACCCTTGCCCCAACAACCAAAACCTAAGAGGTCTCCGGTTCTTCTTCTGCCTATGGGCCAATGTCTGCACCGAGAAAAAGATTTGAGCACCCCGCCCTCGGTCCTGGTGCGGAACAAAAAGAAAAGCCTTCCAGCTCAGGATCGTGTCGGCCCCCTAGCGGCACCGAACCAATATCCTCGGTGCTGAAAACCAAGCATGTCCACCCTCTATCTTTGTCCAAACCTAAATTTTCGGTGCAGAAGAGTTTGGGTCCAAAACTTTCTACGCCGAAAACTACAACTAAAGAGAAAAAGACTCCAACAAAAGTTTCGGTCTGATGTTCCACCTTCGGATCTGAAACAAAGAGAACTGGTTATCAACCCAGATACTGGACATGTTCATGCCACATTACCTGAAAAAAGGAAATTGGCACATCAGGATGAGCATCATATACTTCTAAAGAAAAGGAATGTGGGTACAACCCCATCACCACCTTATAGGTCACCTCCTTCACCTACTAATCCTCACCTAGTCATTACCCACAGTAATTCACCACCACCACCTGACCCACAGGATGATGGGGATGGGGATAACAGGCCACAATATGTTGACCCATGGGAGGATTATAATACTGATCCACACGCAGAAACTGAGCCTGATTTGTATCCATCTAGGCCATCACCTCCTGATGACAATATAGGTTATATAGAGCTTTTTATTGCGGCTGCTCAGTATCATGGGGTTGTATTACATAAAGAGAATTTAGAGGAGGACTTCTTATTTGAGACCTTGCGTTCCACTCAAAAAACACACACTTTACCAATGCTTAAGAGAATGCTTAAGCATGCAGATGAGGTTTTCAAAGACCCTGTCAGGGCAGGAATAATCACGGCCAGGGTTGAGAAAAAATATAAACCAGCACCAACTGGCCCTGTTTACATCAAGGGTCAGCTGCCCTTAGACTCTTTGGTGGTCTCTAATGCTCGTAAAAGAGCAAATTCACAAAAGGTTAGGCCCCTCCTCCTGATAAAGAGTCCAAGTTAATTGATGCCTCTGGTAAAAGGGTAGCGTCTCAGGCAGCTAATCGCTGGCTCATTGCCAATGCTCGGGCTTTGCTAGCCAGATATGATAAAGCTCATTATGATGAGTTGGATCTCATACAAAAAGGAAAACTCATTAGCAATACCTCCATCAAATGTGCATTAGATGAAGCGGCACATGCAGTAAACACAAGCGTGTTGCTACGCAGACACGCATGGTTACGAATATCTGGTTTCAGACCTGAGGTACAGGCCTACATTCTTA
Source organism: Lissotriton helveticus (assembly GCF_964261635.1). Taxonomy (NCBI): domain Eukaryota; kingdom Metazoa; phylum Chordata; class Amphibia; order Caudata; family Salamandridae; genus Lissotriton; species Lissotriton helveticus. The sequence continues at coordinate 2,127,999,888 of NC_136063.1, forward strand.
ATCAACCTTTTGACAAGGAACACCAGTTTGTCCAGCAGTTGACACCTTACTGGAGAAAATGAAAAAGGACACTGAGGTTGCAAAGTCCATGGGTTTTAAAGTCAGTAAGGTTTTGGCAATGTCATCCTGATCATAAAGTTGGAAGGTTGACGAATAGGCATTATTTTTGGGCACTGTTTGTGCAGGTTGGGGTGGATGATCCACTTGTGTACTCTTTAGAATCAAGGATTTATCAGCGGTGTTCTTGAGTACTCTCTCCAGGGAGCTAGCTTTAGCTGTAAAGAATGATAGTCTTCACAGCTCAATTCCGATTGAGCTGTTAAGAGGTAGGATTTAGCTAATTTGTTAATTGATCTTTTAGCAGTTCGAAAAGTTTTCTCGGTCTGTTCTTTGCGTTATCCAGTTCACTTCTAAAAAAAAAAAAAAAAAAAAAAAAAAAAAAGAGTAGTTTTTTGATTTTAGTATGCCTTTATTGTAGGCTTTCCTGGTCTTAACTGTTTTAGATGGGGGCAGGTGGGCGGGGGAGGGATGGGTGTTGTCTACAATTCCGTTCTGTTAGTCCATCTTTATCATTAAGGGAACCGTTGAACCATGGGTTTTTATCTTTTTCCTGTATTCTTTTGAGTTTTGAAGGGGCTATGTTATCGAATATTTTAGACATTGTAAGATTATAATGATCCGTAAGCTCGCTGACGTCTGCCAGTTCAGGAGGAGGTTGAAGTTCATTCTTGCAACGTGCTTTTAGCATCTCCATGTTCAGGCCTTTAGTGTATCTAACCCAATGCTTAGGTTTGACAGATTGTGAGGCTGTTTTCTTCTTCATGGAAGGTATTTGGAAGGTGATGATGTAGTAATCTGACCAGTCACAAGGGACAATTGCAATTGATTCAACCACGTTTTCTTTGGAGATGATCCAATCTAATGTAGCACCTTTAGAATGGGCTGTAAGAGCACAGACTTTCACTAGTGAATGGTCTGCTAGGAAGTTTTTAAAAATATTGACCTGGTTATCCTTGAGGTTGTTCCAATGTAGATTGAAGTCCCCTAGGAAAATATCATTGGCGCGAGGTTCCGAATTTGCTGTAATAATTTCCATTAGTTGGTCTATGAACATTGTTTTTACCTGGGGGATGGTAGAACGCGTGTGAATCCCTTCAACAAATAAAAAAGGACAATAAGACAACCAGGTCTATGGGACCCTTCAACAGAGGGGCATCTTCAAAAGAGGAGGATTTAACCTCAGAAGACCCACAGGAATGGGGGTCATCTCAACTGGACAACCACATCAAACACAGGTCAACGGACAGCAATTAAACTAGCAGTCCGGATACCATGCCTTTCACCAGCAACCAAAGCACTCTTGTTGTGGCGGAGGAAGAGCCAGGGGACAACCCTCAAGAGGGGAGGAGCAAACTCCAAGTGACTTGCCCACAAAGAAAGACCCCCACACACCAGTGGGAGGCAGAACATCACATTATCCACTTCAATGGGAAATAATCAATACACACAGTTGGTTTTTAAATGTGGTACACCACCCAGGAAGAAGAGGTTCCAAAGAACAGAACTCTTAAAATTAAGAGATGAAATAAAAACTCCTACAAAAACAAGCAATAGAAAGAGTATCAAAGAGGGAGTACAACAAAGTAAATTGCTCGCCTTATTTCTTGATACTAAGCAAATCTCACGCTAAGACCAATTTTAGATCTCAGATTCGTAAACAAATTCATTGCACGCAGCATTTCAAGATCTCAACACTACAGGAAGTAATCTCACAAATTCAAGAAGTGGATTTCATTGCAACTATAGATCTAAAGGACGCCTATCTGCACATCCCCATGAACCGAGCACACAAGATACCTCCGGTTCATCCACAAGGACACTCACTACCAATTCAAGGTATTGCCCTTCGGAATATAATCAGCATGAAAAGTCTTCACAAAGTGCCTAGCAGCGGTGGCAGCATCTTTTAGTAGGAGAGGAATCCACATCTGTCCCTACCTAGATGACTGGCTGGTGAAGGCAAATTTAAGGCAAAGATGTTACACACACACGTTCATCAGGTGATCACAACGTTGCAAGAATTGGGGTTTTCAATAAACCACAAAGTCCTCAACAAAACCGAAACAAGAAAAAAAAGCCTTCCTAAGAGCAAGATTAAGCTCCAAGATTGCACGGGCATACTCTATCCGAAGGAGGATGCAAGTTATCAAACAACAAACTCATCTCGACCAGAAAGGTCTGTCTCTGACAGTGAGGACAGTCATGAAACTCATGGGCATGATAGCATCGTGCATTCCACTCATCACCCATGCATGTCTGCACATGTGCCGTCTACAGGAGTGGCTGGGAGGATGTATTTGTTGTAATAGAAAGGTTAAGATGGAGATGCAGTGGTGGGCATCCAAGAAAATAACACTATGCAGACCTTTCAAAGCACCAACTCCCTCAGTGACAATCACAACAGATGCGTCCACGAGGATTGGGGAGCGCACTCAGGACACCTGAGGGTACCGGGCCAATCCAACGATGTAGATTCCATAAAACATACCAACTTCCTAGAGATTAAGACAGTGTTCGTGGCATTAAAGGCTTTCTAAGCCCACATAGGAGGGACAACAGTATTGATCCAAACAGACAATACCACCACAATGAATTTATCTCAACAAACTAGCTCAGGAAATATAGAAATGGGCCTATTGAAGGAGAATCAGCCTGCAGACAATCCCCCTGCCAGGAAAGGACAACACCGAAGCGGATCACCTCAGTAGACAGAACATCAGCTCACACGACTGGGAGATAAAGTAAAGGAGCACCTGCAACAGGTTTTCAGCCTCTCGGGTACACAATAGAAATAGACATGTTCGCAACAGTGGAGAACAAGAAATAAAACATTTTCGTCTCCAGGTTTCAACACTACCTATCAGAAGAGAATGCCTTGACGCTAAACTGGTACTCAAGCCTACTCGAACTGTCCAGAGGACAGGTAATCCAATTCAAGGCAGAGAAGGACCTTCTCAAAATACAAAGGGGTCAAATATTTCCACCCGAACCAGCTACACTCAGCGTAGCAGCCTGGCACCTGAATAAATAGAATTTGGACGTTTAAACTTACCACAAAGAACATTTGAGATACTAAAGGAGGCTAGAAAACAAACCACAAGACTATTCTACGCAGGTAAGTGGAAACTATACACCATATGGTGTACAGAAAACAATACCCTAAATTCAGTTTTCAAAGAGGAACTGTGCTAATATATCTCACACACTTGCTTGACAGCAACAACAGCTACTCAAGCCTCAAGGTTCACCTGGCAGCAATTGCAGCCTACACCAGGGGAGATTTATGTAAAAGTTTCTTCACAGCACCAGTAATCAAGATTCCTGGAAGGGTCCAAAAGGATTGCACCCCAAAGAAGGCTCCGGCCCTAAGTATAGCTTAAACACAGTTCTAAAAAACACTAATGGCACAACTGTTCGACCCCATGCACTAAGCAGAACTTCAATACATCTCTATAAAAACTGCCTTCTTAATAGCTATAATGTCTCTACGGAGAGTTAGTGAACTACAGGCATTAACTATTGAGGGACCATACAAGCAAATTCACAAGGACTAGGTTATCCTAAGGACAAATCCTCAATTCCTACCTAAGGTAGTAAGCCAATTCCACATAAATCAAAGCATTCAGCTAGCAGACAATTGCACTTTGGATTGTAGAGGCAATTCAGGTGTGCTGTTCCTCAGGAAAAACTCTGAACTCACGACCCAAAGCCCACCCAACAAGGAAAAATGGGGCAACCGTGGCCTTCATGGCTAATAGACACTATATGTGCAGTGCCAGTATGGGCATCTCCACATACCTTCACCAAACATTACTGCTTGGATATACAGATGACTAAGGAAGCTCAAGTAGGACAACGGGTACTTCGACGCCTGTCCGCAAAGTCTTACTGCAACACCAAGGAGGGGGAAACTATTACAAAATCTAATGCACAGCATGTAAATTCAGAAAAGGATTCAGGATTCAAAACGAAATGGTTACTTAACAGTAGGAGAAGTTTTGCAGTTTGATGGATTCACATGCAACCCATCTACCTCCCCTCAGAGGAGGAATGCAAACAGGTGGGGAAAAAAATCACGTAAATAAAAAACTAACCACTAGAAACGGGAAAATGTAAGACCTACCCTATTTTACCAACAAAGGATAAGGGGAAAAAAGAATCTGAAGATGGCTACCACACACAGGAACTCCCGGAGAGATGGAACTAGCTCCAAATGGTGGTTGCCAACGCCCAGAGAAGGGGGGGAATAAACAAGAGTCCATTCCGCACCCAACCACTAGATAGTGGAATATTGCACAGCATGTGAATCCAGAAAACTCTTCAAGCTGCAAAACTACTCCTACTGGTAAGTAACTATTTTGTTTCTCCTTACTAAGAAGGTCGTGGTCGAGGGGGTTGTCGTGAAGAGGCTGTAGGTGTCGACACTGGACCTTGGAGGCGACACCCCTCGATGGTTTGGAGGTCAGGACAGCTGGGGAATCACCTGAGGAGCGGTGGATCCTCTGGCCGCGTGTCGTGGACGGCAGGTACAGAGGTAAGTCCTGGCGCAGGGTTTCTTGGTTTTGTAGGGGCTTGATCTTCTTTTGTATCCTCGGAAGTCTTGTTCTTGAGCCTTTGTTGAAGGAGGGAATCTGTCCCCATCAAGTCTGGTGGTTGCTGATCCCTTTTATAGCAGTCATTTTCTTCGCAGGGGGATTCAGAGCTGAAGGCAGGTTGGAGTCTTAACTGCCAGAACATCTGCGGGTTCCAGTCTTCTTAGGTTGTTGATTTTGCGTTCAGAGCTGCCCCTAAACACTGTATGAAGGGGACGTTTTTAGGGGTCTAGCGGTCTAGAGGTATAGCCAATGGGCTGGGTGACTACATCTTTAGTGTGCGCCCCCCCCCCACGTGGGTGTAGGAAAGTGCCACTTTTTGCATGGTTGCCTCCCAATTTTTTCCTGATGTTAATGCTCTTTGACTAAGTGTTCCCTAGGTTCCTGCCAACCAGGTACCCAGGGCCTATATTCTTTCCCTAAAACTGTATTGTGTTCCCTTCAAATCGGCACCTCTCTGCCCACATTTAAGTCCCTTGTAAAATATACCCTAGGACCAGAGAAGGCCTTTAAGTCCTGCAGCACTTATTGTGCTACCTTTGGAGGTCCTGTACCGTAACCCACACACACTGCCATTGCAGGCTGAGTGTTTTGGTGCAGAGAAAAGTTAAGAGTCAACATGGCACACATCCCTGTGTGCCATGCCTACAACCCACTGCCTATGGCATAGGTCAGCCACCAATCTAGCTGGGTGTACTAGCCCACTGGTGAAGGTAAAGGCGCATGACCCCTGTACCCCTACAGTGTCCAAGTCTATTCTTAGACATTGTCAGTGCAGTAAAGCCATAAAGAGTATTTGATCTGGGAGTCCGTCATCACGAACTCCACAGCACCATAATGGCTTTACTGAAATCTGGGAAGTTTGGTAACAAACCTCAGTACATTAAACTCACACAAATGCCAGTGTATGATTTAATGAAAATGCACTCAGAGGGCATCTTGGAGATGCCCCCTGAAAAATGACCTACCTCTAATGTCCTGGCTGACTGGCTGCTTGCCAGCTGCCACCCCAAACATGATTCTTAACCCCTGGGTCAAGAGCCTCCCAATCTCGGGGTCTGGAAACAAACCACATCCTGAGCATAGGTGCCAAGCCTCCTCCCCCAGGATGGGCAGGGTCCATGGAGGTGAAGCTTCAAAGGCTTTTGCCGCCTTTGTGAGCTGACCCAGCCATTTGCTGCTCCTAGCAACTGGCCCCCACTGGTTCTGACCCTCACTTTGAGCAGGAGAATCGGCAAGAAAACCAAGATAGGATGGGAGGTGTGCCGCCCACCTTTACCAAGCCCACCAGTACCAAACCCACCCCTCCGGTGAGGGAGGCAAGATGAAGCACAACTCTGTCTCTGCCCTCTTTAAGATGGGGTGACCGAGCCAACCAGAGTGAGGCTTATGTCCTCCTGCCTCTGGAGGGTGGCATAATAAGGGGCGTACCCACGCCAAGGAAAGGGCCCTTTGGTCCCAACCGGTACCTACCTGAAACACCCCTAAATCTGGTATTTAGGGGCAACCCCAAACCTTGTCTCCTCAGACAAGGAGAGAAGGACCGAAGAGCCATACTGAAGGAAGAAGAGGAGGATACAAACTCACTGAGTCCCAGCCCTCCCGGCCTGTCCTGACCTCGACCTACTAAAGCAGAATCCTGGCGTGTCCTGTAGCCAGCAGCACCCCAGAACCCAAAGGACCTGCCCTGCCTTCACTGAAAAGATTGTCTCCCAGGAGCAAAGGATTTGCTCACCTATAGACTCTGGCCAAATCCGCGAGTCTGCACCACTCTGCACCAGGCACCCACAGCCCAAGTTTGAGTGGCCCAGCACCACAAGGAGGTCTCCCAGGCGATCATGACCTGCGATCTGGTGATCCTTGACCTGCCTCAAGTCTCCCGACGATGCCTGCACCCCTTTCTGGAGGATCCCCACGACCAGGGCCGGTAGGGAAAACCCAACGCCAAAAGACAACCCTGCACCCGAAGCCCCACAGCCTTGGGTGGCCCAACCTACTGTGTCCTTGCATCCCACGACATCTCAACTTACCTCTCCAACCGGTGTTCGCCTCCAGAATATCTTTGTCCACGAGCCTGCAGTGTTTGTTGAAACCAGAGAATCCCTATTGAAAACAGGGCACCCAACGCCAAAACAGCACCCTGCAGCCGGCCGCTCCTATACTGCTGTGGGTGCACTTTGTGTGATAACTTGAACCCCCATTTGCCCTTAGCTCAGTTCCAGGAGCTTTGCCCCCTCAACCCTGTGGCCTGCTTGTGAGCAGCCACCATCCGGAGGCCACCTATTCCCCTTTGGATAACATTGGGCCTCAGCACTTTGCACCCGTCTGCCCTAGTGCCGCTGAGAGTGCTTTTGGAGTGCATCCTTAACCCTGGGGGAACCCTTGTCCTAACCCCAGAAACCCAACTCCTAAAACCAAGTACTTGCCTGTAAACCGATAACTTCATTTCCTCCCATAGGATTGTATTGACTGCATTTCTGTGAAAAAAGTTATAATAGTGGAATTGTCTGAATCCCTCGGGATCTTCAGAGCTACAAGACAGGGCTGCCCGCTTTCCCCCCTCCTCTTTAACCTATATATAGAACCGTTTGCGGAAGTTCTTAGACGAGAGGATTCTATTCCATCTTTTAGGTTCGGGGAGTGGGAAAAGCGAGTAGCTCTGTATGCAGATGACATTTTGGTCTTTACCTCAGACCCGGAGATCGCACTCCCAGTAGTGATTAAGAGAGCTGAAGAGTTTGGCCGTATCTCGGGCTATGAGATAAACCAAAACCGACATCATGGCATGGAACATCCCTGACTTACGGTTAAATATATCTAACTCAATGAGATACTTGGGAATTCGGATAGTGCAAGATATCGCCCAAATTGCCCAAGTTAATCTTGAGAGAATTCTCAATTAAATCAAAAAATCACTAAAATCTTGGTCTAATCTTCCACTGACTATCCTAGGTAGAGTAAGCCTGATAAAGATGTCAATCCTTCCCAAGTTTACCTTCTTATTTAACACGATCCCTCTCGCATTTGATAAAACAGCATTAGAGAAATGCCAGAGAGAGCTTAATTCTTTCGTGTGGGGATACAAGTCAGCAAGAATATCATGGAAAAAGCTGAGGAGGAGGAGGGAAAAGGGGGTCTATCCCTGCCTGATCTGCAATACTATGCGTGGGCATTCCAACTATCCCATTCGAGAATGCTCTTAAAAGTGCCATCCAATACATCAATAGGCCTTATGTTTAAGGCAATGCTGATCGGTGCTGGATTACCAACTAACGGCTACATGTTTAAGTTTGGAGAACAGAAATATTTTAAGAAAGTTAAATTAAAAATTCTTATGTCCCAAGCGAAGTTATGGTCACATATAAGGAGGAACCTGGGTTTGTCATACTACTCCAACCTCGCACCCATCTGGGAATCTCCAGGGCTGCCTTCTTGCTGGGACGACAGGCTTTCTATTCCGTTGAGAGCAGGAGGGATACTAACATGGGGAGAAGTGTTGACAGGAGAATCACTGAGGCCCTGGGAGGAGTTGCGGGAGCAGCGGGGGATAGAGCTCTCGAGGTTTAAGTTTTTACAATTAGATAGTTGGGTTAAGGCATCAAACAGGTCTGGGGTAACACTAGGGAAGCATAGTATCACTGAAGAGAAATTGGTAACGAAACCAGCAGGGGGTAAAGAGGTCTCGCAGTGGTACTGGTGCCTGCTAGAAGAGATAGATGGAGATTTCATCCTCCCGGAACAACTATGGGGCTCAGATCTGGGTGCTCAGAGCATCGAAACCTGGCAGAATTCCTGCACCTTACTATATAAATGCATCAAACCTGCATGGCTAAGGCGTAATCACTTCTTCACAATTCATCGAGCATATTTTACACCGTTAAAACTATCCAAATTTATCCCAGGCAAAAAATGTAACAAATGTGGCCATACCGCAGCCTCAGACATCCACATGTTCAAGGAATGCCCCAACATATCACAGTTTTGGAATGAAGTTAAAGCAACCCTGGACTCCATCCTTAACACTTCGATTTCTATCTCACTTTCCTTGATTATATTTGGATGGGACAACAATATAAAGGGTCACGCAAGGACATTTCTGTTCTACGCCATACTGCTTGCAAGAAGAGAGATATGCAAGGTCTGGATTGAAAATCTAGCACCAACACACGCAAACTGGCTGTCGTCTCTCTACGCAACCTCTAAAACAGATCTGAGGAGATCAGGTGGCGAAAGTAGTCGTACTTTTTGGAACGTTTTGGTCCGCTGGAGACAATAACTGGGGATAAAAAAAAAAATTGTGGAATTGGAGATTCTGTGAAAAGTCATATAAGGGTTTTTTGATAACAAATTGCATTACTTACCTTTATCTAGGAAAAGTCCCCGTGTGGTATCTAGGTATTATACCACACTGAGTAAGAAAAGTAACCTGAGAAGCAATCCAACAAACTACTCATAAAGTAATTACAAAGTAGCTGGATAGTAATTTCAACTATGAACATTTGACTTGCCTGTAACCAAACCAATTGCTTTAGACTGTATATTTAACCGCTTTATTCTTGAAAAGTACTATTACACTTAATTGTGCCAGATCTTGCTTGCTTCTAGAAATAAAATACAACTAAATAATATTTTTATACAAAAAAAATTGGTCAGAGTTCAGTCTTTGAGTGTGTGACCTCAGTTCATGCCTGAGTGGATACAATAAATGCTTAACACTGCCCTCTGATACAGCCTTACTGCTCGCTCACACTATCACAAATCGAGAGTAGGGTATTATCTTCTTTTACCTCTGTAAGCCTTTGGGGATCCACTGACCGCTGTGCACACTATACCTTACTTTGGTATAGTATATACAGAGCCAGCTTCCTACAGTGGGCAGAATCCTTGACCCTGATTGAAGAGTGCCTGCCATCTGCAAGGTGGCGGGCACTGAAGAGTGGGCGTCTCTTTGCCTCCCCCACCTGAGGGGTGGGGTTGGCAGAGGTGGGCACACATTTTGGGCTTTACTGGTTTTTCCCGCCTGACTTCCTGCCGAAAAGGAGTTGAGGCGGGAAGGGGGCCTGCTCCTAATGGCAGCAGAGGCTAGGGGTTTCGCTGCAAAGATGGCAAGGCCTTTTGAAGCTAGCCTGCCTCAGATGGCTCTTCCTGACCTGTGGGACAGGTGGGGGTGTAAACTCCTCCGACCAGGAAACTCTTTGTTTCTGGGCCCAGGGAGTGAAGGCTCCCACCCCTAGGGTCCAGAATCCAGTCTCGTGGTGGCAGGCTGTTATTCACCAGTTGGGAACTGTGAGAAAAAGCCCTCTTTCTGCATGGTTGTCCCCACTTTTTGCTGAACTGCTGATGTACTTTGACTGAGTGTTCCCTGTGTTCCTGCTTATAAGATGCCCAGGGCCTATGTTCTTCCCCTAAAACTGCATTGTAGACCAAACTTAATTAGCACACTCTGGTCACAGGTCAGCCCCTGGTAAATGGTACCCCAGGTACCAAGGGCACTGTGACCAGGGAAGTCCTCTAAAGGCTGCAGCACTTATTGTGCCACCCTTAGACGTCCTGTACCTTTACACTCATACACTGCCTTTGCAGGCTACGTGTTTTGGTGCAGAACAAAGTGAAGAGTTGACATGGCAAACAGCCCTGTGTGCCATGCCTACAATCCACTGCCCTGGCATAGATCAGTCACCCTTCTAGCTGGGTGCACTTTAGCAGTGGTGAGGCTACAGGTGTATGAGCTCTGTGCCCCTTCAGTGTCTAAACCAATTCTTAGACATTGTAAGTGCAGTAATGCCATTAAGAGTATATGGTGCTGGGAGTTTGTCATTACGAACTCCACAGTACCATAATGGCTTTACAGAAAATTGAAGTTTAGTATCAAACTTCTCAGTACATTAAACCCACACTGATGCCAGTGTGGGATTTAATGACAAATGCACACAGAGCGCATCTTAGAGATGCCCCCTGAAAAACCGACCTACCACTACTTTCAGCTGCCACCACCAGACATGTTTCTGGACCCCTGGTTCGAGATCCTGCTGCTCTCGGGGGCTGAAACAATGCACATCCTGGGACAAGGTTCTAAGCCTCCTCCCCTAGGATGGGCAGGGTCCACAAGGGGAGGCTTCAAAGGCCTACCGCTGTTGTGAGCTTCCCTGTTGCAGCAAACAGGAACTGGCCCCCACCGGTTCTGATCCCCACTTTGGGCGGGAGGACCGGCGGGAAAACGAATTGAGGAAGGGAGGTGTGCCCACCTTTGCCAACCCCACCCTTCTGGTGGGGGAAGGCGAGGTGAAGCATAACTCTGATCCCACCATCTTTCAAATGGGGGAACCCAGCCAACCAGATTGAGGCATATGCCCCCTCCCAGTGGAAGGTGTCATATTAGGGGGTATACCCACCCCACTGAAGGGACCCATTGGTCCCAACTTTAACTTACCTGTAACACCTCTAATTCTAGTATTTAAAGGCACCCCGAACCTTTCCTCCTCAGACAAGAAACGACTACAAGAAAAAGAAGGATCGAACAGCTGTGCCGAAGCCAAGAAGAGGACGACGCCCACTGGCTTGGCCCCAGCCCTACTGGCCTGTCCCCTCCTCTAACCTGCAAAAGTGAAACCCCAGTGTGTCCTGCATCCAGCAACCGCAAGAACCCCGTAGACCTGCCCTGCCTTCCAAAGGAAAGTCTGGATTTGTTCACCCACAGGCTCTGGCGAAATCCGCGAGTCTGCACCCGTCGGCCCCGGCCCGTGTTCGTGTGGCCCAACCCCAGAAGGAGGTCTCTGGCGATCCATGTGAGAAGTTGGCCTGGCATATGCTGCCAACTATTCTAGTGGTCACCTTGCACCAGTCCAAACGACCCTTATTGATGGTAGGTTTAAAGACAACCTATATAGAAAGCTATCCTAGGGTCAGCTGTGGAGAGCAGCCTTCAGGCTAAGTCTTGAGGAACGTAAAGCAGCGTTCGAGGCATGTGGGCTGCTGAATTCATATCTATAGCATAGATCGCCGCCTAGTGTTGGGTCCGGATGATTGCACATTGTTGTCCTGGAAGAGTCTTCGAAGTATCACGAGATAGGTGGCTCCTCCCCTGGACTACAGTGCGCATGGGCATCGACTCCATCCCCAGATTGTTTTTTTCCGCCATTGGGTTCGGATGTATATTCGACATCTCCAGTTCGGAATCGATATAGACTTTTCTTAAGGCCCAAAGGCCTTTTCTTATACCGTCGGTATTGTTTTGCGCTCGGTGCCCAGCTCTGTTCCGGCTCAGGTCCCGAGTCGGACGTCCAGAGGAGTCGCGTGACTCTTCGGTGCTCGAGGCCCAGTCGATGCAGCAAGACTTTCGACGACACATCATGGAACGGAGTCCGTTCAAGAAATGGTCCGTGTGCGGATCTAAGTACCCACACATCGACGTCCACCCAGTGTGCAACAAGTGCCTGTCGCCGGACCACGATGAAGCCAACTGTATGGCTTGTTCCAGGTTTCGATCGAAGAAGACGATTCGACTTCGGCGCGTGGCGCGCCAGGAGGCCCGGCAGTCGGCCCCGGCACCGGTGGACATCTTCGACGGAGAAGAAGCAGACGAACAGGAAGTTCATATGCAGATTTCCCCTCCGGCGGAGGAGATCGGCTATGAATACGACGCGGACGTCGAAGTGGTCAAGGAAGAAGTCGACGAGGTAGGAGACGACAATGAGGCCTACGGGGCCACAGAAGATAGCTCATGTGAAGAGCTAAGCCCCGAACGAACAATTACTAAGGCTCAGGTCGAGGGATCGCCACACGGCCTTACCCAAGACCTTCCACTCGAATCCACGGCCTCGCCTACGGGCCCGGCTACGGACACTTCTGCGGAGCCTGCCTTGGCCAAAACGAAACCGAAACCTTTGGTGTCGGCTAAAACGAAACTAATACAGACGCCATTGAAACAAAAGACGCCTGTCCCTACGGCTGCCTCCTCGTCTTCAGACACGTCGGGGCAGCTGAAACCGAAGAAGGGCGTCGACCCGGGGAAGTCGACCAAGGGCGCCGAGCCAAAGTCGGTCAAGGGCGCCGAGCCGAAGTCGGTTAAAAGCGTCGAGCCAAAATCTGCCAAAGGTGTCGTACCGAAGATTGGGGCCCCGCACCCAGTGCTCAAGTCCTCCGACAAGTCAACGTCGGCGCCAAAGGTCGTCGGCGCCGAAGGAGGGCACAGTGTGCCGAAGAGGGCCGATCCTGTGCCAAGGCCGGATAAGGACAAGGCATCGACGCTAGAGTCTTCACTTGCAGGTGGTCCGAAGAAGTCTGTCGGGTCGACGAAACCGTCCGCTTCCTTTACGAAGCAGGTGTCAGACTCTCTACAACGCATCAGGAACAAGGCTTCAGCGGCTGCACCGAAGGATGCTTCCACCGCGAGGCCGGCTGCCACAACGCCAAAGTCTTCGACGCCACTCCTGTTTACGTTGCCGCCGAAGGTGGCACCAAAGGCCTTCGCACCACGGTCGGTCACCGACGCGCCCGTCCAAGTGTCTACGGCGTCGAAGCCTTCTCAGCCGCTTGGGAGCTTGAAACCTCGACAGACCTCGGTGGTGGAGCAGTCGGAACACTTTATCGACGGCGACACCGGGAAACTGACCCTCTAAAAGAGGAAAATCACGGCAACCCAGCCTTTGGAGTCCTACACCATTCCTTTGAAGCGCAAGAAGCCTGCTGTGGACTCCCCTGTTCTGGTGGAGACTCTTGTTCCACGGACTCCACGAGTGGCCACACCCTCACCCACTTATTCTGATGTGGAGGGTGGAGAAGGTGAGGACGAGGAGTATAACTTTCCTGCCAAGACATCCTGAGGATCACCAAGACTCATGGGCGGATGCGGGGGACCCAGGGGATCCGCAAAATGCCCAGGACCCTCAGGTGTACAATGTCAAGACCTCTCCTACTGAGGATTCGGCGGCATTTAATGCACTAATTGAAAGGGCTGCTAAAAAACACGGCGTCCAGCTGCATGCTGACCCTATCGAAGTGGACTTCCTCTTTGATACCTTTTCCACGGCAGAAAAGACTGTCAAGACACTCCCCATGCTGAAAGGGGTTCTCAAACATGCTACAGACATTTTTAAGGAACCCACACGGGCCAGGGTGATCAACCCTAGGATTGAAAAGAAATATAGGCCGTGTGAGAAGTTGGCCTGATGTGCAGTGTTCACTATTCTAGTGATCACTATATATCAGTCCAAACAACCCTTATTGATGATTGGTTGTAAGTCAACCTTATAGACCAGCTATCCTAGTAGCATGGATACGAGCAGTCTAAGGCTAAGACTCTAGAGGGCGTGTTAAGCCAGCTGTTTTACCATCACATTACCCCTTGAACACCCAGTGAAAGGACACCACACAAGTGTTATGAAAATAAACAATGTATTTATTAGAATCACAACAACCCTGTACTCTTTATGAGGACAGGGTGCTAAGCACACAACAAAACTCTTATGAAAATACTTAAGTTAGCACGTTATACACAAAGGCCCGAGGGGCACGAAAAACCATATACTCTAAAAGTGGAATGCGAAATTACTAGCAGGTAAGTACAGTACTAATAGGCTTTGGAATCGCTAGGACTTGACTAGGGAATCGTTAGATTACTTCTAGGAGACCTAGGGGACTCGGGTGCAGAGTGTGCACTCTCACGCGGGATGCGGGACAAAGTCTATGGAGGCTAGTAAAGGCAAAGTTAGTGTTCACGGGCGAACCCGACCTGGTAGGGAGAAAACGACAGTGGATCCTGACCCTTGGATAGTGAGGCTATGCTGGGACACCTAAGTGCCGAAGTTACCTAGCCCAGGGGCTGCAGCTGCATAGGTCTGAAAAGACGTCGGGAATCTCGTTGCCGGACCAGGAGCCTGGAAGAAGGAAGTTGCTGGCAGGCGACCAGTGAAGAAAAGTTCGATGGATCCAAGCCTGGATCAAGGAAGAAGGAAACCTGAAAGCAGAGGGGACCAAGTTCTTGAATCACTAGCCAGTGATTAAGTGGGCACCAGGATGGCACCTGGCGAAGTCACCGCAGTCAGGTGAGTGGGCGCTGCTGGGCTCTGCAGTCTCTCGGACCAGGAGGCGTTGTCGGCGACCAGGATGGAGGTGCGAGCTGTCCCACGAAGGTTCTTGCTGTCGACGTCGCTGGACCAAGGATTGGGCAACAAGTCTTGGCAAATGCAAGGCCCACGCGGTGGACCTAAAATGGCGTCTTAGCCGGACCAGGAGGGTCCAGAGTACTTCTCCGAAGGAGGGAAGCAAGGGCCAGTCTGGAGCAACCAGACCAGCAGCAGTGTTGTCGTCGGGCGTCGTTCGGAAGGCCACAAGCCAGCGGGCTAGTAGCCAAACTACGCGGTGAGCAGCAGAAAGCAGAAGGGCCCCACTCCGATCGTGGAGATGCTGGGGGGCTGCTCTTCGGTGCTGGAGCTGCTCAGGGTGGGGGCTTCTCGGACCCCAAAGCACTCACCAGGAAATTACTCGGTGGGCTTGCTGTGCAGAAGTCGTGCAGTCTTGGCGATGGCCGGTCCCTCGAGGTCTCGTCGCACCCACGGTTCTCAGCTGTGCTGTAGAGGTGGGTAGAGGTCAGAGGTGCCAGGGAAGCCGGGTCTCGTCGAGCTGGGCAGTCGGATTCCGGAGGAAGGACGTGCAGCAGACCGCAGTGTTCTTGGATGGTGCCTGCGGATGCAGGGTGACTACTCCTTAGCCACAAGGGAGAATCTTGAGGAAGAAATCGTGAAGTCCTTTCGTGGAAAGTGGTATCTTGATTCCAAAGATGATCTGATTTGGAAGGGGGCCAGTCTCTACCTTTATCTTGGAAAAGGGGGCTGGCACGCGACTAAGTCCTGCCCTAGGGGTGGGACCAGGAGGGGGGTGGTTACACCCACTTCCTTGGCGGGCTTTTCCCCAGCACAGGGTCTGGAGTGTCCCTGGAACTGGTTTAAGCCAGCCTATGCACAGTGAGCACCGGGGTGCCACGTGCAGTCACCTTCCTCTGAAGCCCTGCCTACCTCCAATACACAAAACCCTGTCTGGGACGGTGCTGGCACCGCCCCTGGCAGGAAACCCTTTGTCCTTATCTCCTGCTCTGGGAGGACTCCCAGCAGCAGGAGGGCAGACTTGTGTCTCGGTGGCAGCATCCATTTTGTGGATGCTAAAGCTCTGTCTGACTTTTAACCGGGTTATAGGTTACATGCATGTCGTGTCCCTCTAGAAGGGTGGAATGCTAACCCCGTCGCCAGAATTGGCGAGGGGTTAGTATTCCAATTCGTATGACACCTTACTCGACATGTTTTGATAAAGCGATACCAGAGTTGGCATATAACCGCGAGGATTATAATGCACTTAAGAGTATATGGTATGCGATATCATGGAAACGGCTAAGGGATGGATCCCGAAAGCCGCAGACAGGCTCAGCTCATGCCAGAGCACCATCTCACACGATTCCAAGCACTCTGCCTTCAGGATTGTTAAGGCCTGCCATAGGAGTGACTGTTAGGAGATCTGTGTGTCCATTTTTAGGGTTAGATATAGGTATACTATATCTAAAGCAAAGGGTGATTACACCACCTTGCCCCAGCTGTCAAGCAGCCAGTTGTGTCAGATTTGGATGGCCAGCCAGGGGTGGCATAATACATGCTGCAGCCCCTGGTAGGCCCTGGGTACACCTATGCCCTGGGTACCTAAGGTACACTGTACAGGGACTGATAAGGTGACTCAGTATCCAATTTAGATATGTACCTAAGGTACATGGAATCCATTTTACAGAGAGAGCAGTAGGCCTGGGGCCCTGAATAGCAGGGTCCCAGGTCAACTAAGTCAGAAAACCAGCAAAACACCAGGCAAAAAGTTGGGGCAACCATAGTCAGGGATCTACCTTCCTACATAACCCCCCCCCCAAACGAAAGGAGATAAGGCTAGCCTTGCCAGGTAAGCCTATATTGCCTGAGTGGCCATATAAGGAAGTACCAGCACTGGCATGGTTACCCCCTATCTCATGGTCCACTAAGCAATCCCTCACCCTAAGGGTGTCTGAGGGTCTCCACCATAGGGAATCTCTACCTGTGGTGTGTTTTGGCAAAGTAAAAGGCTGGTGCTGAAATGGAGTACTGAAGTGAGGCTCCACTAATTTTGGGCTCAGCTTCCTCCAATCACTTTCCACCATAGAGGCCTTTCTTTCCAAGACTGAGTTGTTTTGGGCTCTCAGGGTCAACCTCTGGCTACCTACAGCTGGAGGTTGGGTCCCCCTGTTTGGCTTACTGGAGGGACAGGTCAGGTTTGGGGCCCTCAGGTCCCAAGTTTGGCTGTGCCCAACAGTGTCCATCTGTGGGAGGTCCCTCACTAATTTTAAGGGGGATCCCTCAGGAGTATGTTTTATTTTCACTTGGCTAGGATTACTAGCTTCAGTGCCCTTAATCTGCTGATTGGGGAATTCTTTTGGACAGGGGGCCCTTTGGGGTCCAACACTGGCCTCCCTGACCTCTACAGCCCTGGGCTGACTGAGGCAGGGTAGAGAGGGGCAGGTTACCTGCTCCAGACTGGGTCCCACCTTGGAAGGGTCCACTGACATCAGGGGGTCTGCCAGGCTAGGCCTGACTACCTCTGTGGCAGTTTCTTCACAAGGGGTCAGATCAGTTCCCTGAGGAGGCTGATCCTTTCCTAAAGTCTGGTGGGAGGGAGATTTCTCTTCCTCCTCAGTACTCTCTGTCTGAGTGGAGTGATCCATAGTTTTAGGCTTCACAACACTATCATCTGTCTGAGTTTGAGCTGTGGCAATCACAACTCTCCCAACCTTTTCAGGAGGGGGCTCAGTTTGGGTGTGGGCTGTTACCATTACAGCCTTGACAACCTGTTCTGGGAAGGAAGTTGTCTGAGATTGGGTTGTGACTGGCACAACCCTCCTGACCTGTTCAGGGAGGACATCTTGGACTGGGGCTGTGGCTATCACTGCCCCACTAACCTTACCATGGGAGTTTACCATTTTAGAATGGGTTTCTTGCTCTACTTCAGCCCAGGCTGAGAGCTCTAAATCATTCCCCAGTAGGCAATCTACAGGTAAGTTTGGTGACACTGCCACTCTCTTGTGGCCAGTGACACCTCCCCAGCTGAGATTGACCACTGCCATGGGATGATCTCTCTGTACTCCATCAATATTGGTCACCTGGTATGTGGCACCAGGTAAAAGTTGCCTTGAGGGGACTAGGCTCTCAGTCACCATAGTGATGCTAGCCCCTGTATCTCTATTGGCCTCAACTTTTATACCATTGATGAGGGGCTCCTGTCTGTACTTGCCCAAAGTGTTGGGACAAGTTGTGAAGTTGGCAAACCCCATGCCAGTCTCACAGACAAGAGTATCTAAGTCAGGGGACCTGGTTAGGCCAGAGTCCCCAGGAACTCCCAAAGTAAATGCACCCAAATTCTTGGGGGCACTCCCACCACCTGGGGGATTACTACTAGTAGTAACAGGAGGTTTAGGAATGTTACTTGGGGGTATGTTTTCCTTATTGTTATTCTTGGGGCAACTGCTGTCAGTTTTTAAATGACCCACCTGTTTACAGGGATAACAATAAGGTTTCTTCTGGTTATTAGAAGGATTCTGGGACCCACCCCCCTCAGAGGATTTTTGGGGCCCTGATGTGGTTTGATCTGTAGATTTATTCCCACCCTTCTCTTGAGGCTTGGTTGATTCCTTTTTCTGGTCACCACCTTGGTTCTTGGGCCTAATCCTGGTTCTGACCCATTTGTCTGCCCTCTTACCCAATTCTTGTGGAGAGGTCAGATCAGAGTCTACCAGGTGCTGGTGTAATAACTGGTTCTGACAATTATTTAAGACTTGCTCTCTCATAATAAGATTATACAATCCTGTGAAGTCAGTAACCTTGCTACCCAGTAGCCAGCCTTCCAAAGCCTTAGTGGCACAATCAACAAAGTCAGACCAGTCCTGAGACTGAGTTTTCTGGGTGTCTCTGAACAGCAACCTGTACTGCTCAGTGGTTAAGCCAAACCCATCAACCAGTGCATTTTTCAGGACCTGGTAATCATTAGCATCCTCCACTCTTGTAGTGAGGAGCTTATCTCTACCTTTACCATCAAAGGAGAGCCACAGTATAGCTGCCCACTGACTCTGGGGAATGCACTGCACAGTGCAGGCCCTCTCCAAAGCAGCCATCCATTTCTGGATGTCATCCCCTTGTTTAAAGGGGGGCACTATCTTAGTCAGGTGTTTAGTATCTAAACCCTTCTCTTTTTCTCTTGGGAGATTGCTGCCACCAGTGGGAGCTAACCCACTCATCTTCTGCTCTCTAGCAAATGCAAGCTTTTCTCTGGCCAGGGCAAGTTCTTCCCTTTCAATCCTCAGTCTAGCTTGTCTCATCCTTGCTTCATGCTCTCTTCTCTGAGGGGAAGTCAATCTCCTCTGGGGAGAGTTCCTTCTCCCCTGAGAAGAGGCATTAGAGTGCAGAGATCTAATGGAGTCCCTAGAAGGAGATCTATCTCTCCTAACTCCAAGGTTAGGCCTCATTAGGGTCAGTACCGGCGGTCCCCCAGATCCTTCCCCAAGTAGGTCTAAGTTGGCCCTAGTTAGCCTTCTGACTACCTCAAGACCTTTGTCTACCTCATCCCCAGAGAGTTCCTCTTGATCCTCCTCCTCAACTGCAGTAGCAGTGCTGGGGAGGTCTGGATCCCCAGAGGTTCCCTCTAAGGCTGGCATGTTCTCATGTAACTGAGAAAGCTTTCTGGCATCATATGTCTCTAAGAGACCTATCAGAAAGGGAATGGTGGGGTTAGACCCCTGCTTCAGTTTTCTGGAGACACAGATCTGTCTCATCTCCTGGAAACTGAGAGCTGCATATCTTGAAGTGACCTGTGGAGGGTCAACACTGACCAGGGGAGTCTCAGTAGAATCTCCCTGGGTAGACATGCTTTTCTAGTGAGGTGTAAGTGGTGCACTTACCTACACTATATGTTTGCCTACTGATCCCTTGCTAGAGTTGTAGTTTAGGGTGTGCTAGGCCCTAGGAGCTACAACAGCTGGTTCAGTAGAACTCAGAGTATTCTAAGCTAAGTTATATGTACCTTTAGTACTTATGTGATCTTTCACAAGATATTCTTAGGGCATGTGTGGTAAAACAACAGCAAGCTCAAATCCCAACCGCTGCTCACCAATGTGAGAAGTTGGCCTGATGTGCAGTGTTCACTATTCTAGTGATCACTATATATCAGTCCAAACAACCCTTATTGATGATTGGTTGTAAGTCAACCTTATAGACCAGCTATCCTAGTAGCATGGATACGAGCAGTCTAAGGCTAAGACTCTAGAGAGCGTGTTAAGCCAGCTGTTTTACCATCACATTACCCCTTGAACACCCAGTGAAAGGACACCACACAAGTGTTATGAAAATAAACAGTGTATTTATTAGAATCACAACAACCCTGTACTCTTTATGAGGACAGGGTGCTAAGCACACAACAAAACTCTTATGAAAATACTTAAGTTAGCACGTTATACACAAAGGCCCGAGGGGCACGAAAAACCATATACTCTAAAAGTGTAATGCGAAATTACTAGCAGGTAAGTACAGTACTAATAGGCTTTGGAATCGCTAGGGATTGACTAGGGAATCGTTAGATTACTTCTAGGAGACCTAGGGGACTCGGGTGCAGAGTGTGCACTCTCACGCGGGATGCGGGACAAAGTCTATGGAGGCTAGTAAAGGCAAAGTTAGTGTTCACGGGCGAACCCGACCTGGTAGGGAGAAAACGACAGTGGATCCTGACCCTTGGATAGTGAGGCTATGCTGGGACACCGAAGTGCCGAAGTTACCTAGCCCAGGGGCTGCAGCTGCATAGGTCTGAAAAGACGTCGGGAATCTCGTTGCCGGACCAGGAGCCTGGAAGAAGGAAGTTGCTGGCAGGCGACCAGTGAAGAAAAGTTCGATGGATCCAAGCCTGGATCAAGGAAGAAGGAAACCTGAAAGCAGAGGGGACCAAGTTCTTGAATCACTAGCCAGTGATTAAGTGGGCACCAGGATGGCACCGGGCGAAGTCACCGCAGTCAGGTGAGTGGGCGCTGCTGGGCTCTGCAGTCTCTCGGACCAGGAGGCGTTGTCGGCGACCAGGATGGAGGTGCGAGCTGTCCCACGAAGGTTCTTGCTGTCGACGTCGCTGGACCCAGGATTGGGCAACAAGTCTTGGCAAATGCAAGGCCCACGCGGTGGACCTAAAATGGCGTCTTAGCCGGACCAGGAGGGTCCAGAGTACTTCTCCGATGGAGGGAAGCAAGGGCCAGTCTGGAGCAACCAGACCAGCAGCAGTGTTGTCGTCGGGCGTCGTTCGGAAGGCCACAAGCCAGCGGGCTAGTAGCCAAACAACGCGGTGAGCAGCAGAAAGCAGAAGGGCCCCACGCCGATCGTGGAGATGCTGGGGGGCTGCTCTTCGGTGCTGGAGCTGCTCAGGGTGGGGGCTTCTCGGACCCCAAAGCACTCACCAGGAAATTACTCGGTGGGCTTGCTGTGCAGAAGTCGTGCAGTCTTGGCGATGGCCGGTCCCTCGAGGTCTCGTCGCACCCACGGTTCTCAGCTGTGCTGTAGAGGTGGGTAGAGGTCAGAGGTGCCAGGGAAGCCGGGTCTCGTCGAGCTGGGCAGTCGGATTCCGGAGGAAGGACGTGCAGCAGACCGCAGTGTTCTTGGATGGTGCCTGCGGATGCAGGGCGACTACTCCTTAGCCACAAGGGAGAATCTTGAGGAAGAAATCGTGAAGTCCTTTCGTGGAAAGTGGTATCTTGATTCCAAAGATGATCTGATTTGGAAGGGGGCCAGTCTCTACCTTTATCTTGAAAAAGGGGGCTGGCACGCGACTAAGTCCTGCCCTAGGGGTGGGACCAGGAGGGGGGTGGTTACACCCACTTCCTTGGCGGGCTTTTCCCCAGCACAGGGTCTGGAGTGTCCCTGGAACTGGTTTAAGCCAGCCTATGCACAGTGAGCACCGGGGTGCCACGTGCAGTCACCTTCCTCTGAAGCCCTGCCTACCTCCAATACACAAAACCCTGTCTGGGACGGTGCTGGCACCGCCCCTGGCAGGAAACCCTTTGTCCTTATCTCCTGCTCTGGGAGGACTCCCAGCAGCAGGAGGGCAGACTTGTGTCTCGGTGGCAGCATCCATTTTGTGGATGCTAAGGCTCTGTCTGACTTTTAACCGGGTTATAGGTTACATGCATGTCGTGTCCCTCTAGAAGGGTGGAATGCTAACCCCGTCGCCAGAATTGGCGAGGGGTTAGTATTCCAATTCGTATGACACCTTACTCGACATGTTTTGATAAAGCGATACCAGAGTTGGCATATAACCGCGAGGATTATAATGCACTTAAGAGTATATGGTATGCGATATCATGGAAACGGCTAAGGGATGGATCCCGAAAGCCGCAGACAGGCTCAGCTCATGCCAGAGCACCATCTCACACGATTCCAAGCACTCTGCCTTCAGGATTGTTAAGGCCTGCCATAGGAGTGACTGATAGGAGATCTGTGTGTCCATTTTTAGGGTTAGATATAGGTATACTATATCTAAAGCAAAGGGTGATTACACCACCTTGCCCCAGCTGTCAAGCAGCCAGTTGTGTCAGATTTGGATGGCCAGCCAGGGGTGGCATAATACATGCTGCAGCCCCTGGTAGGCCCTGGGTACACCTATGCCCTGGGTACCTAAGGTACACTGTACAGGGACTGATAAGGTGACTCAGTATCCAATTTAGATATGTACCTAAGGTACATGGAATCCATTTTACAGAGAGAGCAGTAGGCCTGGGGCCCTGAATAGCAGGGTCCCAGGTCAACTAAGTCAGAAAACCAGCAAAACACCAGGCAAAAAGTTGGGGCAACCATAGTCAGGGATCTACCTTCCTACAGGCCGGCACCTGGCGACCCCACCTACATCAAGGGCCAGTTGCCATTGGACTCTCTGGTCGTTTCTAAGGCCCGGAAGAGGGTGAACTCGCAGACCACTGGTGATGCTCCTCCCCCTGACAAGGAATCGAAAGTGCTGGAGGCATCAGGGAAGAGGGTGGCGGCTCAAGCGGCCAATGTCTGGCGTATCTCTAACACTCAAGCACTACTGGCCAGATATGACAGGGCACACTGTGACACACTAGAGACCCTGTTGCAACATCTTCCAGATCAGTATAAGGAGGCAGCGGAGATGCTTATTCAGGAAGGGAAGCTTATCTCCAACGCTTCGATTAAGTGTGCACTGGACGTGGCGGACACCGTGGCCAGAGCCATTAACACCAGTGTCATGTTGAGACGCCAGGCCTGGCTCAGAATCTCCGGTTTCAAGCCGGAGATACAGACCACCATCCTCAATCAGCCAGTAAACCCAGATAGGTTATTTGGTCCTGAAGTGGATACCACCTTAGAAAAGATAAAAAAGGATACCGAAACTGCAAAATCCATGGGGGCTCTCCAGTCCCAGCAGTTTCGGGGCAGCACTTTTCGTCGCTCAGGCAATAGAGGTGTTTCCAGAGGCCAGATGTCCCAGCAAACGCAATACAATAAAGGTGGGGCGCAGTCCTCGTACACCAAGCCGAGTAGAGGCGGCTATCGGGGCAACAGCACCAAGGGCAGAGGTCGTGGAAACAACAACTCCCGCTCCTCTGCCACCAACAAACAGTGACGCCCTGTCCCTGCCCCGACCATACTACACCTGTCGGGGGGAGACTCCAGCAGTTCCTGCCCATCTGGAAATCCATCACCACAGACAGGTGGGTCAGGAAACTTATCCAGTTTGTGAGAAGTTGGCCTGACATGCAGTGCTCACTAGAATAGTGATCACTATGTATCAGTCCAAACAACCCTTATTGATGATTTGTTGTGTCCTGAGGCGGAAAGCCGGGACTTTTGCTCCTGATTTTTAAAAAACTGTATTTTGTGTGTGAACGAACCTTGTGCTTTTAATTTTCACTCACTCTCACCTGGGCACTTTAGAGCAGCGCTTGGCTCGGGCAGCAGCCCTCAGCGCGTCCACGCTGTCTCGACCCCCTCCTATGCCCACAGCAACCTCGGCACCGCGTCGACGGTGGCCACGCCCCCTTTAGGCCACGCCCCCTTCGCGCCAGCATATAACGCTGAATACAAGCGTCAGGCGCTTAGATTTGTTGTGTCCTGAGGCGGAAAGCCGGGACTTTTGCTCCTGATTTAAAAAAAACTGTATTTTGTGTGTGAACGAATCTTGTGCTTTTAATTTTCACTCAATCTCACCTGGGCACTTTAGAGCAGCGCTTGGCTCGGGCAGCAGCCCTCAGCGCGTCCACGCTGTCTCGACCCCCTCCTACGCCCACAGCAACCTCGGCACCGCGTCGACGGTGGCCACGCCCCCTTTAGGCCACGCCCCCTTCGCGCCAGCATATAACGCTGAATACAAGCGTCAGGCGCTTAGATTTGTTGTGTCCTGAGGCGGAAAGCCGGGACTTTTGCTCCTGATTTTAAAAAAAACTGTATTTTGTGTGTGAACGAACCTTGTGCTTTTAATTTTCACTCACTCTCACCTGGGCACTTTAGAGCAGCGCTCGGCTCGGGCA
This sequence comes from Lissotriton helveticus, assembly GCF_964261635.1. Classification (NCBI taxonomy): domain Eukaryota; kingdom Metazoa; phylum Chordata; class Amphibia; order Caudata; family Salamandridae; genus Lissotriton; species Lissotriton helveticus. Next base: position 2,128,024,110 of record NC_136063.1, read on the forward strand.
GCAGCCCTCAGCGCGTCCACGCTGTCTCGACCCCCTCCTACGCCCACAGCAACCTCGGCACCGCGTCGACGGTGGCCACGCCCCCTTTAGGCCACGCCCCCTTCGCGCCAGCATATAACGCTGAATACAAGCGGCAGGCGCTTAGATTTGTTGTGTCCTGAGGCGGAAAGCCGGGACTTGTTGTGTCCTGAGGCGGAAAGCTGGGACTTTTGCTCCTGATTTTAAAAAAAAAACTGTATTTTGTGTGTGAACGAACCTTGTGCTTTTAATTTTCACTCACTCTCACCTGGGCACTTTAGAGCAGCGCTTGGCTCGGGCAGCAGCCCTCAGCGCGTCCACGCTGTCTCGACCCCCTCCTACGCCCACAGCAACCTCGGCACTGCGTCGACGGTGGCCACGCCCCCTTTAGGACACGCCCCTTCTCAACATCACATTAAAATGTGCCTGGCCAGGAAGCGCAGCGGACGAGCGCAGCGGGAGCGCCTAAGGCAAGCCCGTCTGCGCCCGTCCGCGCACGAACGGGCACAGGGCCAGAATCCATGCCGGGGCCAGCTTCCAGCAGGGTAAGCTATTCTCGCCGGGACCTCTTATGCCTCAGACCCACCAAGAATACTAAGTGCCACTATCTCCATGATTCAGACGGACCCTTCATCAGCTGTGGACTTTGCCATCCAGCCCAGCTACACCTCGCTGACCCCCCCTTTACTCTACCCGGCCTTAAACTAGCCGCACTGAATTGTAGATCGCTCCCCATGCACGCTCTGCTCATCAATCTCTTACCTGTTGACCACGACCTCGACATTTTATTCCTTACGGAAACGTGGCTCACTGTTCACTCAGACTCGGATGTGGTCTTAGCCTTACCCCCAGGCTTCCTCATCCAGTCCCAACCACGCCCTTCCGGCAGAGGAGGTGGACTTGCTATCCTCCACCGGGATCACTTCTCCTGCAGAATTAATGATGCCCACATCTCGGACTCTGGAAGCTGCCACTTCTCCATCCAACTGGCCCCGACAAGATCGCTGTCAGGCCTCCTAGTATATCACCCCCTTGGTCACCTTGGCCCCTTTGCTAGTGCTCTCCTGGAATCAATATCTTCTCTGGCCCATTCCACTTCCAACTTTACTATACTAGGAGACCTCAATATTCATTTCGACGACCCCCTAGACACAGGGGCCGTCGATTTGATTCAAGACCTGGCAGCCTACGGTCTTCGACTAACCAATTCTGGAGCCACCCATATCAAGGGCCACCTCCTTGACCCAGTCTTTACCAACGTCCACTCCCTCCAAACCAAAGTGTCCCTTCCCCTCCCTTGGACGGACCATTTTCTGGTCCCTTTCTTTCTACCAGGAGTCTTCAGGAAGCCCCACAAGCCCGCAACTTTCACCAGGGACAGGGCATGGTCCAGACTCTCTACGGAGGACTGGACCAGAGTCCTGAACTCCACGACCCCCATTCCCGCAGAAGACCCTGTCATTGCGGACAGAAACTTCAGGGACTGGATCACCACCTCCCTTGACTCCATCCTCCCTATAAAATCTCGTGAGGATAAAAACGGAAAGACAGGATCAGCCCCCTGGTTCAGCCCGGAACTTAGAACTCTCCGCAAAGAATGCAAAAAAGTGGAACGACTGTGGAGGAAAAACTGGCTCCACTCTGTAGGAGAGTAGGGTCTGCAATCCTATGATCACCCAGATTTTTGCTTTTTGCTGCACTGGTTTACGACTTTCCCTGGCTGTGGGCCTGCTAATCAGACCCACAGCCTAGCTGTTCTCTCTATCCAAATTGTACTCAGGTACTGAATTGGCACTGGGCCCTCTCTAAGTCCCTGTACCCAGGGCTGAGGTGCACCCAGAAGTCTCCCAGGGGCTGAAGCACGTATTGTGCCACCCCTGGGCTGACTAACTAAACTGACACAACTGGCTGCACGACAGCTGGGGCAAGGTGGTGTAATCACCCTTTGCTTTAGATATAGTATACCTATATCTAACCCTAAAAATGGACACACAGATCTCCTATCAGTCACTCCTATGGCAGGCCTTAACAATCCTGAAGGCAGAGTGCTTGGAATCGTGTGAGATGGTGATCTGGCATGAGCTGAGCCTGTCTGCGGCTTTCGGGATCCATCCCTTAGCCGTTTCCATGATATCGCATACCATATACTTTTAAGTGCATTATAATCCTCGCGGTTATATGCCAACTCTGGTATCGCTTTATCAAAACATGTCGAGTAAGGTGTCATACGAATTGGAATACTAACCCCTCGCCAATTCTGGCGACGGGGTTAGCATTCCACCCTTCTAGAGGGACACGACATGTATGTAACCTGTAACCCCGGTTAAAGTCAAACAGAGCCTTAGCTCCACAAAATGGATGCTGCCACCGAGACACAAGTCTGCCCTCCTGCTGCTGGGAGTCCTCCCAGAGCAGGAGGCAAGGACAAAGGGTTTCCTGCCAGGGGCGGTGCCAGCACCGTCCCAGACAGGGTTTTGTGTATTCTAGGTAGGCAGGGCTTCAGAGGAAGGTGACTGCAAGTGGCACCCCGGTGCTCACTGTGCATAGGCCGGCTTGAACCAGTTCCAGGGGCACACCAGACCCTGAGCTGGGGAAAGCCCGCCAAAGGAGAGGGGTGTAACCACCCCCCTCCTGGTCCCACCCATAGGGCAGGACTTAGTCGCGTGCCAGCCCCCTTTTCCCAGATAAAGGTAGGAGCAGGCCCCCTTCCAAATGAGATCATCTTTGGAATCAAGACACGACTTTCTACGAAAGGACTTCAAGATTTCTTCTTCAAGATTCTCCCTTGTGACTAAGGAGTAGTCACCCTGCACCCGCAGGCACCATCTTAAGAACACTGCGGTCTGCTGCAAGTCCTTCCTCCGGAATCCGACTGCCCAGCTCGACGAGAACCGGCTTCCCTGGCACCTCTGACCTCTACCGACCTCTACAGCCAAGCTGAGAACCGTGGGTGCGACGAGACCTCGAGGGACCGGCCATCTTCAAGACTGCACGACTTCTTTCCAGCACGACCGCCGAGGAATGCTCTGGTGAGTGCTTTGGGGTCCGAGAAGCCCCGACCCTGAGCAGCCTCAGCACCGAAGTTCAGCCTGCCAGCATCTCCACGATCTGCGTGGGGCCCTTCTGCTGTTTGCTGCTCACCGTGTGTTTGGCTACTAGCCCGCTGGCTTGTGGCCTTCTTAACGACGCCCGACGACATCACTGCTGCTGGTCTGGTTGCTCCAGACTGGCCCTTGCTTCCCTTCTTCAGAGAAGCACCCTGGACCCTCCTGGTCCACTCAAGACGCCATTTTAGGTCCACCGCGTGGGCCTTGCATTTGCCAAGACTTGTTGCCCCAATCCTGGGTCCAGCGACGTCGACAGCAAGAACCTTCGTGGGACAGCTCGCACCTCCATCCTGGTCGCCGACAACGCCTCCTGGTCCGAGAGACTGCAGAGCCCAGCAGCGCCCACTCACCTGACTGCGGTGACTTCGCCCGGTGCCATCCTGGTGCCCACTTAATCACTGGCTAGTGATTCAAGAACTTGGTCCCCTCTGCTTTCAGGTTTTCCTCTTCCCTGATCCAGGCTTGGATCTCTTCGAACTTTTCTTCACTGGCCGCCTGCCAGCAATTTCTCCTTCAGGCTCCTGGTTCGTCAACGAAGAATCCCGACGTCTTTTCAGACCTATGCAGCCGCAGCCCCTGGGCTAGGTAAACTCGGCATTTCGGTGCCTCAGCATAGCCTCACTATCCAAGGGTCCAGATTCACTCCCGTTTTCGTCCCAGCTAGTCGGGTTCGCCCGAGAACAGTAACTTTGTGAATTCTAGCTTCCATAGGCTTTTTCCCGCGTTACGCGTGAGAGTTCCCACTCTGCACGTGGCGTCCCTAGGCCTCCTCCTCCTAACCTGAGTGTTCAGTATTGTAGGCCTAGCGTTTCTAAAGCCTCTGAGAATCGTTACTTACCTGCTAGTAATTCGCATTCCACTTTTGTAGTATATGGTTTTTCGTGCCCCTCGGGCATTTGTGTAAATTGTGCAACTTGAAGTATTTTCGTAAGAGTTTTGTTGTGTGCTTAGCTCCCTGTCTCATAAAGAGCCAGGGTAGTCTTGTTATAAATAAATACACTGTTTATTTTCATAACAACTTGTGTGGTGTCCTTTCACTTGGTGTTCAAGGGGTAATGTGATGGTAAAACAGCTGGCTTAACACGCCCTCTAGAGTCTTGGCCTTAGACTGCTCGTATCCACGCTACTAGGATAGCTGGTCTATAAGGTTGACTTACAACCAATCATCAATAAGGGTTGTTTGGACTGATATATAGTGATCACTAGAATAGTGAGCACTGCACATCAGCCCAACTTCTCACACACTCCAGTAAGGATGCCTACCGTAGTGCGGTGAGAACCTATAAAGTCACCCTTAAAACAACTAAAGCGTCATACTACGATGATAGAATAAAAAAGGCTACTAACTCGGCAAGAGAGTCCTACCTTATAGCCAAAGAGCTCCTGAAAATACCAGTTCCCCCTTCCTCCAATAAGTCCCCTTCAGGCAGAAGTGAGGAACTGGCAACTTACTTCGACTCAAAAATCTCTGGTATCCTGGCTTCACTCCCCCCTCCCAGCGAACCAAACCACTGCAACATGGATGCGTCCGTGACCCACATAGGAAGCATCCCCCATCCACAGCTTACGGCATTTAGAACAGTATCTCTGGAGGAAGTAGGCAAGACTCTGGCCAGAATGAAAAGCGGCTCCCCCGGTGATCCCGCCCCCATGAGATTCCTGAAAACAGTGGCCCCTGCTATCTTGGCCCCTATCACAGAGCTGATTAACATCTCGCTGTCCAAAGGCTCTGTCCCCCCGAGCTGGAAGGGTGCAGTAGTTAAAGCACTCCTTAAAAAACCTCAACTGGACCCCTCCGATTTGGCAAACTACAGGCCAATCTCGCTCCTCCCAGGCATTAGCAAAATGGCCGAAAAACTGGTCAATGTCCAACTGTCCCAGTTTCTTGAATCTAACATCCTCCTGCGTAGCTCCCAGACTGGGTTTCGTCCTGGCCACGGCACGGACACCGCCCTCCTCGCAGTCATCGAGGAGGCAAGGTGCATTTTAGATTCAGGAGGGTCAGTGGCAGTGATCCTCCTGGACCTCAGTGCAGCCTTTGATACGGTGAACCACCGTGTTTTGATCCATCGGTTGGCCAGGGCAGGACTCGGGGGCACCGCACTTGCCTGGATAGATTCTTTCCTATCAGGCCGTTCGTTCCAGGTTTGGGACGGCAACTCCCGCTCAGCCTCACTCCCTCTTTCTAGCGGAGTCCCCCAGGGGTCTTCGCTAAGCCCCACTCTGTTTAACGCCTACATGGCCCCGCAGGAGGATGTAGTTGCCCCATACGGGATCAAGATAGTGAGTTACGCGGACGACACGCAATTGGTCGTCTCACTCTCACATCTTGACCACTGCCCAGACAATCTGTTGAACTGTCTCCAGGAAATCCACCACTGGATGAGTGATTCGTCGCTCAAGCTCAACGGTTCTAAAACCGAAGTCATGCTCATGGGCAAAAAATGTTCGACCATTCCTCCCTCGGTCTGGCCTGATGTTTTTGGCGAGATCCCCATTCCGAAGAAGGAAATTAAGACTCTAGGAGTCTGGCTCGAACCCGAACTAACCATGAAGACCCAGGCAGCCAAAACAGCAGGGACCTGCTTCGGTCTCATGCGCTCCATCAGGAAGATTCTTCCGCTACTCCCCCCTCCATCAAGGAAGCTTCTGGTCCAAGGCTTGATCCTCTCGCGTCTGGACTACAGTAACGCGGTCTATCTAGGAGCCCCGGAATCTACCCTGGCAAAACTCCAGCGCACTCAAAACGCGGCTGCTCGGTTACTAATGAACCTTCCCAACAGAACCTCTGCTAGGCCAGCACTCAAGGCCCTACACTGGCTTCCAATGCGACAGAGGATAGAATTTAAGGCCATGTGTATCGCCCACAAACTCCTCAATGGCCTAGGCCCTTCGATCTTGAGCGACATGGTCACCCCCTACAAAGCCCCTAGACTCCTGCGCTCGGACAATGAGCGTCTGGCCAACGTCCCAAAATTTAGGAAGGTCCGCACTGGCGGTCGACGCTTCACAGTGAAAGCATCCTCAGGCTGGAACTCGCTCCCACGGAGCTGCGGCTGGAACCCTGCCACCTTCTTTTCCGCAAAAAATTAAAAACCCTCTTGTTTCACAAATAGGCCCTCCTTCCCCCCCTGGTCATTACAAGTTCTCACAGCGCGGGGATGCCTCCGGGTCACCAGGCGCTCTATAAATCACTAAAATAAAATAAATAAATAAATAAGTCAACCTGATAGACCAGCTATCCTAGTAGCATGGACAAGAGCAGTCTTTAGGCTAAACTCTAGAGGGCGTGTTAAGCCAGCTGTTTTACCATCACATTTACCCCTTGAACACCAAGTGAAAGGACACCACACAAGTTGTTATGAAAATAAAAGGATATTTATAACACAACAACCCTGGACTCTTTATGAGGACGGGGTGCTAAGCACACAACAAAACTCTTAAAGAAATACTGAAAGTCCCACAATTTACACAAATGCCCGAGGGGCACGAAAAACCATATACTAGAAAAGTGGAATGCGAATTACTAGCAGGTAAGTAACTATTCTCAGAGGCTTTGGGATCGCTAGGACTGTACTACTGAACCTTTAGATTACTAGCAGGAGGCCTAGGGGGATCGGGTGCAGAGTGTGCACTCTCACGCGTAATGCGGGACAAAGTCTATGGAGGCTAATAAAAGCAAAAGTTAGTGTTCTCGGGCGAACCCGACTAGGTAGGTCAAAAACGAAAGTGGATCTAGACACTTAGAGAGTTGTTCTACGCTGGAGCACAGTGGTACTCGGTTTACCTAGCCCAGGGGCTGCGGCTGCATAGGGTTCAAGTGTCGTCGGAAACCCTCGTTGACGAACCAGGAGCCTGAAGGAAAAGTTGCTGGCAGGCGACCAGTGAAGATGTTCCGGGCTGATCCAAGGACTGGATCAGTTGAAAAAGAGTACCTGTAAGCAGAGGGGACCAAGTTCTGAATCACTAGCCAGTGATTAGGTGGGCACCAGGATGGCACCGGACGAGGTCACTCAGCCAGGTGAAGAGGTGACACTGGATTCTGCTGCTGCACGGACCAGGGCGCTGATGTCGACCAGGCTGGAGGTCTGTGAGCTGTCCCACGTCGGATGTCTGCTGCTGGCGATGCTGGATCCGTTGGAGGAGGCAACAAGGCTTGGCTAAGGCAAGCCCACATGGAGACACAAAATGGCGTCTGGAGTGGACCAGGAGGGTCCGAGGAAGTTCCCCTTCAAGAGGAGACAAGGGCCAGTCCAGAGGAGCTAGACCAACGGTGAAACAAACGTAGGACGTCGTCTGCAGGGTCACTAGCCGACGGGCAAGTGACCGGACAACGTGGTAAGCAGCGCAGGAGCAAAAGGGCCCCACGCAGATCTGGAGGATGCTGGGGGGGCTGGACTTCGGTGCTCGTGCTGCTTGGGGTTGGGGCTTCTCTTACCCCAGTGCACCCACTCGAGGGTCCCTCGGTGGTCGTGCTAGGTCGGCGTCGTGCTGGTTCTGATGGTCGCCGGGTCCTCTGGTCTCGTCGCACCCACGCTTCTCAGCTGTGCTGTAGAGGTAGGTTGAGGTCAGAGAGGGCAGGGAGTCCGGGTCTCGTCGAGCTGGGCAGTCTTGATCCATAGGAGCGGCTAGCAGCAAACCGCAAGATACGTAGTTGGTTCCTGCTGCTGCAGGGTGACTACTCCTTAGTCACAAGGGAGAAATCTTGAGAAGAGTCTTGAGTTCCTTTCGTGGAAAGTAGTTTCAGGATTCAAAGATGATCTAGTTTGGAAGGGGGCCTGCTCCTACCTTTATCCTGAGAAAAGGGGCTGGCACGCGACTAAGTCCTGCCCTATGGGTGGGACTAGGAGGGGGGTGGTTACACCCCTCTCCTTTGTCCGGTCTCTCCCCAGCTCAGGGGCTGGTGTGCCCCCAGAACTGGTTTGAGCCGGCCTATGCATAGTGAGCACCGGGGTGCCACTTGCAGTCACCTTCCTCTAAAGCCCTGCCTACCTGGGATACACAAAATCCTGTCTGGGATGGTGCTGGCACCGCCCCTGACAGGAAACCCTTTGTCCAGGCCTCCGTTTGCTGGAAGGACTCCCAGCAGCAGGAGGGCAGACTGGTGTCTCGGTGGCAGCATCCATTTTGTGGAGCTGAGGCTTGAGTTAACTTTAACCTGGGTTACAGCTACATACATGTCGTGTCCCTCTAGAAGGGTGGAATGCTAACCCCGTCGCCAGAATTGGCGAGGGGTTAGTATTCCAATTCATATGACACCTTACTCGACATGTTTTGATAATGTTATACCAAAGTTAGCATATGACCGCGAGGTACATAATGCACGTAAGAGTATATGGTATAGCGTTATCATGGAACAGCTATTAGGACTTGGTTCCGCAAGCTGCAAACGGGCTCAGCTCATGCCAGAGCACCATTTCACATTATTCCAAGCACTCTGCCTTCAGGATTGTTAAGGCCTGCCATAGGAGTGACTGATAGGAATATATGTGTCCATTTTAGGGTTAGATATAGGAATACTATATCTAAAGCAAAGGGTGTGTACACCACCTTGCCCCAGCTGTCAAGCAGCCAGTTGTGTCTGGTTTAGTTAGTCAACCCAGGGGTGGCATAATACATGCTGCAGCCCCTGGGAGACTTCTGGGTACACCTCTGCCCTGGTTACAGGGACACAAGAGAGGGCCCAGTGCCAATTCAGTACCTGGGTACAATTTGGAATAGAGAGAACAGCTAGGCTGTGGGTCTGATTAGCAGGCCCACAGCCAGGGAAAGTCGTAAACCAGTGAAGCAAAAAGCAAAAATCTGGGGTGACCATAGGATTGCAGACCCTACTCTCCTACACAGTTCGGTTATTGTCTGGAGTTAACATCCACTCCACCCAACATGCCACCAAAACACCGTCCTATGTCCACAGAGCATTTGCACTTATTGCAGCAGGAGGTACTCGTCATGCTGCAAAAAGGGGCAATCGAGCTCGTACCAGTGGAGGAAGAAGGCACGGGAGTGTACTCCCTGTACTTCTTAATCCCAAAAAAGGACGGGTCCCTAAGACCCATACTGGACCTCAGAACCCTGAATCAGTACATTCTATCAGAACACTTCCATATGCTCACACTGCAGCAGGTTCTCCCGTTGCTCAATCAGGGAGACTTCCTCGCAACCTTGGATCTCAAGGATGCCTATTTCCACATTCCACTGCATCCATCACACAGAAAATACCTCAGGTTCACTATTCAGGGTCGGCATTATCAGTTCAAGGTCCTACCTTTCGGGGTGACCACGGCGCCCAGGGTGTTCACAAAATGTCTGGCGACAGTAGCTGCGCACCTCAGAAGGCAGAACGTTCACGTTTACCCTTATCTGGATGACTGGCTTGTCCAAGCAAAGTCGGCCCAGGAGTGCGCCGCCAACATGTCCCACACCATTCACCTTCTTCACGATCTGGGATTCTCACTCAATTATCCCAAGTCGCACCTTCAGCCAGCCCATGGTCGGCAATATCTGGGCGCGACGATAGATACTCTGGCGGCCACAGCTCAGCCAAATTCTGTGAGGATCGACAGCATTCAGTCACTGATCCAGAAGTTCAGACCACAACACTCGCTTCCAGCTCGAGTGTTCATGCAGTTGATAGGCATGATGGCCTCCTGCATCTTCATAGTCCCGCACGCGAGGCTACATATGCATCCGCTCCAAGAATGCTTAGCTCATCAGTGGACGCAGGCTCAAGGACAGTTGAACGACCTAGTGTTGGTGACCAGTCGGGCATACAACTCTCTGCATTGGTGGAATCCACACAACCTTTGCAAGGGCTGACCGTTCCAGGAGCCTGTGCCACAGATTATCCTGACAACGGACGCATCTCTCCAGGGATGGGGAGCTCATGTACTCCATTACACGGTGCAGGGACTATGGACAACGCAGCAAAAGATGCACATCAACTACCTAGAACTGATGGCAATCTTCATGGCATTGAAGTCCTTCAAAGTACATCTGTGCAACAAAGTCGTGTTGATCCGGACGGACAACATGACTGCCATGTACTACATTCAAAAGCAGGGAGGTACACACTCTCTGCAGTTGTCTCATCTGGCTCAGAGCATGTGGAAGTGGGCCATTCCGAGGAACATCTTCCTCATGGCGGAACACCTCCCGGGCAAGGACAATCAGATGGCAGATCTGCTCAGCAGGTACAGCCACCAAATGCACGAGTGGGAGATACATCCATCAGTACTCCGCCCGTACTTCCAGCAGTGGGGTCATCCAGAGATAGACCTGTTTGCCACAAGGGAAAACGCAAAATGCCAAAGCTTTGCCACCAGGTTCCCTCACCCTCACCCACAGTCGCAGGGCAATGCGATATGGATGAACTGGTCAGGCAGATTTGCGTACGCTTTTCCCCCAGCACCTCTCATACCGCTGGTGGCACGAAAGCGAAGGCAACACTCGATGACGCTCATCCTGGTTGCTCCAACGTGGGCACGCCTACCATGGTACACCACGTTTCTAGACCTCTCCGTGGTACCGCATCAAAGGCTGCACCTCACACCCCGGCTTTTGACGCAGAACCGTGGCGACATTCAGCATCCAGATCCGCAACAGCTCAACCTGGCGATCTGGCTCCTGAAGTCTTAGAGTATGGCTACCTTAACTTGCCTCCTGACTGCATGGATATCATACGGGAGGCAAGGAAGCCCACCACCAGAGCTTGCAATGCAGCAAAATGGAAGCGGTTTGTCATTTACTGTAATGAACACGACATCAACCCGCTAGATGCATCCACTCCCAACATCATCTGTTATTTGTTACATCTTTACAAATGCAATCTAGCATATGCTTCCATTCGGATACACTTATCCGCCATAGCGGCTTACCTTCAAAACAGGCAGCATCTCTCCGTTTTCAGAGTTCCTGCCATTAAAGCCTTCCTAGAAGGACTGAAGCGGGTCATCCCTCCCAGGACCCCGCCAGCTTCTGTATGGAACCTCAATGTGGTCCTCACCAGGTTGATGGGCCCGCCTTTTGAGCCTCTACATTCCTGTGAGATTCAGTTCTTAACGTGGAAAGTGGCTTTTCTCATTGCCATTACGTCTCTACGACGTGTAAGTGAGCTACCGGCACTCACTGTACAAGAGCCATTCATTCAAATTCACTCCAACAGGGTGGTGCTGCGCACTAACCCTAAATTTCTTCCTAAAGTGGTTTCGCAGCTCCATGTCAATCAGACCATTGAGCTGCCCGCGTTCTTTCAAAACCCAGAGACAGTAGCTGAAAGAATGCTCCACACTCTTTTTTTTAAAACCTTTATTTGCACTAAAAGGATATACAAATCTGGGCCTACAACCAAACTGGCCGGCCACAATACGAGAAGCGGTCGAAAAATCCAGAGTAAACAGTACAGAAGCAATCATAAAGGAGCATGAGCAGTACAATCTTAAAAAGGGGGGAGGAAAGAAGATCCAGACGGCCAGCAAACAGGAGCAAAGAAGGTTAATTTTTTTTAATAGAGCGATAAGGAGTATGACAGGCTCAGTGACAACATGGAAGAATCCGGATTCCCCAAACAAACCATTGGCAACAAAAAAAGGGGTAAAGGGCCGCAACGCAGGAGTGTCAGCACTGCATACATCGATATAATAACAGGTGCGGTGAATACAAATCAATATGGAATTACTATCAACGTTGCATACCCACCGCCCAGTAGCACATCGGAACCAGGACAAAGGGGCCGGATTAGCGATTTCACCAAGACTAACCCGTCATACTGACCTTGGGTGAGAAAGAAGGGGGGGGGAGAGACAGTGGGGGGGGGAAGGGGGAAAGAAGAAAGGGAAAGGAAAACACAGACTGAAAGAAGAGTGCCGTGCCGAAACAAGCGTCCCGTAGCGAGGAACACAGAAGAGAGCAGGAATATTAGCACCGAGGAGGGTATGGGAGTCGCGATGGAAAGCAGCAGAACTATAAGAAGAAGAACAGCGACGTTACAGACCCCACCCCAATCATACCACGGAAGGCAAGGACAGACGCGGCACTCCGATAAAGAGACACAAAAGGGCCATAGAACTGAGGAAAATAAAACATCAAATAAGACCCAGCCCACCCAACCCACCCTGCACCCCTGCAGAAGGCTACGGCCTACCCTCCAAACAGCGTGCCCGTCGCCCTAAATGTAGAAGAGAGAAGAGGAATAAGGAGACAAAAAGAAGGACATGAAAACAAAAGAAATAAATGGGAGGGAGGAGCAAGAGGGCAAAAACAAATACGGTCGGCCACAGCCCTCTTCCCAACCATACAATCATATTACGTGTGAACCAGAACGACACGATCTCGAGCGCCATAAAACTTACAGGGGGGGTCTCCCACAGCGCTATGAATATAAGCAACTGCACCACGAATCCGTACACCAATAATCCACCGGGAGTCGCGCATCTCACCCCAATCCTTTCCTAACCACAATTCCCACCCACCACATGACAATGTGAAGTGTGCAACACGAAGCGAGGCAAGCACACAATTGAAAGAAATTACGATAAAGACGACGTAGACCAGGGAGGTCAATCAATCTGCAAGTGAACAAAAGTTCAAATAGGTAGTTCAAATGTCTCAGCAATAGCAACACGGGCAGGAAAAGACAGGAGGTCAGTCTCACAGTTCGGAAAAGTGGGGGTTCCCCTGCAAAATAGAAACACGACCTCGTCAAGGCAGAAACAGGCAGCAGTCCACCATTTTTCTCAGGCATCCGGGGGGGATCGGGCCCCCGCACGATATCCAAGTCCCCAAACTCCAAACATCGAAGAGCAGGAGGTTCCAAAGCCACTGGCCTACAAACCGGTCGACGAACAGCGGTAGCAACCCTCGTAGCAACCGAGGGGGGTGAGGCAGCGGCATCACTGGGACAAGAGGGGACCATGAAGAAGCGTCCACCCAAGATGGCGGCGGATCGCAACGAGTTTCCAGGGGCACCGGGGGCCAGGGACGCGTGCAAGGATCGCAAGGCATCAAGAACGTCTCGAATCGTAGAGTCACGTACACATGTCCAGGCCCCCGTGCAGTCCAGTAACCTAAGTCCGCCATCACGAGGAGATCTATAGCCCAGATCGTCGGCAGCCATTTTGTGAATTCAGCCTCTTCACCACCCTCCGCGACTCTCGGGACAGTTCACAAATGCGGGCCTTTACAGATGTCCCGGGGGTCCCAACAATGGCGGCCTTGGTGCAAAAGGGAGAACCGCCCAATGCGGGGGCCCGCCTGTATTATCGCTGGCGCTCCTCACAAGTAGAGTCCGAGCGCGGGGGTCCAGGGTCACCGGACGGAGCAGCGGCGGGGGGACCCCTTCACACGATCAGTCCCCGGAGCACCTCGCCCCGCACCAGCCTCACGGCCACCAAGGCAGGCCCGGATCAGGGTCACCAGGATGTTCTCACAACGGCTCTCACCAGTGGCTCACTCTCTCGGCCGGGGCCGACGGTCACAACAACGCCAGGCCGGATCCCATAGGCGAGGCCCCGGTCCCTTTGGGGGGGCACAACTTCGGAACCGCGACCCGCCGGAGCTTCTAGGTCAAACGGTGAGTAAGAGCGAAATGTTGCGTTCCTATTTCTTCGGAAATGTGTCGTCTCTGGGCAGGATATGCAGCAGGATATACGAGTCAGGCCGGAGGGCTGACGGAGCCGAGCTAAAAGGCCATGCTCCACACTCTTGATGTCAAACGAGCCTTGATGTATTACATCGATAGGACCAAAGAATTTAGGAAGACACAACAACTCTTTGTTGCCTTTTCAGCCCAGCACAAAGGCAACCCCATTTCCAAAGCAGGTATAGCCAGGTGGATCGTTAAGTGTATTCAGATTCGCTATCACAAGGCTAAGCGCACTTTAACGGTCCCCCCCCAGAGCCCACTCCACCCGTAAGCTGGGGGCCTCCATGGCTTTCCTTGGTAATATCCCTTTGGAAGACATTTGTAGAGCAGCCACATGGTCTACACCACACACATTTACTAAACACTACTGTGTAGATGTGCACTCCAAGCAGCTGTGGGGCAGGCTGTTCTTAGGACACTTTTTCAAACGTCTGCAGCTGGCACAGGCGGCCGCCGTTAATGGAGGGACTGCTATTTATTCTATGCTATAGATATGAATTCAGCAGCCCACATGCCTCGAACTGAATATGCTACTTACCAGTATGCATCTGTTCTTGGCATGTAGGGCTGCTGACATTCATATCGCCCGCCTTCCTCCCCGGCGCCTGTAGCGGCTGCAGACTTTACACTTACTCTTAGCATGGCCATCGCTCACACAGTTACACTCCATCTTCGCCACAATGGCTAAAAACAATCTGGGGATGGAGTCGATGCCCATGCGCACTGTAGTCCAGGGGAGGAGCCACCTATCTCGTGATACTTCGAAGACTCTTCCAGGACAACAATGTGCAATCATCCGGACCCAACACTAGGCGGCGATGTATGCTATAGATATGAATGTCAGCAGCCCTACATGCCAAGAACAGATGCATACTGGTAAGTAGCATATTCATTGTTTTACCAGTCTATAATCTCATGAATGACCAAATGAAAGGAGACTCACACCAGGTGTGTGTGTATGTATGTATGTGTGTATATATATATATATATATGTGTGTATATATATGTGTATATATATATGTGTGTTAGGACCTAGTTACCATAGGAAATGCCGAACATTCTATTGGGAATAACTTTGGCGCCGATTGAGGGATCTGCCTGAAATTTTCCTTAAATTTGCCTCGCTGCTCCTTCCCTGAAAGTTTCGGGGGGATTCGTCAACATGGGCGGGAAACGTACAATTTAAATGGCGATTCATCCTTGCCAAACGTTGTTTTTCCCCCAAGCCTGCATCTCCTGATGAAATGCCATCCGGCATGAAACGCGTCGGGCTTTTCAGGACATAATTTGTGCGGAGCAAGTGCGCTGTTGACAGAATGCTGATTTCCTCAATGAATAAAGAAGGTTACAACTTTTCATTCGAGTGGGCTGACTCATACCAGGCAAACTTTGTTGTGTGTATGTATATATATATATATATATATATCTATATATATATCCTAGTTACCATAGGAAATGCCGAACATTCTATTGGGAATAACTTTGGCGCCGATTGAGGGATCTGCCTGTAATTTTCCTTAAATTTGCCTCGCTCCGCTCCTTCCCTGAAAGTTTCGGGGGGATTCGTCAAGCGGGGGACGAGAAAAAAGGGGGGTCCCAAAACATGTTTTCCCCATGTTAATTTCCATGGGGACATTCTGACAAGGCTACAGCTCGAACGGCTGAACGGAATTACACCAGATTTGGCAAAATGGTAGAGACTGTTATGGAGCAGTGCCTTTTGTATGTTTGGTGTATATCCGTCCAGTAGTTTATGAGAAAATTGAATGTGAAATTGAGACCAATGCAATTTTCCATAGGACCTTTAGACACAGCTACAGCCCGAACGGCTGAATGGAATTACTGCAAACTTGGCAAAATGGTAGAGTCTGGTATGCAGAAGTGCCTTTTGTATATTTGGTGAAAATCCCTTAAGTAATTGTTGAGAAAATCGACTTTTTTCAAATTATATATCTATAGGCAGGACACGGTGCGCGCCCATGGGCGCGAACCGTCCTTGCACTGTCCTTGCACGTGCACGGACCTTAGCGTGCGCGAGCTGGATGCTGATTGGCTGCCAATGTCTGTCAACACTCCAAAACAGAAATTGTTGGCAGCCATCTTGTGCCTTGGTAGACTGAGGCACAGGAAAGCAGAAAAACAAACCTGTAGAACTCAAAAAGGGGGCAGGGTAGAAGTACCCATCGTTGATGTCATCAGTGATGTCACTGACCATGTCATGAATGATGTAATATGTGACATCATCAGCAGTGAATTGCGGGTGCGCGAAATATAGTTAGTACAACTAACTATATAGGAGCAATTTCAATGGTTTTGTAAATGCTAGTTCCTAACTATATAAGGCCTGAAACCTATGGTTTTTTCAGTGAATTTCAAAGGTTTTTTAAATGCTAACTCCTAACTATATTTGACCTGAAACCTATGTTTTTTAAATGAATAAATGTAAATGTAAATGTAGTTGAGCTTATATAGCGCACAGCTACCCGCAAAGCAGGTGTCCCGGCGCTTGCTTAGGGAACCCTTCCTGATATTCCCCTGTGAGATAGCAGGGTATCCACAAGGTGAAAGTCAGGCATCCCGCCACGAGGGGCCGTTGTGGAGATTAAGCAAGCTGTTGCCCAGAGTCGCAGAGTGTGAACCCGTGAGTCGAGGAGGCACCGGGGTGAGAATTATCGAGTCCGTGGAATTTTTAGCCCAACACCCGCCGGGGCGGGGAATTGAACCCTGGTCCAGGACCGATCTCAGATTCCGGGTCTGCCGCCTCTAACCCCTGAGCCACACTTCTCCACATATATATATATATATATACACACTTATTCTAACCACATCCCTCTAGTCTCTTTATGAGGCAAAAGTACATTCAGTAAACTTAATTAGCACAATATACGTTGAGCCCTAGGGGCGTACCAAACCATATATTAAGAAAGAACCACGACTGACATAGAGACAAGGCCTAGAGCCTTTAGAACCCATTGGGCCACCAGGAACCAGCCAAGATAGTGACACAGAGGACCCACAGGGGACGCGTACAGTGTCTAAACACAGCTGCAAATCACCATTGACTTCTATGGGGAAAGTCGCGGTTGGAATTTTAAAGATTAAGGACACTTAGAAGAGGACTTGGAGCAAACCCCTTTAGAACTAGGAGGTTCTAGAGTTAACACTCACTGGAGCACCGGAGTTACCTCACCCAGGGAAGCCGGGTGCATAGTTGTCTTTTCGTGTCGGGTTTCGTCGTCTATTTCAATGGCGATATGCTGCAAAGTGCTGCTGGCGTCCAAGTGGTAAGTGTCCAGGTGGATCCAAGGGTGGATCGGAGATCTGAAGAAGAACCTGAAAGCAGGGGGGACAGAGTCTGAGTCACTTGCCAGTGACCAGGAAGGCGATAAGCAGATGCCCACCGTTGTCGGTTGATTTCAGGTGAAGAAGGTGAAGCTTGACTCTTCAGCCACGAGGACCAGGAGGCGTCCACTACGACCAGAAGCTAAATTCAAGCTGTCCCACGAAGGATGTAGACTGCTGCGGTGTCTGTATCCGATTGGACCCAACAAGCCTTGGCAAAAGCAACCAACGCAGAAAGCAAAGATTGGCTTCGGTGCAGTCCAGCAAGGTCTGAGGGACTCACCACTTGGTGAGGAGGCAGGGCAAGTCTGGAGCAACCAGGAAAGCCCAAGAAACAGAAGAGTTACTTTCGTGGGGACACAACAGTCGACGGACCAGAAATCGCGAAGGAGCCTTCAGCTGAATTGCTAAAAAAAAATCGGGCCCACGGAGCACTCGTGGAGTGTAGGCTCATGATCTTCAGTGCAAATGGTGCTCGGGGCTTGGACTACAAGTAGCCCAATGCACAACTTCGGGAAAGCTCGGGAAGGTAATGCACTTGCAAATGTGCACGGTGTCCAGGAGTTCTGGTTCCACGTCAATCGTGAGAGCTGCGGGTCTCAGCTTGGCTGGGATCTCGTTTCTGCCTCTGAGAAGTCTGGAAGTCCGTGTCCTGAGTCACAAATCCGGCGGGATCCGACAGGAGCCTTGGAAATGCAGACCGACAAGATGCTTCTTGGTGCCTGTTTGAACAGATGAGTCACTCCTTGACCCCAAGGAAGATTCTTCCGTCTTCTAGTCGAAATAGAATGTCGAAGTTCCAGGATATATGTTGCAGAGTTTTGTCCAGGTGTAATCTGAAGTACTAAGGACTGGGGTCCCATACTTATACTAAGTTAGGGGGTTGGACTTACTCTGGGGACCCACCTATGGGAGGGTCTGGAGAGAGGGGTGGTTACACCCCTTTCCCTTTGTCCAGTTTGGCACCAGAGCAGGGGCTGAGTGCCCCTGCAACCGGTTTTAACTGGGATATGCACAGGGACACCAAGTGTGCCCCCAGCACTGTCTGAAAAGCAACCTCCCTTTGACAGGAATCCTATTGTCCAGGCCTCCCCTGCCGGAGTTTCGTCCCACCTATGGGGTGGGTGAGGTTTCCAAAGTTTTGACACCAAACACATGTTTCCATGCGGCCATTCCAAATATAGCTTTTACCGCGAGGTTATAATGCACTTAAGAATATATGGTCTGGCAGCATCACAGAACAGCCTCAGAGAATAGATTCTGAAAGCTGCAGAGGGGTCCTGCTCAGGCATGGGAACCTTCTTACACAAAACCAAACACTCTTCCTTCAGGATTGATAAGGCCTGCCATAGGAGTGACTTATAGGTTTATATGTGTCAGTAATTAAAGGTAGATCTAGGTAAGAGGGGAGAGGAGCTGGCCTAACGGCTCGGGCGCTCGACCTCGGACCTCGGGATCTGGGTTCGAGTCTCGGTAACGACTCCAAAACCTCCTGTGATTCTGGGCAAATCACTTAATCTCCCCGTGCCTAAAATGAATGTGTGTCCGTCCTCATGTAACGTAACTGGTGCTATGTAAAGCGCTCTGATACCTGATTCGGTTCGGGTCTAGTTCGCGCTATATAAAACTCTGCAAAAAAAAACCAAAAAAAACCCCTATATTTTAGTAAGGGGTGCATGCACCACCTTACCCAGGCTGCAGTAGCAGACCTGTGGCGCAATTTTGGAAGGCTTCCCAGGGGTGACATAATACATGCTTCAGCCGCTGGTAGGCCTCTGGGGTACCTATGCCCTTAGTACCTAAGGTACCATATACTAGGGACTCACACGGGTAACCCAGTAACCAATCAGGAGTGTACCTAAAGTACATGCAATCAATTTAGAGAGGAAGCAGCTAGGCTGGGGTCCTGGATAGCAGTGCCCCAGCCAGACTAAAGTCGAAAAACAGTGAAACACCAGCAGAAAGTGGGGGTAACAATAGTAAGCAGATCCTACTCTCCTACAATCCTGACCCGAGATTCCTGACCTGCCTCAAGCCTCCAGCCGACCCCTGCAGCCTAAATTCGGAAGGTCCCTTCCAACCGCGACCAGGAGCTGGTAAGAAGATCCGACCCTAAAAGACACCCCTGCACCCGATGCCCCACCGCCTTTGGTGGCCCAACAGACAGTGTCTGAGCAACTCCCAGCATCCCAACTTACCTCTCCAAATGGTGGTTGCTCCCAGACAACCTTCGTCCCTGAGTCTACAGTGTGTTTGCAAACCGGAGAAACCCCATTGAAAGTAGCAGGGAGTCCACTGCCAAAACAGCACTCTGCACCCTGCTGCCCTAGTGCCGCTGAGGGTGTCCCGAACCCCCATTTGCCCCGAGCTTAAGTCTAGAAGCTTTGCTCCCACAACCTTGTGGCCTGCTAGTCAGCAGCCTCCGACCGGAGACCCCCCATCCTCCATTGGATAATATTGGGCCTGAGCACCCTGCACCTGGCCGCCCTAGTGCCGCTGAGGGTGCTTTGAGAGTACATCCTCTACCCTGATGGGACCACGGAGTCTAACCCCAGAAACCCAACTCCCAGAACAAAGTACTTGCCTCTCAACCGATAACACACACCATTTTCTCCCATAGGATAACATTGACTGTTTTTCTATGAAAAGGTTTTAAAGTGTGAAGTTGGAAAATCTATAAAAGTCTCTAAAACTGTAACCAAATAACCAAAACGCTTTTACTTGTTTACAGGAAATGTCCTAGTGCAGTATCCAGGTATCATGATTTAGCGGGCATTTTGCAAAACGACATTCTCCTTACACACTGGATTACTTTTGGAAGCTGTGAATTGCTGTGTTATTACATAGTGAAAAATCATTGCAAGGTGCAGCTCAGTTATTGACTTAGACTACTGCAGGTCTTGGGGGAACCTACAACCCGACATATCCCTGCAACCAAGAGAGACTATCTGACGTAATGGTGTATTGCTTTTGTAAACCTGCCATAGATACCAACAATTATAGATATAATATGGTTACACATATCTAGGTCTCCACCCCCCCCCCCACACACACACACACACACACACACACACACACACCTTACATTTATTTTATTATTTATTTCAGTGCTTTGTCCTTTAGGGAAACCACAATGGATGGATCTGCACAAATTAATGTGAGAACGTGCCATCTTTCTTGCATGGTATGCCCCCGCTTTTTGCTGAATTACTGATGTGCTTTGACAGAGTGTACCCTGGGCTCCTGCCAACCAGGTGCCCAGGGCATGTGTTCCTTACCTAAAACTGTGTTGAAGCTAAAACCCAATTGGCATCCCTGGCCACATGTCAGCCCCTGTTAAATGGTACCCAGGGCATTGTGACCAGGGAAGGCCCCTAAGGGCTGCAGCACTTATTGTGCCACCCTTAGGAGCCCCGCACCCTGACACACACACACACACTGCCTTTGCAGGCTGAGTGTCCTGGTGCAGAACTAAACAAAGAGTCGACATGGCACACATCCCTGTGTGCCATGACCACAAATCCACTGCATACATCAGTCACCCCTCTAGCTGGGTGCCCTATGCCAGTGGTGTGGGCACAGGTGCATGAGCCCTGTGCCCCTACAGTACCCAGGGCCATTCCTGGGCACTGTAAGTGCAGTGATGCCATTAAGAGTATTTGGTGCTAGGAGGTTATCCTTACGAACTCCACAGCACCATAATGGCTACACTGAAGACTGACCAGTTTGATACCAAACTTCTCAGCACATTAAACCCACACTGATGCCAGTGTGGGATTTAATGTAACATGCACTACAGAGGAAATCTTAGAGATGCCCCCTGAAACCTAACCTACAATCCACATCTTGTCCTAGAGGCTGCCTAGGCTGCCACACAGCAGACATGTTGCTGGACCCCTGGGTGGAGAGCCCCCCTCTCCTGGGCCTGCAACAATGCACATCCTGGTCGAGGTGCTAGGCCTCCTCCAGGTCCCATTTTTTTCACCCCACGGGAGTAACCGCATATAATCACCTACATAATGCTGCCGAATAACATCACACGCCACTGTCTAACATCTCATCAGATCACCCGATCACGTCGTGTCCCGCTTATATTTCACAGGCACCACCGCGTTTTCTCTCCCCATTTTAAGCCGCAGGATATAATTCCGAAATACCACAATAGGCACGCGGGAGACCTTGTTCTTGCTCACTCGCCTTCTGTCCTGATATCGGACTCGATCACCTGCGCACGTCGTGTCCCACTAAAACACCTCACGGGACCCACTGCACACTCTCTCCCTGGGCCATCAGTCGAACATATATCTACACTCTTGAAACTCCCCGTAGGGAAGAAGACGACCCAGGCCTCGATTGCTCGCATTTATGCGATCAATGCAAATAACGCCGCCTTTCACCCAAGCACTCATTTTACGGTATAACGATAAGGCTTGACTTCGCTTTTAGTAAAAAATATATATTTAAATATATTTTAGTTTACGTGGTCACATTCTCTCCTTGCTGATTCACTGGACCACATCTTATTTGCCTTTTCTGCTTTTCCCTTCCTTCATCATCTTCTGGACCTGCATCTCTACGAATGAATGTAAATATACGCCCAATTAGTTTCTTTTATCTGTTTGAATACGGTTGCAATGTTGCTATGTATTCTTGACAGATCTACTGATAACATTACTATGCACGATATTGGTGAATCTAAACACGATGGGGCATGACCAATTGTGCTTCCCTATACGTATCTTGTTTCTTCCATCCGTCATGTGACTACGATCATGACCTTTCTGTAAATATTATCATATACCTCCAACACGCTAAAACCTTGGCATAATGAATGGGACAATATTATGATATTTAACGCCCCGGCATCCACTCGTCCGAGTCCGACCCTGGGTAGTGTGAGGTTGGAAAGGGTTGCGACCTTTCAATATCTTAGGGTCACTCGACATGAAAAACTTTCTTGGGGACCCCAACAGGTCAAATCCGAATTAAAATTGTCACAGCTGTCGGGTGGTATTCTCAAGGTCTCAAACACATCCACATACAAGCCAGTGAGCCCAGCCTTGGAGATTTACAAGACACAAGCAAGGGCTGCTGCTCTCTATGGTGGGGAGTTGTGGGGGCATTTATGTGGGTCTGCTATTGCCAAAACAGAAACTAAATTTTTAAGGCAGTTGCTGACACTCCCTCAGAGTACCCCGCTCCTCCCACTAAGGTTAGGTTTGGGACTTGGCCCAATAAAAGACGAGCTAGCACTTAAGCCCTCTAGGTTCTGGTGCAGGCTATGGACAACGACAGATTTGTTACACTACAGGCAAGAGCTTAAGCAGATATTAAGTTATAATAGCTCTGCAAAAATTCCTTGGTTGGCATTTATAAAACATGAATTTTCAAGACTATGCCTACTCGCCCTGTGGGATAATCCGGAAAGTGGCTGTCGTGAAGTTTCGCGTAAGTCACTAACTCGGATTTTTATGGAAAAAACTTCAATTCTGTTATCTGTGCCTCTAATGTTGGTACTCTGACGAAATCTTTTTTAGCTTTCAAAAATTCTTACTCATTCGAGAATTTTATGGATGTTGTTTTTCCGATTTTAGCAAGGAAACTTTTTTTACAATGTAGATATGGCACCTTAACTCTAAAAGCATTTACTAGTAAATGGACAGCCTCTACCGATAAATCATGCCCAGGATGCAGCTGTGACACAGAGGATGTACTTCATGTTCTCTTCTTCTGCCCAGCTTACATCAAATCTAGGAAGTTTTGGCTGGTTCCACTCTCCAGAAATTTAGGTTTCCAACATTGTTTACCTGCTTTTAGAATTTTTAAGACTGACACATCCAGTTGTATTGTATTTGCACTTTCTAAGTATTTGTTAGCCATGTGGTCCAAGTGTCGCCAATTAATTAATATCGAACTCTAAGGATCATTTACTTTGAATCAAATTTCACATGCAAAAATGTAAATATGTTTCCATGGATTTTATCATTTAATGTGAATGGATTTTATATATAATACTCTTATCATGTTTTGCTCTGCACTCTTTTATGGCCAGAATGGCCGAAATAAAGAATTGTTGAAGTTGAATGGGACAATATTACCTCAAACGTATGGTGGTACTGCACACCATTAATGATATATGACCTATTCTAAATGAAACTCATCTCCATAAATATGTGTATATATATATATTGATGTTACGATATTGTCTCTCACTGTACATACTGCACATTCCTGGTACTTATTAATGATTCTCTGTATCATACTTCACTGTACTTACTGCACTCTTTTGGAATATATCCAAATATCTTTTTTATGTCTTTACCGTTAACCCACATTGTTTCAAATGTAATATCCTGTACATACATACACACAGCCCTGATGAAGCCCCAGGCCAGATGGCCTTGTAAGAGGGCGAAACACGTGTTGGCTGTCTCTATCTGACTAATACTCCTGCAAAGGAGTTATCTCACCTGTATATAAAACACTGCAGATAACAAACCGAGTCCGGGAATTCTTTCCACGATCATAAATACTATTATTCATATTTGTCCTGATCTTCCTTGTAAATACCATTTTGGGGCTGATCTGAAGTCAACATTTCCAATGTTGGTAGAACTGTCTTTGGTGTTTTTAATGAAAATTTCCATGTGTTGCACTTGATTTTTTTTTGGGAAAACATATTTTATTGGATGGTTTAGCCATCATACAGTATTAAACTTTATCACATCAGCAATATCCGTCAAACATGTCCTATGTTAACACCTACCTCCCCCCCCAAAGTCCCCCCCCCCCCCTTATACTCGGTGGTGTGGGCATGTTCAAATTATCATAACCTGCTACAGGATCAGCTGTACCGAAAGCTTGCACATCATTGTTCATTGTTTGATGATCACATGTATTTTTATCCCTCAATCTTCTCCCTCCACCAGCTGATAGTCCCACAGCGCCTGAACCAGGGCCTCCCACGCTCTTGCCATTTCCAATGCCTTTTCATTATCAGCACGTTTAGCTTGTCGGAGCCTTACAACACTCTCACAGTTCGCCCACTTACAGAACTCCGTGCGCCAGCGCTTGCTCGATGGGCCCTCTCTCGACTTCCAATGCCAGGTTATTTCTCGTTTGGCTAACAATAGTCCTAGATCAATACATTTACTGGTTATTTTAGTTTTGGCTGTATGCGGGAACCAGTGCAGCAAGCAGGTAGCCATGTCATAGTCCAGTTGTCTATCTGTGATTACGTTCAAGAGGGTCCCTATTTCTGCCCAATAACTCCCGATAGTCGGACAGAGCCACAGCGTATGTTCCAGTTCTGCATCCTTCTCAAAACATCTGGGGCATGCCGCATCCTGGATTCGGAAGTATTTCCTCTTCTTACCTGGAGTCGGGTAAGCACGATGCAGAATGAAAAACTGCACCTGCTGGAACCGTGCATTCCTGCACCTCTTCCACGCCCTCTTAAGAATGTGTTCCCATGCTGTATCTGTTACTGGACGGCCTATACCCGCTTCCCATTTCACTTTTAGATCCGCCAATGGTCTCAATTCGTCATGCAGCATCCGAGAGTGGAGACATGTGACAGCTTTAATGGTCCCTGCGGCCATTACGACATATTGGCAGGCCAATGCAGTCACAGGCTCGGTTTGCCCACACCACCAGTGCCTATGAATCGCCGCTGTAACCGCTGCGTGAATCAGGAAGCCCACTTCGGGGAGGCCATACATGTCTCGCAGCGGCTGAAAGGGCAGCAGTTCCCCATTCAAGTATAAATCCCCCACCATTTGAACACCCAGTTGTTCCCATTCCGACAGAGGAGTCCAATCCCCGCCATGCGGTAGTGCCGTCAGCATTCCCAATAGAATCTCTGGCACGTATGGGTGGGTTACCCCTGCTTTACGCTGGCATCTATTCCAGCAGAGCCTCAGGGTCTGCTCCTCCATTGTCAGGTCCTTCAGGTCTAGCTTCTGCTGCAGGACTATGTAAGAGAGGACATGTCGTTGTATCCCTTGTCCCCGCCTGTGTTCAGGTCCCCTGAATTCCAGCGCTATATCCTGTGTTAGAACCTGCAACTGGGCTGCCAGATAGTAGAGCTCAAAATCGGGCACAGCCAGACCGCCTCCCGGTTTAGGCCTCATCAAAGTAGTCAGTGCCACTCGTCTTCTCCCGTTGCCCCACAGGAAGCCTATGGTCAGTGACCGCACTTCTTTAAATATTCGCGGCGGAATCCAAATCGGCAAGGTGCGGAAGTAATAAAGCAATCTGGGCAGTGCCACCATTTTGAGTAACGCTATTCTGCCCATCATCGATAGCGGGAGTGCCGACCAGAACGCCATACACCCCTTCAGGGCCTTTATACAGCGCCCCACATTCCCCTCCAGCAAATCTGCGTTATGATATATTCGTACCCCCAGATAGGTGAGGCATGCCGGTTCCCAGGTGATCTCACCAATTGATAGCGGTGGGTTCAAACAAGGACGGATCGGGAAGAGACAGATCTTGCCCCAGTTCACCTTAAGTCCCGACATCTCCCCATAGCGCGACAGCAAAGATGTTGCTCCCTGTAACGCTTCCGCGGTGTTTCTCAAGAAAAGGAGCAGATCATCCACGTATAGGGATATATATTGCGGCATGCCACACAGCTGTAGCCCTTGGTAAATCAGTCCCGTTCATGCCTGGATCGCAAGGGGTTCTATCGCCAGCGCAAATAGCAGTGGCGACAGTGAGCATCCCTGCCTTGCCCCTCTCAGAACTGGATATTGGGCGGAGATTACCTCCCCCAATCGTACCCTGGCTGTAGCCGATGAGTACAGTACTCTTGTCCATTTACCAAACCGGTCACCCAGTCCGAACCGTTCTAGTGCCTTGTACAGGAAGCCCACTCCAGGCTATCAAACGCCGTCTCTATATCTATAGAGAGGACCACTGGAGAACGCAGGTCGTGGTGGCCTTCAGCGATAACCCGTAGGAGTCGCCTTATGTTCGAAGCTGTGTTCCTAGTCTTGATGAATCCTGCTGGGTCCTCATGTACCAGCGTAGTCATGTACGGAAGGAGTCGGGTCACCAATATCCGACTTAATATTTTATAATCCACCGTCCGCATGGATAATGGTCTGTAAGAGGCCACGTCTATGTCCGCCCGCCCTGGTTCCAGTAGAGGGACTATCAACGCTTCACGCATCGACAATGGCAGTTGGCCTAACTTCTCAGCCTCCGTGTAAACCTTCAATAACCGGGGTGCCAGAATATCTATGTATTGTGCATAAAATTCAATGGGCAGACCATCCAGGCCAGGCGTCTGTTGGACAGGCCACATGAAGGGCTCGCTCCCTCCCCGCAGGACAGGGCCCGGGCCACCGTCAGCACCATTGCCCGGCCCAGCCGCCATCTTGGACACGGCACCACGCGGCCGCGCGGCCTCAGCCCGACCCCAACCCTGGGCCTGGCCAGGCCCCGACATCCCGGCACCTCCCTCCACCCAGGAGGTGAACGGCCCACTTGGCAGGTCAATGGGAGTACGAAGTGTCGATGGCTCTCCCCCGCCAGGTGCCGAGCACCCCCAGCCTCCTTGGGCGCTGGCTCCGCCCCCCTGCTGGGTGTCTGGAGTCCTCCATCCCAGACCTCCCGACCTCCAAGAGCGAGGGTCCGGACATCAAAGGGCGCCAGACCTATAACTGAGGCAGCCCCAGGACAGGAAGGCAGTTGTATCCTGGAGTCGAGAGACACCGAGAAGAACTCTTCCTTGACGGACTGCTGGCGCTGCCACAGCCCTGCCTTGTGAACTATTGCCCTGCCTGCTGGCGCTGCCGCGGCCCTCTGCAACCTTCATCCCCGTGGGACCTGCTGGCGCTGCCGCGGCCCTCTGCAACCTTCATCCTCGTGGGACCTGCTGGCGCTGCCGCGGCCCTCTGCAACCTTCATCCTCGTGGGACCTGCTGGCGCTGCCGCGGCCCTCTGCAACCTTCATCCTCGTGGGACCTGCTGGCGCTGCCGCGGCCCGTAGAAACCTCCATCCTCGTGGGACCTGCTGGCGCTGCCGCGGCCCATTGCAACCTGCATTCTCGTGGGACCTGCTGGCGCTGCCGCGGCCCGTCGTAACCTTCATCCTCGTTGGGACCTGCTGGCGCTGCCGCGGCCCGTTGCCACCTACGACCTCTTCGGGCCCTGCCGGCGCGGCCGCGGTCTGACCCATCCGAACACCGAGCTCGAGGATTGTGAGCTATCACCGTTACACCTCCGTACCCGTGGGTACCAAGACTGTCCCGCTACCCCTTCCCTTACTAGAGACTAGAATTGAGAGGATCATCGTGTCCTGAACGCCTTGTATCATACCACTCTACTACCAGAAGTGCCTATAAAAGGTGTTACCCTGATCTTTGTGTGGTGTCCATCTGTGGGGGGGGGAAGTTACCTGTCTGTGCGATCACTGTGCTCGGCCGACCCTTCAGGTCTCCGTCTAACATTGGTGGCTAGCGGCGCGATCCGAACCAACGCGTACCGTACAGACAGTAACTCACCCTACGACTAAAACCACAATGACGACCAAAGAGAACGGATCGGCGGAGAAGTTCCAGATGGAAAAGCTGGAAGAATACAACCACCGAGAGCTCAAACAATTTTGCATGGACTTAGGCATTGCTACCACCGGGCTAAGCACAAAAGAAGACTTCAAAAACGCCCTAGATGCCTGGACGGAGACAAATACCGCAACCCCCCGGGACCCGCAGCCCCGGAAGTCAACACCACCCGGACGGAGGAACGGAGAACAGGCCCCTCCCATGAAGAGATCCAAGAGCGGGAAAAAAATAGATTACACGAGTTAGACTTGGCACGACTCAGATTAGACGGAGAATTGAAACTGGCGGAACAAAAAATAAACTTAGAACACTTACGGCTCAGAGAAGAGCGAGAGGAAAAACAGAGACAGAGAGACCTCGAAGAAAAAAGACTGGCATACAAGCACGAGTGCAAACTAGCGGAGATAGAAATACGCAAACTGAACAAAAACCTAGGGGTGCCCGAGCAACCGCACTCCCCGGGTCCTACCGAGCAGAAGGTCCACATCCCCAAGGATGTGGTCCGAGAATATCACCGGCACGACGACATACAGCAGTGGTTCAAGGCCTATGAGATTGCCATGACCGCCCACCGAGTCGCTCGAAGTGACTGGGGAGCCGGTCTATGGGGGAGATTCGTCAACGAGGGTCGTGATGCCCTGCTGCAACTTCCGGACCATCAAATGACGTCCTATGACCACATGAAGGCCGCCCTCCTCAGTCGATATGGACTTACACCCGAAATGTACCGCCAGAGGTTCCGCAACTGCACCCGGATCCCAGGTACGACGTGGTTGGAATACGTGAACTATTTCAGCCGAGCCTTCGAGGGGTGGATCAAGGGTAACAACGTAACCACTTACGAACAACTCTTCAATCTCATTGTGTGGGAGCACCTCTCCAACAACTGCTTTGTCGAGCTCAGGCAGCACCTCCTCGACAGTAAATTGACTGAACCCCGGCAGCTCGCCACCGAGGCTGACCGGTGGGAGAGCACCCGAGTGGCCCGGAGTGGGCCGAATGAGCAGAACAGAACCAACCAAGGTCACCATCGTCCCCGAGGAGGAGGAGGAGGCCCGGGCCGGGGCAGAGACGCCGCCCCGACCGCACCCACTAACGCCACCCCGGCCCCAGCAGGCCGGGGAAACCCCCCGATGCGCCCGGGGTTCCGAGCTAACGTGACGTGTCATCGATGCCAGCGAGTCGGTCACTATGCCAGTGACCCGACCTGCCCGAAGAACCAGGCCCCCGGGCCCCGCCAAATGGCGGCCGCCGCCCTGGGAGAAGAACAAGTCTCCGAAGACACGGAGACCTATGAGTCGGAGCAGTTCGAGTGGGAACCCGCCGCCATGACCCTGGCATGCCTAGGAGGAAGAGACATGGTCCCGCGGACTCCCCTGCCCGCCAACACTCGGAAGTACAGCCAATGGGTGAGCATCAATGGGCGCAAGGCCGAGGCCCTGCGTGACACCGGGGCCAGTGTGACGGCCGTCCGCTGTCACCTGGTAACCCCGGAACAAATCCTACCAAACGTACTTTGCCCCGTCCGATCGGCAGATAACTCAGAGAGCCTGTGTCGGATGGCCTGCGTCCCCTTCGAATGGGGAGGAGTGTCCGGCATGCTGAAAGTAACTGTCCGTGACGATGCCCCCGTAGACTGCCTCCTGGGGAACGATCTCGAGAGCTCCCCGTGGGCCGCTGTGGAAAGAAGAGAGCATCTGGGGATGTTGGGTCTCCCGGACTGGGCGTGCGTAACCACCCGGTCCATGGCCACCCGCACCATCCCTAGACCAGAAGAACCAGAATGGGCAGCACCTCCGCCCTCGATCACTCCAGAAGAAGACTTCCTCCAGACCGACCACCCGGACCCCACCCCAGAGGGGTCCACACAGCCCCCCGAGCTTCCCGACCTGGCTCAGTGGCGTCAAGAAGGGGGGCCCACCCAGGAACAATTCCGGCAGGAGCAAAAGACCTGCCCCTCCCTCGAGGGATTGCGACAGCAAGCGCTCGCCCAGAGCCAAGGAGACACCACCGGGGCCCACTGGGTTTATTGGGACAATGATCTCTTGTACAGCGAACAGAAAATCGCAGAACTGGGGGCCGGGCGAGTGCTAGTGGTGCCCCTCCACTTCAGAGACTTCCTGTTGAACCTAGCCCATGATGTCCCCCTGGCCGGGCACCTGGGCCAAGACAAGACCTACCACCGCCTGGTGACTCACTTTTTTTGGCCCAAAATGAGAAATGACGTATCCCACCATTGCCGGTCCTGCCCGACCTGCCAGGCCAGTGGGAAGAGCGGCCGCAAACTCAAGGCACCCCTACAACCATTCCCCGTGGTGACCACCCCGTTCGAAAGGGTGGGAATAGACATTGTGGGGCCTCTGGACCCCCGAACAGCACAGGGACATCGCTTCATCCTGGTCCTGGTGGATCACGCTACCCGCTATCCTGAGGCGGTCCCCCTTCGTACGATAACAGCCCCAGTAGTGGGTCGAGCCTTGATGGGGATCTTCTCTCGAGTGGGCTTCCCCCGGGAAGTCGTCAGCGACAGGGGTACGAACTTTATTTCAAAGTATATGAAATCCCTCTGGCAGCAGTGCGGAGTCACTTACCGATTCACCACCCCCTATCACCCCCAGGGGAACGGGCTGGTCGAGCGGTTCAACCGCACCCTCAAGGGGATGATCATGGGGCTGGAAGAACCCCTACGCCGCCAGTGGGACGTGCTACTACCGTGCCTCCTCTTCGCCTACCGAGAAGTCCCCCAGAAGTCCCTCGGCTTCAGCCCCTTCGAACTCCTGTACGGACACCCCGTTCGCGGGCCTCTCAGCCTAGTGAAGGAGGAATGGGAAATGGCCCCCCTAAAGACCCCTCCGGACGTCTACAAATACCTCCTGACCCTCCGTAATCAGACCCGGAAATTCAGGGAGATCGCTAAAGCCAATCTGGAGGCCAGTCAAGAAGACATGAAGAAGTGGTACGACCAACATGCCTCCTCCATCGAGTTTGAACCGGGTCAGCAGGTATGGGTGATGTCCCCCATCGAACCATGTGCCTTGCAGGACAAATGGACGGGGCCCTTCAAGGTGATCGAGCGCAGGAGCCCCGTCACCTATCTCATCGACCTGGAGTCCCCCCGGAACCCCCTCCGGGTCCTCCACGCCAACCGACTCAAACCCCACTTCGTGCGCTCAGAGCTCAGCCTGCTGATGGCTACCGACAGTGGCGCGGAAGGAGACTCCGAGCCCCTCCCTGACCTACTGAGGACCCGGGAAAGAGATGGTTCGGTGGACGGGGTCCGACTCTCTGAGGCCCTGACCCCAGAGCAGCGTCAAGATTGCCGGGCCCTCCTGCTGCCGTTCGCAAACCTGTTCTCTCTCGCACCCGGAGTCACCTCCTGGTGCCTGCACGACGTGGACACTGGGGACAGTCCTCCTGTTCGACACCGGGCGTACCGAGTACCGGATCGGGTACGTACATGCATCCAAGAAGAAGTCTCCAAGATGCTCGCCCTCGGAGTCATCGAACCTTCGGACAGTCCCTGGGCCAGCCCGGTCGTCCTGGTCCCCAAGGCCGCGGCCCCGGGCACCACCCCTGAACTCCGGTTCTGCATTGACTATCGGGGGCTGAACGCGGTCACCCGTACGGACGCTCACCCTATCCCCCGAGCAGATGAACTAGTCGACCGCATGGGGGCAGCCCGCTACCTAAGCATCTTCGACCTGACAGCAGGCTACTGGCAGATCGGCCTCACCCCCAGAGCCCAAGAACGTTCCGCTTTCTCCACCCCGGATGGGCACTACCATTTCAGAGTGATGCCCTTCGGCATGAAAAACGCTCCAGCCACTTTTCAAAGACTGGTGAACCAGGTATTGGCGGGCCTCGAAGAATTCAGCGCCGCCTACCTGGACGACATCGCGGTATACAGCCGCCACTGGGCGGATCACCTCCACCACCTCAGAGAGGTCCTGCAGGCCCTCCAACAGGCCGGCCTCACCATAAAGGCCAGCAAGTGCCAAATCGGCCAGGGGTCCGTGACCTACCTCGGACACCAAGTGGGGAGCGGTCTGGTGGCCCCCCTCCAACTCAAGGTAGCTGCCATTCAGTCCTGGCAACCCCCCGAGACACAAACCGAGGTCCGAGCCTTCCTGGGGCTCACCGGATACTACCGGCGGTTTGTAAGGGACTATGGCAGCATTGTGGGGCCCCTCACGGAGCTCACGTCTAAGAACCACCCAAAAAGAGTCAACTGGACTCCCGACTGTCAAGCAGCCTTCGAGACGCTGAAGGCCGCCATGTGCACCGCTCCTGTGCTCCAGGCCCCCGACTACAGCCGCGAGTTCATCGTGCAGACCGATGCCTCCGACCATGGTATTGGGGCCGTCCTCTCCCAACTGAACCCCGAAGGAGTGGACCAACCAGTGGCCTTCATCAGCAGACGCCTACTGCCCCGAGAACAGCGCTGGAGCACCATTGAGCGAGAGGCCTTCGCGGTGGTATGGGCCCTCAAGAAGCTCCGGCCATACCTCTTCGGAACCCATTTCCGGGTACAGACGGACCATCGGCCCCTGCAATGGCTCATGCAGATGCGGGGGGAGAACCCCAAACTATTGCGATGGTCCATCTCCCTGCAGGGGATGGACTTCACTGTGGAACATCGCCCTGGCCAAGACCACGCCAACGCGGATGGCCTGTCCCGCTTTTTCCGCCTCGACGAGGAAAGTCCCCCAGAAGATGGGTGACTCTCCCCGCCTTCAGCTGGGGGGGACGCATGTTGGACAGGCCACATGAAGGGCTCGCTCCCTCCCCGCAGGACAGGGCCCGGGCCACCGTCAGCACCATTGCCCGGCCCAGCCGCCATCTTGGACACGGCACCACGCGGCCGCGCGGCCTCAGCCCGACCCCAACCCTGGGCCTGGCCAGGCCCCGACATCCCGGCACCTCCCTCCACCCAGGAGGTGAACGGCCCACTTGGCAGGTCAATGGGAGTACGAAGTGTCGATGGCTCTCCCCCGCCAGGTGCCGAGCACCCCCAGCCTCCTTGGGCGCTGGCTCCGCCCCCCTGCTGGGTGTCTGGAGTCCTCCATCCCAGACCTCCCGACCTCCAAGAGCGAGGGTCCGGACATCAAAGGGCGCCAGACCTATAACTGAGGCAGCCCCAGGACAGGAAGGCAGTTGTATCCTGGAGTCGAGAGACACCGAGAAGAACTCTTCCTTGACGGACTGCTGGCGCTGCCACAGTCCTGCCTTGTGAACTATTGCCCTGCCTGCTGGCGCTGCCGCGGCCCTCTGCAACCTTCATCCCCGTGGGACCTGCTGGCGCTGCCGCGGCCCTCTGCAACCTTCATCCTCGTGTGACCTGCTGGCGCTGCCGCGGCCCTCTGCAACCTTCATCCTCGTGGGACCTGCTGGCGCTGCCGCGGCCCTCTGCAACCTTCATCCTCGTGGGACCTGCTGGCGCTGCCGCGGCCCGTAGAAACCTCCATCCTCGTGGGACCTGCTGGCGCTGCCGCGGCCCGTTGCAACCTGCATTCTCGTGGGACCTGCTGGCGCTGCCGCGGCCCGTCGTAACCTTCATCCTCGTTGGGACCTGCTGGCGCTGCCGCGGCCCGTTGCCACCTACGACCTCTTCGGGCCCTGCCGGCGCGGCCGCGGTCTGACCCATCCGAACACCGAGCTCGAGGATTGTGAGCTATCACCGTTACACCTCCGTACCCGTGGGTACCAAGACTGTCCCGCTACCCCCTTCCCTTACTAGAGACTAGAATTGAGAGGATCATCGTGTCCTGAACGCCTTGTATCATACCACTCTACTACCAGAAGTGCCTATAAAAGGTGTTACCCTGATCTTTGTGTGGTGTCCATCTGTGGGGGGGGGAAGTTACCTGTCTGTGCGATCACTGTGCTCGGCCGACCCTTCAGGTCTCCGTCTAACAGCGTCTTATTCCGGGCCATATGTTTGATTGCACACCTGATCTCAGCTAGTGTTATGCCCTGCCCTAGTAAGTTTGCCTGCTCGTCCTCCAGTTGCGGCAGCGAGATTGCTGCCAGGTATTCCTCTATATCCATCTCCCCTGTCTCCATCTTACTTTTATACAGAGATTCATAATAAGTGAGAAACTTAGAGAGCACCTGTGCCTGTGAATGGACCAATAGGCCAGTATCTGACTCTATTCTCATGATCTGACCACTTTTCGGTACTGGATTTGCTAATCTTGCCAACAATGTTCCGACTTTATTCCCTTCCGCATGAGCTTTTGCCAGATAGCCCTTATGATCAAAGCTACGCAGCCGCTCAACTTCAGCCGCAAGCCTTTCTTTTGCTTCTAGTAGCTGCGTGTGCAGCGTCGGTTGCTCCTGCCTCCGCTGTTCCAGATCTCTGTTTCGTCTCTGCTTTTGTCACATCGTCAAGCACTGTTTTCCTGGCTCCTGAGTACTTACTGATACATAGTCCCCTGACGACGACCTTAAAGGTGTTCTACTCAACTGCTCTGGTAGAGGCTGTTCCCTGATTCTCCTGAAAGAAATGTTCGATGCACTCTCTTAGTTCCTCCCTAAAGACCTGGTCCTCCAGAGTTTCCGGGCGCAGTCACCATGTCGGGATCGCAGACCGCACTCGCTGCCAATTAATCGACATCAACAGCGGGTTGTCATCAGATATAGTTCTCGTGAGATATTCGGAGCTTGCTGCCACCTGGGCTATCGAGTGAGAGCAGAGAATTGCATCTATCCTGACATGGAGCTCATGTATGGAGGAAAAGAAAGAATAATCCCTATCTCGGGGGTGTTGCGTGCGCCATATATCCACCAGCCCCCATCTGTCCTGCCAATCGGATCTACTTTTGGCCAGTCTCCGAACTGGCGTGTTGGCTAGAGGGGGATGAGATCTGTCAATTTCAACATCTGTAATTGCATTAAAGTCCCCACCCACCACTGCAGGACCCGCCTAGTAGAGCTCTAGTGTGTTTGATAGGCGGTCTAAAAAACGAGCTTGGTCTACGTTTGGGGCATATACACTACATAATACGATGTCCCTACCGTACAGCCTGCCCTCCACCGCTGCATATCTGCCCTCCGGATCTAACACGTGTCTCGTGGGCTGAAAAGGAACACCTGCCCTCACCCATATCAGCACTCCCCTAGCAAAAGCCGAGAATGCTGTGCTGAAGACCTGCCCCCTCCATCTACGCTGCAGCGCATGGCCCTCCGCTCTGGTAAGATGCGTCTCCTGCAGTAGGGCTATGTGGATACCCCTCCTCACCAGGTACGCATGAACCTTGTGGCACCTAGTCATTGTATTCAGACCCCGTACGTTCCATGTGATACATCTCAAGTCCGGTAACGTTCCCATTGTTTCTGCCTTTTAGCCTCAACTCGCTCACGTTACATCCGCTCACACCACCGCTAGTTCCCCGATAATCAACACCCCGTGTAACACCCTTAACCCCCCCCCCCCAGAACAGGACCCAATAACAAGCTATCAGCCCCCATCCAAACTTTAGAACACTTCACACAATACTATCCTGCAGTAGTCACTGCAGGGTGCCTTAAGGGCAAAGGAAGGGTAACTCTGCCCCGACAGGCAGCAGCCCTCGCCAAAGCCCCATCGCCCCAGATCCCATTATGGTAAAATGCTGCAATAGTAGCGTTAATCAGTCCATGGTGTGGCGCCGCGGCCAGGGCGACTGACGCTGGAATCTGGGGATCAGGGTTCGATCCCCGGCTCCGGCGGCAGGTTAGCCCAGCACCATGTGACTCTGGGCAATAGCTCGCTTAATCTTCCCGACGGCCCCCAGCGCCTAGAGACCCTTACGGGTGATTGTGCGCTTTACAAATGTGGATTATTATGGTGGCTATTCAACTGCCAGGGTTCATTCAAATAGGTTATTCATGCAACATTCCCTCCGCTGTTCTTGGCGTGACCACAGGTCCTCTATTACTGTCTGTTTCTGAGAACTCAGTGTCCGATCTCCCCTTATCTTCCTCCCATTCCGTTCCCACCGCAGATTCAGCCATCTGTGAGCCAGTCATCTCTGCTGTCGCTGCCAATGCTCTCAGTTTATCTGCCGCTACTTGAGTTAACTTCTGTTTCTGCAGGTTTTTATTTCTTTTTCGGATACGTTGGGATTTGCGCATCTGAGACATTTTCGGTTGGTCGGAGTGCCTTTGACCTCTACGATCCGTGCCTGCTCTGTACGTCTCAAGCCATGCCCACGCGTCTTCGAGCGTCAGGAAGAACTGAGTCGTGTCATCTACAATGACTCTCAATTTCGCTGGGAAGATCAATGAGTACTGGATCCCTTCTTCCCTGAGCTCTTTCCTAACTGCCAGATAGGAAGCCCTGCGCCTTTGTATTTCCTGGGTATAATCTGGGAATATTATAACTGTGCCATTTCCCACCTTAAAGGGCCCCGCCGTGCGTGCTCTTTGTATCAGCATGTCTCTATCCTTATAATGGAGTAATTTGGCTACCACCTGCCGAGGAGGACGGTCAGGCAACGGCTGCCGGGCCGGCACCCTATGTGCTCTATCAAGCGTGAAGAATGGAGACAGGCCCTCCGGAGCAACTTTTGTTTTGAGACAGTTCTCCAAGTAACCAATCATGTCAGTCCCCTCTGTTTTTTCCGACAGGCCCACTGTGCGTATGTTGTTGCGCCGGTTCCTACTTTCGGAATCTATAGCCCTCTTTATTAACATCGCTAAACGTCCCTGAGCATCCCCCAACTTGAGCTCCATAGTCGCTTGCGCCGGCTTCAGCTCCTGAATGGCTATCTCGTTCGCTTTCACTCTATCCACCAGCTTGGAGTGGTCCGCACGCAGGAGCCCTAGCCCAGTGGCGACTTGCGCAATGTCTTGCTGTAAGGCCTCCTTCGTCGCCGCTATGGCTTCTAGGATCTTATCAAGGTGTTGATGCAGCCCTATTTCCGACACCGCCCCCTCGGGCTTTCCCACTGCACCACGAGCGTCATCTTGCTCCACAGCCTCCTCTTTCTTGCCCTTTGGTTTCATATTGTTCAGCCGGTCGTTATTTTGCCCTGTGAAACTACACCTCCCTGCTCAAGTGCTTCTCATGATCCCCTGTTGGGATCGATATTTGGGTATTATATAATTGACTGGCAGCGTTCACCGTAGATTTGCTGTCTCCAGGAGCTCACGTCTCCCCAGGTCCCACTCACACAGAGGTAATCACTAGTTAGCACTCCACAGCAATACGGACGTCCCACAGTCACTGCCTCTACGGCCCCGACCTCCTGTTGATACCAGTGTCTGTTGCTGCCTACTGGCCTGGGTCCTGCTGCCACATCCGCTTTGCCTTCGTAGCCCTCGGGTCCCAGTGCCTGCCTGGCCTCTACGCTAGCTGTCTTGTGGCCTCAGCGCAACGCACTGTAGCGCTCTCAGCAATAAACTCTTCCTTTAGTAGTCCGCACCGGGCTTCTGTCCGATCGTTCCCAAAATGCAGCTCTCCATGAAACAACCGAGTTCCCCCTGTGCGTTATGCATGTGCCCGGGGCGTTCTCTTCCCCCTCGTTTGCGGCGTGTCCTGGGCTCGGTCTCCGGCTCCCCGGCGCCCAGTCTTTCCTCCGCCCGTGGTCTGTCCTATAGCCCAATGCCTCTGTTCGCGCCCGGGCCCTTTCTCCTGCGGTGTTGTGGACCTTGCCCCCTCCGCAGTACCGGGTTCAGGCCCGCGCCACCACACCTACCCGGGCAATATGACTGGGTGCTGCAGGCGGCTGTTCGTCTTCCTTTCCAGGCAGGCGGAGCTCTTTTGGTCGTCCTTCTCCGCAGCGTCACTCAGGGCTTCCGGCTCTCTTGGTCGTCCCGCTGGTAGGCCCACGATCTCCCCGCTTCTTAGGTATGCCCCTCGGTGTTCTTACATCCCTGGTCCACCGGTGCCTTGCCGGCGCTCAGGGGTTTAACACCACTGCACTAGCTCTGCCGCATCGCCAGCCGCTCTCAACTGCGTCTGCCCTCGGCTTCACTGACTTGCTTCACCAGGATCAGGCAGCCCTCGGCCGCCATTTTGGGACTGGGTCTCTCCCACAGCTCTCCGGATATTCCAGGCACCAAGGCACTCTGTTCATCGTCGTCTCTGTTTTCTCTTTTGGGATAACAGGTTGCGTTCCCCTGGGCTCTGCGCTCCCAAAATTTTCACTCGTTGGGTTATGCTGCAGGTCCACGACCACCGGCCCAGCTCGTCCTCATCCGCCGCCCTCCGCCTCCATCTTGCTGCTTCTCCTCAAGCCGCTCTGGCATCAAAACACGCGCCTGGATCGTACAGGGGTATCCGGATGCCTCCGTGTCTGTCGGATTCTTGTACCCTGCTGTTCCGACACTCGCTTTTTAAGTTTTACCGATTTTCATGCGGTTTATCAGGATAATTTAGGGATCGGGCGCGGAGCCACCAGCTCACGCTGCCTCTCCCATTGGCGTCCAACCCACGCCCCCCTTGTGTTGCACTTGATTGTTCAGGTTTAATTTGTGAAACTTTTGGTAGTATCAAATCGATTACTTTTGTACAGGGATTGGACATGATCCATTTGTCTTTTAATCATTTCCACCTAAAATTCACACTTAATTGCAAAGCGATTTGGGATATATGTTTCGTGATGAGCGTGAATTTATATAAAGCAATGGTCGTTAGGGCATGCTGTGCATGTCTGCTATTCAGCTGTTCATTGCCAGCCTTGCAATAATAAAGTAGACCTGCTACAGCCTGAGCCTCCTGCCCCACCCAAGCATCCAATTTAAGTACATTGTTGGTTCATGACTGTAGGAAACTTGGTTTTTGGCCCCACCCTTCAAAACCTCTCTGCTTTATTTATTTAACTTACACAACGCGGTCCGCTTTCATTTTGGCAGCCACGCTTCTTTATTTAATTAATTTGCACTGCGGTAACAGCCTGCTGTCGATCGCTGTGGGCCTCACACCGCCTTGCATTTGGCCCATTTTACAAATTTTGCTTTAAACACATGACATTCTTAAAGTGAGCGCGCACATGGCACGTTGCAAATACAAACCAGCAGCCGCCAGAAAAACAGAAGCGCAAAACAATCGACCATCGGCTTGTTTGCCACCATAACAAGGCCCTTGTGCTAACACTTAAGTTGCTGTCCCCTTTGTCGTCTTCTTTGAATAAGGTAATGTGCATAACTGCACTTACAATCTGCCCAGTTGGCGGTCATCTTCGGGCGTTGAGGTTTCTGCAGCAGGGACGTTTAGTCAACAGGGAGGCTGTGGTGAGTGTAAACCGGGCAGAATGCATGCTCACGATGCCAGCAGGAGGAAGAAGGAACAGGCTGATAATGTGTGGCATGGGGTGTAGAATGCTCCTCAAAGACTCTGAACCCCCCAAATAACGTGCATGGGTTTTATTTGTAGGGAAAAAACACTTGGCTGGAGTACATTAATACTTTCACAAAAAAGACCTTAAAGCAAAAATATTTTTTTAAAGATGTGTTTGGAAAAACGCAGGAGTATGATAAAACTATTCTTTTCCCTGCCCCGGTGCTACTGTCAATCATTATATCACTGCCACAATTGGGACATTGTGCAAGGCTGTAAACCAGGCCACGGTGAATACTGTACTCCTGTCTCAGCTACGCAAAGCGATAGCACGAGGAACGTATTCATAAAAGGACACCCACAGCATCCTGTGTTTCTGGGCCAATCACTTAATCTTTCCAAGCCTACCAAAAAACAAGCATTTGCAATGTAATAGGTCTCGCATTATTAAAGTTTGAGCTATTGCATTGCTAAATAATGCCACACCAATAGCTCAAACTTTAGTAATGCGGGACCTATTGCATTGCACATGCTTGTTTTTATGGCTCCTTTTTTCCATTCACAGCTTGTTCTACAGGAGGTGAAACTGAGCCGAACATTCACCAGGAGTCGGATGGCCAACATCAGCAAGGCGGAGGAGGACGGCAAATACTAAACATGCACTACGATTCACAACAAAGAGGCAACCCTCCTCACAGGACGCTAAACCAAAGAGCTAGATTTTAAGGCCACATCTAAACTTCATCAACGATGGTTCAGTCTGTGTAAATGATAGGTAAAGCATTCCATAGCCTGGGGGCGCATATAGAGAAAGACAGCCCAGCCTGATCTGGCTTTGTGAATTCTAGAACTCTATAGAAAATGGCCCCCTAAAGATCTATGCGTCCTAGAAGGGTAATATCTCACCAGCCACATCTTAAAACCAGGGTAGGCGCAGCCCTCCTGCGTGCAGCACCTTGGGGCCAGGGTAGGTGCAGCACCCCAACTTGCAGCACCTTGGGTGCCAGGGTAGGGGTCGACAGACTCGCAACGCAGCAGGCTGGTGCACACACACACACCCTTGCGCACACACAAACACCCTTGTGCACACACAAACACCCTTGCGCACACACAAACACCCTTGCGCACACACAAACACCCTTGCGCACACACAAACACCCTTGCGCACACACAAACACCCTTGCGCACACACAAACACCCTTGCGCACACACACCCTTGCGCGCACACACACACACACACACACACACACACACACACACACACACACACACACACACACACACACACACACACACACACACACCCTTGCACACACACCCTTGCGCACACACACATACACACACACACCCTTGCACACACACACACACACACACCCTTGCACACACACACACACCCTTGCACACACACACCCTTGCACACACACACACGCACACACAAACCCTTGCACACACACATACCCTTGCACACACACAAACCCTTGCACACACACACACCCTTGCACTCACACACACACACCCTTGCACTCACACACACACCCTTGCACTCACACACACACACACCCTTGCACTCACACACACACACACCCTTGCACTCACACACACACACCCTTGCACTCACACACACACACCCTTGCACTCACACACACACACCCTTGCACTCACACACACACCCTTGCACTCACACACACACACCCTTGCACTCACACACACACACCCTTGCACTCACACACACACACACACACACACCCTTGCACTCACACACACACACCCTTGCACTCACACACACACACCCTTGCACTCACACACACACACCCTTGCACTCACACACACACACACACACCCTTGCACTCACACACACACACACACCCTTGCACTCACACACACACACACACCCTTGCACTCACACACACACACACACCCTTGCACTCACACACACACCCTTGCACTCACACACACACCCTGGCACTCACACACACACCCTTGCACTCACACACACACCCTGGCACTCACACACACACCCTTGCACTCACACACACACACCCTTGCACTCGCACACACACACACACACACACCCTTGCACACACACACACCCTTGCACACACACACACCCTTGCACACACACACACCCTTGCACACACGGTGACTCGTGCATACACACACTGACACTCACACACAACTTGCACACAGGCTTACTCTCCCATGCACAATATACTGGCACACGCACACCATAACTTGCGCACCCACTGGCACACTCATGCACCAACTCGTACTTCCACACATACACAACTTGCACACACGTTAACACACACACACACACACACACACACACACACACACACCATAACTTGTACACACACTGACTCGTGCTTACACTCATGCTGACACACACACACAACTTGCACACAGGCGACACTCACACCCACCACTTAATCACACGCTGATACTCATGCACTCACCCATACTTACCACAAGCTAACTTATGCTTGCACATACACACTCATGCATGCACCCACAACTTCACACACACTGACTCATGCTTACACACCCATATTTTGCCCACACACGGGCTCATGGAGGGCACTGAAACTACGTACTACTTTACGTACTAACACTTTGAAATAATGAAAGCAGCGATCAATAATACAGCAGCTCTGTCCATAGGTGGAAGCACAAGGAAAACTCGATAGCCAATTATAAATCAGCGCCAGCATTGCTGAACAATTAAACATGAAATAAAATACAATTGTATGTGTTAAGAGCAGCAGCCAGGAAGAGTTTGTGCTCTGCTCACAAGAGGCACCTGATTCTCTGTGAAGGCAGCAAGTGTGATATGTACACGAGGTAAATAAATAGGTTAGCGCAGGCGAGCTTGCAAAGGGAAGCTCTTGTACACCCATCCACTCTTCAACCCATCCTACCACTCATCCATCTACAATTCTTCCCTTTCACCCATATATCCTTACATCAATCCTGTCACTCATTAAACCATGCATCTATCCATCCAACCTTTCACTCACCCATCAACTATTTAATCACACATCCATCAATTTACCCTCACTCATCCAGCCATCATTTCACTCACCCATCTATACCCCTTTCACTGACTCATACATATCCCTTTCACTTATCTATCCATCCACCCTTTCGCTCACCCATCTGTCTACCCATCATCCAGCCATACATCCATCTACACGCCCTTTTACTCTTCCATTCTTCCATTCATAATTTCACACATCCTGCCTTTCACTCTTCCATCCACTCTTCTTCCCTTTCACTCATCCATCCTTACACCCCCACCATCCATCCTTACACCCCCACCATCCATCCTTACACCCCCTCACATTAATTATGAGCTTTTGTCTGCCGATGCCCATCGAGGACGCCATCCATGCTGTAGCTGATAAAGAGCGTGCGTTGACACTCCTGAACTGAAGGCCAAGGAGGGAGAACCGCACAGATGGGCAGGCAACATGCAGGAGGAAGGATAGAAGCACGCACCCAGGGCACAAAGGAGACTGCTGGAATTAGAACAAGCGAATACTTCGTTTTCTCCAGCAAAACCCCCAGAACACGAAATTACTTAAACTCACGATGCCTGGCTAATGATACTGCGTCACACCCAGTTACCAATATCTATAAATCCTGTTCCAGTCTAGGATTCTGAGAGGCAAAGCGCAATATTTTCCAGAAGGTTCTGGAAAGCATCCACGTCAAGTAAAATGTTGCACTCCCTCACTGCGTTTATACATAAGCAATACGGGAGACTTAGGGAGTTGGCATTTATGTGATAGCGGCTAAATTATCGATCGTGTCACGGGGGACCCGAATTCCAATCCCAGCCCTTGCTTGAGCCGTGTGCTCTTCAGCAAAACACTTCACCTCAAGAGGTGTAGACAACAAAAAATAGAGGAGTCAGGCCGTCTACATAACAAAAATGTGGTCAGAGATGGTGCTTGAACAAAATGTTAAAGCTAAGCTAGGTTTTTTTAGCGCCAAGAGATTACAAACTATTTTCCAGCTCCTGTTCGTTTAAAAGAAAAGCACAATGGTTTTGGTCCGGACCCCACGTAGCATTGTATAATCACACCACCCATTATTTACCAAAGCAGAGGGGGTGCAAAGGTGCTTTCTCCGGGCAGGCACGTGCAGTGAGATGTCAGCAACGGAAAAAATATAAAAAAACAAACCCAAGGGGCTTCATTCAAGTTGTCAAGGTGACCGAGGCCAACTCACTCGCCCTCCCCTTTCAGAACATTTTATGCATTCCATGGTAGTCAATGAACACTGCCTTAGAGGGCACCTCTGTGCTGGCAAGGTTCATGACATTAAAACAATTCTCAAAACTGCAGAGCTTTCGCCGTCCCTGGCGATGTGCTTAATGGCTTAAGATTCGAGGGTCTGCATGGAACAACATATGTACAAGTTGCTGCTGAAAGTCAGTATAAACTTTTACATATTTTTTTCAGTTTTACTAAGAGCCAGCATGACACTCATGCTGCACAGCGCGGCACACTAGCTATCCCGAACTATAAAGCAAACAGAGACATTTAGTAACATTAAACGGCTGAGTAAACAATGTTTAAAGTGAAGTGGAACGAGAAATCGTATAACTTATTGACTTTAGTTTCTTGGCTAAACACTTCGGCTCCTGGTGCCAACACAACCCGTAGTAATACAACTGTCAATTCTAGTTTGAAACAATATGCAACCAATATTTTGCTTTTGTATGCCCAGCAATTGCACTAAACATTTGCGGTTTGTCTCGGCTCTGCCGTCAGCGCCCGCGCCGCTCTCCATGGCTGGGCTGTGGAGGGGGCAGTACAAACTCTGTTCTGCCTCCTCGCAGCCACTGCAGGATGGTATTATCACAGGCTGGGCTCGTTATTCGCTCTGATTACTAAAGCGATCACACCGAGCCCCCTCCTCCCTCCCGCCCGTTCCCTGCCTTACTTATTGCTCATTTCGCATCTAGCCCACAGTAAGCCCCACGCACTCTAGCCTCTTGAACTGGTTACTCTATTCTTGCTCCCAGTCTTTGCATATACAGCTCTGTAGCTGGTGGAGCATGTTCCAGTAGACGTTCAAGCCCTCTTGTTTATGCAAGGAGCATGCTCCCGCTACAAGCCCCAAGGAGCTGTGCGCCCCGCCGGCTCGCTGGTGTCTGCAGCGGGCTGGGTTTATGAGCCCTGCTTTGCGCAAAACGCAGCGCGCGCTCACATGCTGCCTAGAAAAGAGTGGTGCGCTCGCAATTCTGCCATATGCTTTCAATTATCGTGCCCGTGTCTGGGCATGATATTTGAAAGCATATGGCAGAAAGGCGCGTAATAGACCCCAATAGGCATGGGGCGCAGCTATGTGCCCGCGTCTGGCCTATTGGTGTCTACTTTACAAAACAGCAAGCAGTGAAAGGCCAATAGCAGGCCGCAAATGGAAAATCACACACACACGCTTGTGGAATTTCCAGGTCCATTTGCAAAACCCGGACAAAAGGACTCTTGCTGTGCAGCACTACTGCGCAGTGCAACGCAGAGCGCGAGTCCTAAAAAGCATTTGCAATGCAATAGGTCTCGCATTTGCGACAGTTTGAGCTATTGGCATTGAAAATCATGTGTTCAGAACACCTACAAAGAGCGAGTTTACGCACCCTTGCAAATTTTCAAAACCCATAAATAAAAGGCATTTATTTAAAATGCCAATAGGTCAAAGTTTTGAAAATGCGAGACCTATTGTATTGCAAATGCTTGTTTGCCTAGTATTGATGCAATGTTGACTGAAGTGCACTGGGCTCCTGCTAACCAGGTGCCCAGTGCCAGTGTTCTTTCCCCAAACAAGGCAATTGGTCACTTGATCCCCTAGTGAACAGGCCTTTAGCACCTTTAAGTCCCTAGTAAGTGGTCCTCTCTTACCTAGGGCATAGGTACTAAAGAGGGTTCCTAAGAGCTGCAGCATATCTTGTGCCATTCTAAGGGACCCTGTGGTGGCCAGTTCAGTAACTGGCAGTACAAGTGAAAAGTGAAGCCATCTTAAGGTATGTACTGGCCACTGGT
This sequence comes from Lissotriton helveticus, assembly GCF_964261635.1. Taxonomy (NCBI): domain Eukaryota; kingdom Metazoa; phylum Chordata; class Amphibia; order Caudata; family Salamandridae; genus Lissotriton; species Lissotriton helveticus. The sequence continues at coordinate 2,128,069,097 of NC_136063.1, forward strand.
CAAAGAGTTTCCCAGGTACATAATGGCTTCATTGAAACCTAAAGTATTTGGTTTCAAACACCTCATATTAATAAACCCCACACTGATTACAGTGTTGGATTTCTTAATACATGCACCCAGAGGGTAACTTAGAGGTACCCCCTCAAATCTACCAGTCTTCTAGTGTTCTGGCTGACTGGTCCTATCCAGCCTGCAACCACAGACAAGTTTCTGACCCCCAGGGGTGAGAGCCATCGCTCTCAGTAGGTCAGTAACAATGCCTGCTCTGGGGAGATGTCTTATCACCTCTTCCTCCGGGAAGGCTGGTAAATCAGCATGGCAGGAGGCTTCAAAGGCCTCTGCTGCCTTTGATTTTTTAAAAAAATATATTTTATTGGCATTTACTCTTAATAAGCACATACATTACATCTTGATGAAAATGCTCTTAACGTGTACGATAATTAGGTCTGCGAGGTTTTTAAATCTTACACTCTTAACATCTGTCACACAAACAGTACAGAGTCATAATTCCTACCCCCTGTTTCTTCTACTAAGACGCTAAGTAACCAAGACTGGAAAGGGCCATTGGCAGCAGCCCGTATATGTGAGATTACATAACCGTGTGCAGTGTAAGGCAGGGTTTCATACGATAAATCTGACATCTTCCTATATCATTGCCGAGAGTCCCGCAGATCATTTCTATCGGAGCATGTACTAAGCTTAATCAACAATCTGCTCTTAGGCCCATACCTCCTTAATGGTCATAGACATCAGTGAAATTTGCGTACACATACCTGCTGTGGTCTGCGTCATTGAGGTGACAATGCGGACCACTGTAAACGGACCAACTAGTCCCCCCTCCCCCCCACCACTATTCCTGTTTCTAACTATAAACTCCCCAACTCCCTCCCTCCCCTCAACATACCCCTTTTCCTCCCCCCCCGGCGTGCCATGGTGTGCCCCCCATTAGGCTGCATAAGGGTTGTCCGCTTTACTCCTATCTCACAATTGGACCAGTAGTTACCATGTGATAAGAGACATCTCACTACTCGGTGTGGTGCAGCATTAAATAACCAATTAGTATTCAGCGACTTACTTTCATTTTACTCCACTACAGGGGTATGCGCACGGGTCCCTCCAACCTCGTCCTCCGGGAGTGAGTTCCAAGGCCAGTTTCTCCCAGCCCCTCGCCCTCTCTAATGCCTGCTCATTTCCTGCTCTATATGCCATTTGCATTCCGACCTCCCCTTGCAACGGGCCCACTTAGTAAACTCCTGCTTCCATTTATCTACGTTGGGGCCTTTGTTCGCCTTCCCCTGAGAGGTGATGGTTCTTTAGCTAGGAGAAACCCCAGGTCTATAAATTTACTAGTGAATTTGTTTTTTGAAGTGTGGGGAAACCAGTGAAGGATGCAGTGCGCCATAGTGGGTTGTATGTCCCCCTTGGTAAGGTCATAGCATGTGTTTAAAGTTGGCGTCCTCCTGTTTACATCTTGGACAGGCCGCAGACTGGGCTGGAAAGTATTTGTGTAATCGGGCCGGAGTCAGGTATGCCCTATGTAGAATGTGAAAATGCACCAGCTGGAACCGCACATTACGCGTACTCGTCCAGGCTCTCTCCACTATACCGCCCCACGCCGGGTCAGGTATATCCATTTCTATGTCCGCTTCCCATTTCGTTTTCAAGGCTACCATTGGTGTTAAGGCTTCGTGGGTCATGCGCCTGTATAAACACGAGACCGCCTTTACTGTACCCGAAGCGACCACAACGTATTGACCGCCCATAGAGATGGGTGGCTCTGTCAAGCCCATTTTCCAGTGCTTTCGAATCGCTGTCGTGAGCGCAGCGTGCATCAAAAAGTCCCCCCTTGGCAGATCGTAGCAGTCTGAGGACATCAAAAGGCTGCAGTTTGCCTCTTGTATAGGTCTCCTATGGTCGCTAAACCCTGTTGTTCCCAGTCCTACAATCTACTCCAGGTTCCTCTGTGTGGCAGTGCCCTACACACCTTTAATGGGATATCGGGCGCATAAGGGACCGCTATGCCCCCTCGTTTTAGATATCTGTGTCGGCATTTACGCGCTGTGGCAAACTTCTGCGTGAACTGCATATCCCCAAGCGGGAGGTGCAGTACCATACGAGACCTTACCAGTAAGGGGCCCGCTGGCTCTCCCGCCTCCCCCTCTTCTCTAGTGGCCCTCGCCACCCATTGCGTTAGCCATTGAAGCTGGGCAGCTAGGTAATATGTAGTCCGGGACCGCCAGCCCCCCCTCTGCTCGTGGTCTCATGAGCGTCCCAAGCGCCACCCTATGCCTACCTGAACCCCACAGAAAGGAACTGATCATTCCCCGAAGTCTCTTAAGTAACTCGCCGGAATCCATATCGGGAGAGTCCTTAAGTAGTAAAGTAATCGCGGCAGGGTCACCATTTTTAGGAGTGTCACTCGTCCCGCTACAGATAAAGGAAGGATGCTCCAGAACTCAAAATTGGCCTTGGCACTCCTAATCGCCTTCCCCACATTGCTGTCTAGGATGTCCCTTTGTTCGTGGTAAATCACCGTGCCCAGGTAAGGAAGAAGTCTCTCTTCCCAGTTCACCCCTTCTACCGATCGCGGGCATTCTCTATTTCCGCGAGTCGGGAATAGGCAAGATTTCATCCAGTTGACTTTCAACCCTGCTACCACACTTAGGGCTCTCAGCAGAGATTTGGCACCAAGCTGGGCTTTTACCGTATCTGCCAAAAACATTAAGAGGTCATCCGCATAAAGTGCGATATGGTGAACCTGTCCATGTACGTCAAGTCCATGGAATCCTTCCCCAAGCGGGCGTGCGCCGCTAGAGGTTCCATCGCCATAGCGAACAACAACGGGGAAAGGGGACAGCCCTGGCGTGTACCCCTACCCACTCTACATGCCTCAGAAATCACCCCTCCCGTTCGCACTCTGGCCGTGGCATCTTTGTACAACAAGGCCGTCCAGTTCACAAAATCCGGTCCAAACCCCATCTTACGCATTACATGGAAGAGGTAATCCCATTCCAGGCTATCAAAAGCCTTTTCGATGTCTACAGCAAATATCGCTGCAGTGTCCGCCTCATAGGTGTCGGCCTCCAGAACATGCAAGAGCCTTCTTATATTAAGCGCTGTGTTGCGGGTCGGGATGAACCCGGACTGATCGGCATGAATCAGCGTGGACATGTGGGGCAGCAGTCTAGTCTCTAGGATTTTGCTCAGGATTTTGTAATCCAGGTTTAGCATGGATAAAGGGCGATACGCCGTTCTATCCCAGGGTTGCTTTCCCGGTTTCAATAACTGGATAATGATCGCATATAAACAACCCAGAGTTAACTCCCGACCATCTAATTTCCCCTGAAGCACCACGTATCTGCCCTTGGAGCGCTTTCCCTTCCCCTGCAGTGAGGTGGGTCTCATGGGGAAATGCAATTTGTATCCCTCTACGCGTCAAGGAGTGTACCTTATGTTGCCTATGCATGGTATGCATACCCCTCACATTCCAAGTGAGACATGTGTATCCTAGTGTGTTTCCCATTGCTGTATCTCGTGGTCCACCCCCTCCCCCCCCTGACATGCCTAGGTCCCCTAAGTTCAACCCCACAAATAGAACAATTAAAAAATCCCCAACTCCCCCTCCCCAGGACAGGCATCCACCGCGGCATCCCCATCCAAACAATAAGCACGTAGAAAGTCCAATCAGTTCAAGCTGTCTGGAACTCCGATTCAAGAATCCCAGAAGCCCCCCGAAGCCCCTCCCCACTCCTGTGTGAACATTCCCTACCCTGGTCCCCCCCATCAATTTCTCTGAACTCTCCGTCAGCTCAATCCCCCCCATCAGGCACATCAGACACCCAGTCCGGGGCCCAGTATTCCACCCCAATACCTCGCAAAGTCATGTTGGTCGGGGAACTGTTCCATCAGCCAAACACTCCATCCGCTGTTTGTGGAGTGACACCTGGCAATTCCGTCTCAGAGAGCACGTGGACGCTGCTGGAACTGGGGCTCTGCTCTCCACTTCCCGTATGCTCCGAGGCGTTGCTAGCAGGGCTAAGAGTTCCTTGACTGATGGCCGCCACCGCCAAAACAGCTTTGTCACGTTCTTGACGCCATCGTGTGGGGGAGCTTGGTCGCTGTCTTGATAATGCGGCAGGGGATCCGCGCCGAGGCGAGGTCCCAGTTGGCGATCGCTCTCCAGATGCTCCACGAGCTTCCAGCCATTCCCATGCGGTTTGAGGCGTGAGGAAAAAGTGCGCATTTCCATCCGCATTGACCCGCAATCTAGCAGGGAACAGCATTGCATAAGGAAGGTGTAAGGCCCTCAATTTCCGTTTCACCGCCATGAAGGAAGCTCTTTGGCGCTGCACTTCCCTGGTGTAGTCCGGAAAAATCATTATTTTACTGTTGCCGATTCTCAGATTTTGCAACTCCCTGGCTCTCTGGAGGATGAAGTCGCGGTCACGGTAGTGTAGGAGTCTTACCACCATCGGGCGTGGTTGGGCTCCTGGCTTTGGTGGTCGTGTCGGAACCCTCCAGCGCGTAGAAGGGGAAGAGACCTTCAGGTGCCACCTCCGCTTTTATCCAAGTCTCCAGGAACTGCACAGCATCAGATCCTTCCTCTCGCTCCGGAATCCTTATTATGCGGAGATTATTACGTCTGGAGTGCCCTTCGCTGTCCTCTGCTCTCACCTCCAGCACTCGGATTCTTTGAGCTGCGTTCGCAGGGCATCAACCGAGTCCGGAATGTCTTTCGTGGTCTGCTTATGAGTCGCCACTCGTTCCCTGAGTTTCCGGGGGTCATCCTTCAATAGGGAGAGGTCAGATCCAATGGAGTCCATGCGTTTCTCCAGGGCCTCCCTCGAGGCCATGATGGCCTGCATACTGTCGCCCAAGGAAGGATCTCCCGCTTGCGCGGAAGCACTATTTCCTGGTGCCGATTCCTCGTCTTCCATGGTTTGTCCCGGGTCATCCAACCGCAGGGCCTCAAACCCTCTCTTTTTGGTCACTCTGCCCATCTTGGGTAGTGCCGTGAGTGTCCGATCTCTCAGCACCTCCTCTGGCGCCGCGGTACTTGGCCTCTATGTCAGTGGTAGAAGCAGTAGAACCACTCCTGCAGAGGCTCTCGCGAGGCAGCTGACCTGTGCAGCGCCGTAGTCCCCCTCTGACCGTTGGTCTCCTATAGCTGGTCACTCGTTGATTTTGTGTTCCGTTCGTCCTCGGCGCGAATGTGAGCCCGGACACTGTCTCTCATGGCGCCCCGACGGGGGTCTCGCACTGACCAGTAGCTTCAGCCGCTCGGGATTTCAAGTCTCACCGGCAGAGCAGGAGGTCTCTTCCGCCCTTCACCGTTATTCGCCCCCCACCTCTTCAGCCCCAGGGGGTCTTAGTGGGACCTCAATAGGCCATCGCCTGTGGGTTCTTTACTCTAGGCCTTTCCACGTGTCCCGGCTGGACCCTTTTGCAAGCTCGCAGTCAGTAGCTGTCCACCAGTGTCCGTGACCGACCTCAGCACTCCGTCGTAGGCTGAGCACCCACGCCGCCGTAGGACTGCCGGGTTATCGCCCTCTCAGACCTTCATGCCGCTCTCCAAGCACCAAAACACTGTGCCTCGAGGTATAGCACGGGCGCTGCCATCTTGGGGTCAGGCACTCCACTGCCTGGTCATTGGTGGGGCTCCCCTGCGGATTCTATTCGCCCCCTCTCTCTGTGGGCATGTGTGGGCAAGTGTCCTGCGCTCACCGCTTGCTTTGCTGGACCTCCACAGGCGCTCTTTCGTCCAGAGGGGAGCCGCGGTCAGTCGCTCTGCTCTCGCACTTCGGCCGCCATTTTGTCTCCGAGTTATGCTGGCAGACTTCGCTTGGCAAAAGTTATCCCCCGTCGCAGGGGGGTCCCGAATTCGTGCTGATTCACTGCCCGTTAGGGCTCTATGCTGTCCTCAGCCCGTTCCGGGGGCTGGACCACCAGGAATATTGTCAGGATGCCTGCGGGAGTAGGGCGGCTGTAGAGGAGCTCCAGGACCGCTGTCTCCTACATCGGCGTCCAAGCAATGCCTCCTGCTGCCTTTTATATCGGACCCAAGGCTTCCCTAGACAGGCACCAGGACAGGTGGGAAAATTAGCTATGCAGGAGGCATTACACTGCCAAGCTGGACACACTTCTAGGGTGACCACTTTGAAGTGAACGCAAAATTAAAAATTCCACCATCCTGTGTGTGGTGGAATTAGACATTCTGGGACAGGATGATGCCCACTCCCCAAAGGAAGTTATCATTTAGGGGGTGTACTTACTTTTGGGGTAAGTAGCCCATTGGCCAGCACCCCTCTGTCCCTTAACATCCCTAAATTGAATATTTAGGGGACCCCCTGATACCAGGGCTACCAAAATTCGACGAACAAAAAAGTGGCCAAAGACAGCTGACCTAAGAACCGAGGAGCACAACTGACTTGGCTCCAATCCTGCCAGCCGAACTGCTGCGTCCGACCCTCGTGGAGCAACCAACTCATCCTCCCGCTGTGCCAAAAGCCCAGAGGACTGCCAGTGCTTCGTCAATTGCCAAAGGAACTCCCTTGAATTAGAGAAGCTAATCTCCTGCAGCCGCAGGCACCAAAGAAGCAACGCCTGGTATACTGACCTGCTGCCTATGGGGACTACCGATGCAGCACCTGCCTAGGAAGAGGTAGCAGTGCTCCTGCAGGTCAGATTCATCCTCCCTGCAAGTATGGGGATACAGGGACTGACCAGAGTCGGGGTTCTGGACATCATGAAGCAATCAATGCATGTTTTGTCCTTCTGGACACCAACGCTGAGGAAGATCGACCTGCATGTTAAGGGGCTTCAAGGACTGTGAAACTCACAATGAGAGTGGCCCAGCTGTCCTGTTTGCCTCTCTACAGCAGAAACAAAGAGTGAGTCTGCGACCGCCGCCACCCGATGCCTCAAACTACCTATTCACTTGCACTCCTGAGACCGAGTTTAAGGGAGGTGATGGTACCAACGGGGTCCCCAGTCCCACAAGACCAATGGTTTTGACCATGCACAGCCTAATATCAGACCAAGACAAAATTATATAACTCTTCCGAGATAGAGGTTATCCAGAAACTGTGTTAAACAAAGCGGTTAAACTTGTCAGCACCAACGACCGCAAACTGCTTTTAACTGCTACGAACATTCAGAAGAAACCTAGAATCACATGCGCCAGTAAATATTCCACGGCTAGTTGTCTATTCAAGAAAATTATCAAGAAACATTGGCCGTTACTGCAAACTGAACCCAATTTTCGTGATATTTTCAAAGACATTCCTATGTTTGCCTTTAGTAGAGTTAAAAACATTGGTGAAATGATTAAACAATCTACATGCAAGGCCAGCGATAAAAAATAGAGACACAGCTCCGTGCTGGAACTGTAATAATTGCAATAATATTCTGCAAGGCAACAGCATCACCCATCCAATGAAAGGACATAAGATACCTTTAAACGTGAACGCCACCTGTGACACCTGCAACATAGTCTACATGATGAAATTTCCTTGTGGAATGGGATACATTGGTCAAACAGAGCGGAAACTTAAAGTAAGACTCAACGAACACAAAAGTAACATCAGAACTAAATCCGCAAAATCTGTTGTTGTGGCACACTTTATTGAAGCCAATCACCAAGTGAGCCAGATGAAAGCATGCATTCTAGAAACGATCGAAAGATCAGAGGAGAAAGACAATAAGAAATCTCTCCTGAAACGCGAGAATTACTGGATTTACTTTCTTCAAACGTTGAAACCAAATGGCATGAATGAAAGGATTGAGTTTTCATGTTATCTATAATATCTGTTTCTATATTCATTTTCATTCATGAGATGCTGATTTTATTCATATGATGTTTTTCCATAAGTGAAGTGAGGTGTTTTCTTAATTCTTTTTGTTACTAACACTTGGTTCACCATTCTTATTCATTTGGTTTACCATTCTTATTCATTTGGTTTAAATTCCAATTTACCACATTTTCTGGACATACAGTGTCTTATCTAAATGTTGAAACTTTATTAGTTCCGTTTTGCACACATCTTTATACTTTGCATGTACGCCTTTAATTCACCGTCAGCAGTACCCGTAACCCCTCCCTCCCATGTCACAAAACACACGTCCCGAATTCAGCTCCAAGAAGGAACGCCACTCGAAAGCACGGCGTCTGAGCTCTAACTCCATTGAGAACGAACAGCTATTGTAAACGGGAAGCGCCCTTCCTGCGCAGCTTCGTTACTCCGTACGGGTTATAAGGTAAAGGAGATCGTTTCCAAGAACCGCCACGTCGAACTCAGTTCGCTTTTAATTTCTTCACCTGCACACCTCCAGCTCCACTCCTCAGCACGTACTTAAATGCATGTGTTTACAACCTGCCACCTGCGTATATATAGAAACCGTCACGCCGAACCCAGTCGTTAGTAATTGCTCACTTTAATGCCTTTAGTTTTACTTCTTAACACATATACCATAAAGATCACCGCGTTCACCCCATTACCTTCCAGAAATTCACTCCTTATTTTTTAAATGCCTCGTTCACACTTAATCTTTCACGTAAATTATGACACACCTCGAACTATGTACACGTTCGTTTTTGAACATCAGTACTTGCTTGATACTACACATGTTGTGTTTTGATAATATTCAGTGACTTATTCATCTATAGTGATGTGCACTATACTGTTTCTTTACCAGATATTCCCCTGATGAAGTCAGTAGCCGAAATGCATTGGGAATGAAATATTATATGGAATATGGATACCCAGCAGTAATTAATACATACGATTATTTACCTACCTGGATGCAGTAATTGATGAATAAAATGACTTACGGTTGAAAAAAGAATATTGGTTGTTTTATTTAAAGTCGAGGTGTAGTTTACAGCGCCTACATCTGTGCCCAGGGAGACACCAACACATTCATGTTGTTGCTACCTTTGCCACAAGAGCCACACCCATCCTTGTGTCTGGCCAGACTGGACTTCCAGTCGGTGCCTCCAGCCTCTTTCTGCGGGCCCCCTCCAACCAGGAGAAACTGCAGCATGCCCCACAGCCCAAGGAGAGAAGTGGGCCAAAGGTGTCCCCATGTGCCCAAGCATCTTAAGGGTCGAGCCCCCTGTGGGTTACTCCTGGACTGCTCCCCCTGTCCCAGCTTGCAGCCTCTTTCCAAACGGACCGCTTCCCTTTGAAGTGAATGGGAAATCTGACGCAGTGACACCTCTGCACTCTGACATCCAGGTTCCTCTGCAGTGACCCATTTGTCTCTCCTTGGACCTTGTCCCATACTCACCTTAAGTCCCGTAGAACAGTCCTGTAAGTTGCTGTTAGGTTCCTGAATGCAGTACATCCTTTTTCTGAAAGGATGACATTACCGCTCCCAAAATTTGCCCTATCAACTTTTGAAAACCAAAAAATTCATAAGTTGAAAAGTACTTACTGATACCAATGATCTTGGTGCCTAAATTCATATAAAAGTATGAGTGATTTTTATGAATTGGTGTTGGATTTCTTTGAGCGTGTCTCATTTAATGCCTTTTTGTGTGCAATAAATGCTTTGCATTACCTTTGATATGCCTAATTGCTCGCCCACACTACCACAAAAGAGAGCATTTTGGGTGTCATTTTTGCCTCTAATTTCTTTGTGGTTTGCTTGGACTGGTTAAACATTGTATCTCTTTTCCGTCCACTATATGAAGAATCAGCTTCCTAAAATGACCTCTTTGTAGGGCCTGCAGGTAGACTTGAAAAGACGGAAAGAGCCTTGAATAGGAACTGATTTCCTGATTTGGATGAAGGGAGATGCACAAAACGTAACTGCACCATCCCCTGCAAAGACACAGGTGCACAATCGGTACTTTAAAACAAGGCTGTCCACGATGGATGAATCAAGGGTGGATACATGCCATATTTTCTATTTTCAGGATAAATGTGCATATAATACTAAGTGGCTTTCACTTCCAATGTCTTGTTTTATCCTGGAACACCATGTATGGAATTCATCATTTTATGTAATGATTTTGAGAGGCTTTTTCCACAAAGAGTGATAGATTGTTCTCTTACAATTCAGAGATCTCTTTTGACTTAAGAAACTGGACTTCTCTGAGGGATGTTTTGTTTATGAGGAATAGATTAAACCTATGAAATAAAAGGATTTCTTGAGGTCTTCAGTGAGACTGAGATAATCAATCAGTAGGAGGAGAAAAGAGATCCATTCAGTTCCCCATTGTAGTAGTCAGTTTAATCAGAAAGGAGAATGGACACTTGTAGCTTCATAACCATTGGTTATAATTAAGCACCCTCATAAACGCTATGATATTAATTGCGGTGTATATCTGTTGTCCGCCCACTATCAGCGTTATGGCATAGTTATCAAGTGTGCAATTTTGTGCTATATGCCAGCCTCATCCTGGCTAGGGTAGCAGTGTCTAGAGAGTAAAGGACACCCCCAGAGGGAAGGTGCAAAGAAGATAAGAAAAAATCTATGTTGCGATGCGGCCGAGGGTTCGGGTGAAACCGCCTCCGCGGCTCCTGCCAGAGCCGCAGGCGCCGCGGCCAGCTCCATACCCGCCGGTCCCTGGGCTGAACGCGACGCCAGATGAGATCGAGGTCTTACTCATGGACTCTTCGGTCCCGGCGCCGTCGGCGACTTCGGTCCCGGCGCCGCAGGCCCCGGTTCCGGATCCGTGTCGCCGCTGGTCGACCATACGACCCCTCCAGCGTCATCCCCCAGGGTGTCGCCCCTGGCCGACCTTATGACCCCTCCGGCGCCGTCTCCCAGGGTGTCGCCCCTGGCGCCGTCCCTGATCCCTCCCTCGATCCGGATCCGGCGTCTATCGACGCCGCATTCGACGCCGGCTGAGGAGCAATTCTTCTTTGATCCGGCTCCATCCTTTGACCCTGAATTTCAGAAGATGGTGGACGAGGGGGATTCGGAGGGGTCTGAGGACCCTCTGACACTGGAGTGTCAGTCATTTCAGGACTGGACAGACGAGCTAGGGGAAGCCAGTGGTCTTGACACTTCACCTGACACTGGCTTTGTCTCCCCTCTTACCGTGGCTATGGAGGAGGGGGCTGCTTATAGTGTGGTGCTGACGAGGGCGGCCAAGGCCTTGACGCTTACGCTCCCCATCGCAACTGTGAGGTCTAACATCCTCACTGAGGTCCTTAAACCGCAGACAGGCTCTCCGGAGCCTCTACTGCAGTTTAATGAGGCCCTTCCTGACGTTATGTTGGGCACCTGGTCCAGGCCCGATACCGGTCCGCCTGTAGATAGGATCGTCGCCAGGCTCCACCGCCCAGCTCCGGGCGACCCTAGCTTCCTGTCCACCCACCCCACCCCCGAAGATCGGGAATCCAAAAGGTATTAACAGTTTGGCAAGAAACTGTCCTCCTCCCTCAGTTGTGGGTTGCAGTCAGTCAACACCGCTTGCCTTTTGGGCCGTTATTCCCACTCTCTGTGGGATACGGTTGCGGCCATGCTGCCAGAGTGCCCGGAGGAGGCCCAGGCGAAGCTCGCTCAAGCCCTCGCTGAGGGACGAGATGCAGCGCGTTCTTCCATAAGATTTGGGCTGCATACCACAGACTCGCTTGGGAAGGCGATGTCAACGACGGTGGCGGTTCGCCGCCACGCCTGGCTGAGGTCTGCCAACTTCTAGGCTGATGTCAAGAACACCCTCATGGACATGCCTTTCTATGGCAGCCACCTCTTTGGTGGCAAGGCAGATCATGCGCTTGAACGCTTCAAGGACTCCAGGGCTACGGCCAAGTCCTTGGGCCTCCCGGGCCAGCGTCAGCAGCAGTCTGCCTTTCGCTCCTTTCGTGGCCAAGGAAGGGGTGCCCCGTCACTTCCTGCCAGCCACGGGCCGCAGTCTAACATCCAATGAGGTGGCGGACGTGGTAACCGCCGTGGCGGCGCCAGGGGACAACGGCGAGGCCTGCCCACATCCACCCCCGCCGCATCTGCCTCAAAGCCTTCCTCGTCCAAGCTTTCAGGCCCATTCGACGCCAGTGGGGGGCAGGGTCCGCCATCACCTCCTCCACTGGCACACCATCACATCCGACAGGTGGGTGCTGCAAATCGTCCGAAGGGGCTACTCCCTCCCCTTCGAGGCCACCCCTCCAGCCATGCCACCGCAGTACCACCGTGTGTCGGGGATCACTTGCAACTTCTGCAAGAGGAAGTATCGGCCCTCTTGGCCAAGGGGGCCATCAAACGCGTTCCTGGGCCGGGAGTAGGTCGTGGTTGTTATTCCCACCACTTTCTGGTTCCCAAGAAGGGCATAGGGGGGCCTACACCCTATGTTGGACCTGCGGAACTTCAACGGCTTCCTCTGGAAGGAGAAGTTCAAGATGTTGTCTTTGGCTCAGGTCTTAGTTGCCCTAGACCCCGGAGACTGGATGGTAGCCTGGGACTTGCAGGACACTTATTTTCACATCCCCGTCCTGCCGGCTCACCGGCTCTACCTGCGGTTCACGGTAGGCCATGACCACTTTCAGTTCACCGTGCTCCCCTTTGGCCTTACCAGCGCCCCGCGGGTGTTCACGAAAGTGATGGCGGTCGTCGCAGCTCATCTGCGCAGATTAGGGGTGTCAGTCTTCCCCTATCTCGATGACTGGTTGTTGAAGGCGGGATCGTCCCAGACAGTCATCAGCCACCTCCAGACTACGGCCAACCTCCTGCTCTTGATGGGGTTTTCCATCAATGTGCCGAAGTTACACCTGTGTCCCTCTCAAAAGCTCCTCTTTATCGGAGCGGTTCTGGATTCGGCGCAGTTTCGGGTTTAGCCTCCAGAGCAGCGGGTTCGGGATATTCAAGCTCTGATTCCAAACCTTCAGCCTTTATCCCGGGTCTCGGTCAGGTTGACGCTGCGGCTTCTGGTGCTGATGGCCTCCTGCATCCTTCTGGTGCATCACGCCAGATGGCGGATGCGGGCTCTGCAGTGGGACCTGAAGTTTCAGTGGGCCCAGCATCAGTGCAACCTGTCCGACCACGTCCTGATCTCGGAGGGCACTGCGAGACAGTTGCAGTGGTGGCTCACGGACCGCGATTGGGTCAGCGGCAGATCCCTCTCCCTACCAGAGAAAGGATCAGTATGCTTTGAGTCAAGCGAGAGAGAAGTTACATCTGGCAAGGGGTGTGGGAGTGGCTTTTACTATGCCTGTCAGACGGGGGCGTGGCTCTAAAGTTATCTTCCGTTGGCCCCGTTCTGTTGGGCACTGGCACATCTGGCTTTCAACTAACTTTGCAGTGGCGCCTAATGGGGCTGGAAGTTCGGCCGCGTGACAGCTCACGTGATGTCCTGGGACGGCAGTGTGCCAAAAAGACTACATTTCCCAGGGACCTCAGGGGTGCCAAAGTCATGTGGCGAGAGAGGACCGTGGCCCGCCAGAGATGCCTGTAGCAGAGGAGGGTGAGGCGGCCGCTGGTGTGGCACCTGAGGAGGCAGCCCCAGCTCTGCCCGGGCCCGCACCTCTGTGCGGTCCCCTGTCCCTTCTGTGTGGGAAGGGGCCCCTCTGAGGCTTCCGGAGCCGTTGGTTCATCTTCCAACCGCGATGCTGCCGCCGCCTTACCTACCACAAGGACCTGCAAGATCCAGCGCTTGGCAGCATCGACATCTCCGACGCAAGCTTCGGCCTCAGCCCCGAGGAAGAGGAAGGCTTGTTCCACATCCGGAGCGAGGGGCGCGACTGCATGCTGAAGGTGATGGGGGCGGTGCACTCCAAGTGAAAATGGGGGCACTAAAAGTTTAAGGGAAGTGAATAGGACCTGCCAAATGGGAAGCTTTGGGTGGTGGAGGGCTGCAGTGAAAAGGGTGGGTGAGTCTTGAAAGTTACAGCGTAACGCTGTGAGTAAAAAGCTCTGGCCGTTACGTCGTCATTTGCTCTTTGTCTGCCGACTAACGTGTGTGATAAAAGGTTCCTTATCTTCTTTATGGGGCCATCTGTTTCGCCCCATAAAGAAGATAAGAAACCTTTTACCACAAACGTAAGTCAAGGAACTCAGTCTGAAAAGGACGGTGCTTAAAGAGAAAGAAGAACGTCACTGGGACCTCTTCTCCAATGGCTGGCCACCGTTTAGCATGAACGGTGACGCCAGCCAATGGGAAAGAGGGGCGAGGCTTAACTTCGCTAGTGAAAAATAGTCTGTCATTAAATCTCGCCAGCACGACTGCGCATGTCTGCGCAGCCATGGCAGGCCGAGACCTAAAAACTATGGATTTAGGCCCAGATCTCTGTACTGGGTTGAATGTCCAGGTTCATTGAGGCGACAGGGGGCCTGGACCACTCCCAATCTGGGTTCAGGCCCAACTACAGCACCGAATCTGCTCTCCTCACTGTGACCGATAACATCAAGATGTCACAGGATAGAGGAGGCTCAATGATTCTGGTGCTGTTAGACCTGTCGGCCGCATTTGATACGGTGTCCCATAAGATCCTCACGAGCCGTCTACAGGGTGTGGGCATAGGAGGTCAAGCCCTCTCTTGGCTGGAGAGTTTTCTGTCCGGGCGCTCACAATCCGTCAGCCTGGGACCATACCGCTCTGCTTCCAGAGTGCTCACGAAGGGGGTGCCACAGGGCTCATGCCTAAGCCCCACATTGTTTAATGTGTACGTGGCCCCCCTCGCTGAGATTGTGAGAAAATATGGATTCACCCCGGTGTCTTACGCTGACGACACCCAGCTCCTCTATCCTTTCCATTCCTTCAACTCCAACGTCAGGGACAACTTTGCAGAAGGAATGAGGGCCATCTCTAATTGGATGGCTGTCAACCGCCTCCAATGCAACGTTGGAAAAACGGAGCTAATGCTTTTTGGGAAAGCATCCTTACTGTGGTCCCCCGACTGGTGGCCCCTTGACTTGGGACCAGTACCCACCCCCAAACTTACAGTAAAAAATCTAGGGGTGAAACTGGATCGGGACCTTACCATGAAGGAACACGTGAATGCAGTTGCTGGGTCTTGCTTTCACACCATCGGCCTATTAAGAAGAGTCTTCCCCTACCTTTCTGACAGCTACAGAAAGACCCTAGTGCAGACCATGGTGATCAGTAAAATTGATTACTGTAACGGACTCCTTATTCAAGCAAATGAGAGTGCCATAAATCGCCTCCAAGTAGTCCAAAACACTGCAGCAAGACTGGTTCTGAATGCCCCCCCCAGAACTCCCTCCAAACCCCTGCTGCGTGAACTGCACTGGCTGCCAATAAGACAACGCACCAAATTCAAGATCTGCTGCCTTGTCCACAAGTGCTTGTTCGGGAAAGGTCCTGACTACCTGGCCCAAAAGCTACCTGTCTATAAACCTGACAGAGCCTTGCGGTCAAGCAATCAACTGCTACTCAAAACCCCCCTTGTTAAAAAAACCAGACAAGGGGGCAGAGCATTCTCTTTGGTAGGGCCCAAGCTCTGGAACAACCTCCCAGCTGACCTCAGACAAACCGACAATCACTTCTCTTTCAGGAAGAAATTAAAAACTGTATTATTCCAGGAAGACTAAATACTTCTAAACATCAGTGTTCATCCACATTCTCTGTTCTATAGCAACTACTCCATCCTGCGAGCAAAGCGCGGAGATACCTCGCAAGGGGTCGATTCTTGCGCTATACAAGAACATAAAATAAATAAATAAATAAATGTATGACATTGTTCTGTTCTGTCCATCAATTGTTCTTTTTGCATTAGTCCTGTTAGTTCAATGGAAGCAAAACCAGAATGCAAAATTGAGAATGCATTAGGTTATAATAAAAAGGTCCAGGACTGTAAACCATGTCTAGTATGAACTAATGGGAGATGTTCACCCTAGTTATTACACAACCTACGGGACCATTTTCTACAAATGTCATTTACTGTGCTGTATAAGTCAAATCTGTGAAGTCTGCCATTTCTCTTGTAGCCTTTTCAGTAGCAACGTTGGGTTCTAGGTGATTAGATTAATACATGATTGTATTTTGTAAGGGACCCGCATTTGCAGCATCTGACTGGAGCTGCATGGAAAGTGAGAGAGGCTTGCATTGCCTCTTAGTGGAAACACCAGCGTGTCTTAAATACACACCCCGTAATTCAAATTAAGATAGTTGGCAGATTATAGCAATGAAAGGTCATAGAGTGGTCCAATAAATAAAATGTTGCTGATTGAGGAATGCATACATGATTTACTTATTATTGAATCTAGTTTTCATCTTACCACCCACCCCCTGCCTTCTCCACAAACATTTCTTCGATCAGTATGCTTTCCCCACCTTTACCCTAACAGACCGAGGTACTGCTTGCTACAAACGAAATAAAATCACCCCTATTCAGTGCACATTTCTAAGTCAAACGGACCTGATGCATCTGATTTTTATTATTATATTCGATTTTTTTAATGCTCCTGTTTCACTTTATTAGATGTTGGTGACTGATGGTAGCATCATATTGCCGACTGATTTAGTGCCCTTGCACTGTAAAGTTAAATGAATAAAATAACCCAGAGACAGAGAGATGTTTTGCTGATAATTTACACATCATTTCTTATTAAAGGTGACCTGAATGATCCTTTGTCCCTAAATGCAGATCTGTATTCATTAATTGTAATTACTTATGAACATTTTACGCTACTCTACAGACTGTTACTTGCCAAGTTTGCAATCAGTATGTGTTGTCAGAATTCATCTAAATTATAGTTATTTGTTACCCAAGATCTTCATATCCTGTTTGTAGATGCAGGACATTCAATACCTCAAAACCCTATGACCAGTCTTGACAACTTGAACGTGTTTCACAAGTGCTCTTGTATTTAGAGGAACAGAGGTTCTCACTTGACTTCAAATGGCTGCATCATCCTGCCTTGTTAGACGTTTTTGGTTTGCCCGTTTGTTTTCTTCCCGAGTAGACATTGCTATCTGTTAGTTATGCAGAGGTGCTTCACTCTGTTCAGATGTTAAACTGTAGAGCTTACACCTTAGTTGTTAGTACAAGCATTTAAAGAGTACCACGGTAGTAGTCCAGTGTAGATTATGCTTCCACATACCCAGGCATAGGGTGACATGATGAAGGTGGAAACTGATAATTTTTTTTGGGCAAAGACACCCTTAACAGTAGTACTTCTGCAGACTTTTTTTGTCCTTTTCCTCGTATTGTACCTGAAACCGCCTCCCCTTTCCTCTGAGTTGTCTTGCATGCATATGGTCTGTGCCAGACATGTTTGTGAAGAATCTTTCTCCTCGAAAAAAAGTTGTGATTGGGATTGAAAAATCTGGGAGGTATTCAGTCATGATTGCAGGTTTAGTTAAACTTGTAAACAAGTATGGCGATATCCCATCTTCTTGACCTGCCTGATAGATAGCGTATATCCCAAGCTTCCATTCATACATAATCTTGTTTTTTTGCTCATTCCTGGTCTTGGGGCAGTGTGGCTGTAGCTAGTGACCCTAGTAACTGAACAGTTTGAATGGTTGCCTAGGAGAGATCTGTGTGGAAAGTAGCTGAGTCTAATAAGTAAGTTTTTAGATTTATATAGTGCGGGTTATCACCTGTGAGAGTATCCAGGCGCTGTCCTGGGCGCTGGAAGACTCAAACCCGGAACCCCAGCTCTTAAGTCAGACGCTCTGGCTGCTGTGCTGCATCCTCTCCCCTCTGATAACTACTGATCATATTTCCAACGGATCTGGAGCCTTAAAATCGGAGTCCCTAGCAACTGAAATCTTGGCCTTAATTGGCCAGTGCTGAAATACAGGCCCATGAAGTTTCACACTGCCAGTAGACAGTGGTATGAGGGCCCTCCCTGCTCACTACCCTGTCCCCCCACAATAGATTTATACCTGCTGACAGCAGCCTTTAAAAGCCAGATATATTAGAATTGATGGTCTTGAATGAAAATGCACACAATGGATACAGGTAAATGATAAAAAGAGAAAATTATTGTAGAGTTGTGGCATGCTAAAGTGTTTTAGTAATGCTGCTCAAGTGGTTGGAAGAGCTGTTATAAGACACTCCTAATCTACAAAATATGGTGGTATTGAAAGCACAAAATAACATGAATGGCTGAAGGGTGGGGGGTCACACAGCTGGATTTGGCATTTTGGACAGATGATCCCTGCATGATTCTTTCTTATTATGCTTCTAGGATATGAATGAATGAATGAATAGAATCTTATACGGTGCAACTTAGCCCAAGGGCATCAAGGCGCCATAGCGGATCATCCAACACCTCATCAAACAGTCGGCTTTTACATATACGCTTCTGAAAAAAGCCAAGTCTTTAAGACCCTACGGAACAAAGCGAGGGAGGGTTGCCTTAAAAGATCAGGGGGAAGAGAATTCCACAATCTGGGTGAAGGATAAAGGATCTTTTTAAAAGGGCATGCTAACTCCAGGAACTTCCATTCATTGGCACCTCCTAATTGAAGTGGAAGATGCTAAGTCTTCTAATTTTATAACGTAAATTGTAAACTTGATGATTGCTGTAAGAGGAAGTAGGGAATCTTTGTATAGCAACAAATCCCCAAGATTGTTGTCTGGGGATATGGTGGGGAAGTTTGTTAAGATGGAAAATCTCTCTGAAAGGGATAAAGAATGTGGCCAGCTGTGGAAGTGGGGACATAAGTTAGTTGACTGAATCCAAGCCCAACCATATGCTTCATATAATCAGGAGTTGAAATTGCCAATAAGGTCGGGCTTTTGGAGGACCTACAAAGTAACATGCCATTAGGAACTGTTAGCAAGGTAGTACCCTACCAATTACCTAGGACTTACCAGGAAGAAGCATGATGAAAATATGACTTTGGCTGGAATTTCAGTCGGTGTAGCACAAAATATGATATGATTTCTTACACATTTTTGTTTAAAAACGTCTCATAAAGGTTGATAAGATCAGTTACTCCAGGTTGGGAATGCCTGGTTTGTGATAAGCATCAATAAATACAAATCCGGCATCTACAGCAAGATGAGAGGGCAGGATTTTGGCAAGTTTGTTTGCTGCCCTTGAGTTAGTAGTGATCATATGTGGTTAAAAACCTGAAAAGTTTGTAGTTTTTAGAGATATTCTGGGTGGCATTTCTGTAATTTGAGAACTTTGAAAATGTGTTGGTTTCTGGTGTGGAGATTGAAAAACGTTTTTTAATGAGGTCACACATTGTTGGGGATGTAGGATTTTTGTAGTCCGAAAAATACTTTTTTCCGGAGTAGAGATCTGCAAAGTGGAAGTAACCGTCTGGATTTTGATCATTAATGTCAAGGAAAAGTCAGTGATGTTTATGAAACCCTGGTGAGTATTATGCTCATCATTATTCTTTGACTTGTAGCAGCAACATTACAACAAAAACGACAGTATCCTGAACCCCCTAGCTAACCATTAGTTCAACAGGTTAAATGCAGACTAAACACGTCATGAGTCTTTCTGTTCTGAGAATCTTAGTGTCACTCCCTTTTTCCATCTTTGTGAGGATATTGAACTAGAAATGCAACCAATTGCAGCAAACCCTGAACTTGCAAACTTCAAAATGGCCATTTCAGATCTGTTTTTGATACAAAATGTGGTTTGCAAACCAATTACTAATAACAAATGCTTCTGTAGCCTGGTGGGATATTCCGCTCCTCTGTGCCCTTAGTAGAATTATGACTTTCTTACATTTAAACTAGGGAAAACAAAGGATTGTTTTTTTAAAGTGTTCACCCAATAAAGACATGTAATGTATTTGTCTAAAATAAACTTGTCCATGAGATTCTCTTACTAAGCTCTGACTGAGATGCGTTCTACCGTGGCTCCTCGGAAAAAGGATTTAGAATTGTTGGACAGGCCCCATGAAGGGCTCGCTCCCTCCCCGCATGACAGGGCCCTGGTACCGGTCTTCCAGGTACCACCCGCAGAAGCAACCCCCAACCCGTCCCCCATGGGACGTCTGCTCCCGGGAATCCCTGTGTCCCTGGCCTGGGCCACCGTCAGCACCCTTGCCCGGACCAGCCGCCATCTTAGACGCTGCGCCACGAGGCCGCGTGGCCTCAGCTCGACCCCAACCCCGGGCCTGGCCAGGTCCCGACATCCCGGCACCACCATCCACCCAGGAGGTGAACGGACCACTTGGCAGGTCAATGGGAGTAAGAAGTGTCGATGGCTCTCTCCCGCCAGGTGCCGATCACCCCCAGCCTCCCCGGGCGCTGGCTCCACCCCCCTGCTGGGTGTCTGGACTCCCTCATCCCGGACCACCCGACCTCCAAGAGCGAGGGTCCGGACATCAAAGAGCGCCAGACCTATAACTGAGGCAGCCCCAGAACAGGAAGGCAGTTGTATCCTGGAGTCGAGAGACACCGTGACGAACTCATCCTTGACGGACTGCTGGCGCTGCCGCAGCCCTGCCTTGTGAACTATTGTCCTGCCTGCTGGCGCTGCCGCGGCCTTCTGCAACCTTCATCATCGTGGGACCTGCTGGCGCTGCCGCGGTCCGTTGTAACCTTCATCCTCGTGGGACCTGCTGCCGCGGCCCGTTGTAACCTTCATCCTCGTGGGACCTGCTGGCGCTGCCGCGGCCCGTTGTAACCTTCATCCTCGTGGGACCTGCTGGCGCTGCCGCGGCCCGTGGTAACCTTCATCCTCGTGGGACCTGCTGGCGCTGCCGCGGTCCGTTGTAACCTTCATCCTCGTGGGACCTGCTGGCGCTGCCGCGGCCCGTTGTAACCTTCATCCTCGTTGGGACCTGCTGGCGCTGCCGCGGCCCGTTGCCACCTACGACCTCTTCGGGACCTGCTGGCGCTGCCGCGGTCTGACACGTCCGAACACCGAGCTCGAGGATTGTGAGCTATCTCCGTTCCACCGCCGTACCTACGGGTACCAAGACTGTCCCGCTACCCCCTTTCCCTACTAGAGACTAGAACTGAGAGGACCATCGTGTCCTGATCTCCTTGTATCATACTGCCTCATTTCAAGAACTGCCTATAAAAGGTATTAATCTGATCTTCGTGTGGTGTCCATCTGTGGGGGGGAAGTTACCTGTCTGTGCGATCGCTGGAGACGGCCCTCACTGGAGGCCTCTCCCCTTGTGCTCGGCCGACCCTCCAGGTCCCCGTCTAACAAGAATTCTCATCTTGCAGTGTATGCTATAGCTCTAAATGTATGTACTTGCTACTTCACCAGTATGATCCACCTTTTGAATGTAAGACGAAACCATAGCAAAATCCTCCTTCTGCAAGCTCACCTGGGTAATTTTTGGGACTCCTCCATTCTTTTTTCCCCACTTATTTCTTGATCAATGTACCACTTGCTCGTCGATAAGACCAGCCCAGAAAACTATTGAGGTTTTTAGAATTGTATTTCTCCATGTAATAATGAATGAAAATCTTTCAGGCTATTATCTGCTGTCCTTTTGCACAAAATTGGACATAATGTCACCTTGTTTGGTAATTATTGCTGCAAGAGCCCTGCCTCATACATCAGCTAGACTATCTTGTCGCTGCATTCCTAAAACTATCAGTAGCTCCTAGGAACCAAGAGTTCTGTTGAAGGGAGTAAGCAGTCTTCAAAAAGCCCATGGCAGTGGCGGCTCTTCCATTAGAGCGGATGTGCGTCGATCAACTTAAAAATCCCCTCAAAGATGAAAAATAAAATGGTAATTAATTACCATTTTATTTTTCACCCGCTGAGCTTCATGACAAGGCCGCTGCTGAGTGACAGCAGCATGTCACTCAGTAGGGAGGAGAGTGGGCTAGCTATGCACTGTTTAAAGTCTGCATGCCTTTTTGGCCGGCCGTCTTGTGACTGCCAGTCACACATGCACACTTTAAACCTCTCAGCCCAGCTGTCTTAAGACAGCTCGGTTGAGAGACAGTGCAGGCCTCCAGGGTGCTGCGGAGTGCCGTGTGAGGCCGCTACCACCTATCCTGGCGCTGCTCACATGCTGCATGTAAGCAGTGCCAGTGTAGTGTAGTTCCTATATTCCTAATAGGCTCTGCACATTGGAATAACATAAACGATAGTTTAAATGTAGGACTGAGGTCGACTAGGTCTCTACTGAATATGTTCGACTTAATTATGAATGCCAGCTAGCTCAGAGGTCACTAGAAACTTTCTCGAGTGAACAGGAAAAAGTTAACTTTCCTGAATAGACAAGAAGGGATTAGTTTCTGACAACCGCATAAACAGGACAACTTTGCTCCCTCCAGAATAAGGAGTATATCTCTAGAGTCGCGGAAACAATAGACAGCTATTTCACTCAGTCAATCGTGCATGCTTAGTTTCACCAGGAGTGCAGAGAAATAGAGAGAAGGGGGTTTTCAATAAAAGTGGTTATTTATTGAGCCGTCTTCTTTCTCATGCAAGAAAAGTGAATTGCCACAATTGCAATACTTGTCATTAAGTAAAGTGCGTATAGTAAATGGAGTATTATGAAATAATACTGTAAAAGCATTTATATGGTTTCTAAGCCATAAGATACTTAAAACGGATAAAATACATACAATGATAAAAGTTGACTAAACGTACTCAACTGGTGTTTCTAAAATACGCCTACCCCGGTGTACCTAACCTAAGCATAGTACGTGGGAAGGAGTAAGTGAGATATAGTTTTTAGTTAAGATAGTTTTGGCAAGAATCTGAATCAAGAATTCTCTAAGGGTGTAATCAGCTCCGTACCTTGGTTATAGAATGAAGGAGGTCTTGTATATCTTTCTCAGGAATCGATCTCCCAGCAACCCGCAAGGGTGACTGGAAACACTGGAGCTGGATTTCTCGGCAGGAGAAAAGACAGCGTCTCTCTCAGTGCGTCAATGGGAGGGTCGGCTTCCTTCGGCACTCGTTTCAGCAGGGCGTCGGGTAAGTAGATAGCCGATCTGCTCCAAACCACTGTGTGTTTGCTAAGGCAGATGTTGGTATATTTATACCTGGAAGGTGCCGTGTTTGACTTAAGGTTGGACATAAGACGTCACTAAGAACTTGCAGTTCTTTCAGGACTCCAGGAGTGCTTGGACAAATCAAAACAGAAGCAGGGGGAATTCACGGGCTGCTGGAGGCTTAGTTTGTTTTAAGAACGCGTTGTACTTTCTAGGAGTCTATGGGAGTAGCCTTGCCGTATTTGGACTGCATTGGCTATGACTAAATATGGATATGATTTGTATGCCTTTATAAGGATATGATTTGTTATAACCACATAAGGGCATAAATCGGGAATATCTAAATAGGGTCCTAGATACGTTCACAACACCAGGATGGGGCAAGGGAGTTCCAGCATCTGGTTGGAGTCACTGAGAGGTCCGGAGCGAGTACGTAGAGTCGGGTACGATTTAAAAAAATATATATATATTTCCCCTGTGCGCATGTCCCCCCCACCCACCCCTTCCAACCTCCATCCCGGTAGATGCCAGCCACCATTGGACCTTGGGAGTGTTTGTCTCCTGAAATGCTCCAGGCTGACAGTTGTAACAGTTACATTCTCTTCATGGAAAGGGACAGTTAATTCTGCACACATAAAGCGCATAACTTGTCGTGTAGTAACCACAAATCTATGTAGGATCTGCGTGTTTAGACAACATAAACTAAGGTATTGGTGTCTAGACTGATTCCAGGCACCCCCAAAGGATATTTTTGTCTGCAGACCAGCTATCTCACAGTACCACTATAAGCCCCACAACCTTACCAAGGAGCCAATTGTTTTTGGCAACTATCAAATATGACAAGCATGACCCCTCAGGGATCTTGGAAACAGTAGAGTGCTATTCGCTCAGTCACTCTTGCTCACTTGGTCTCAGAGAGAGCTACAGAATAAACGGTGGGGATGTTTTAGGTAAGCATTTATTGAACCAGTGTCATTCTAGTAGAAAACACGTGTGCTGTAACAACCATTAGACAGAAACAGATATATATGGTTATAAGCCCAGACAGAAACAGATATATATGGTTATAAGCCCCAACAGAGTAAATAAAATGTAGAATTCTACCATGGTGGCAAAGTAATGAATATATGCAGGCAGATAGATACATGGCAGCAATCATGAGTACTCCAATCATGCAAACCCTAACTAGATGTACTTAAGTGAACCTAGCATGTATGTAGGCGTATAGTCCAGAATCCCTCTAGGAAAGAGCCAACTCCATTTTAAGTGTTTATACAAAAAAGCAGCAGCGGACCTTAGAGTGCCGCACCTAAACTCCAGTTCCAATAAATCAATATTTCAATATATCTTTTTTCTCTGTGCTGCCAACCCCGACACCAGCTGCTGTTTGGCGTCGCTGTGTTCTCCAGATCAGTTAGACCATTTTTTTTCTCTTGTTCATGGGGGCGCACCAAAAATAGAAGTCCAGAGAAGAATATGTAGAAAATGTTCTTTATTTATCTGTATCCAGTAAAATACACATCATCAATAAAATATACCACGAATTCAGCCAACGCGTTTCACTCCCTACCAAGGAGTTTCTTCAGGGCACTGCAATTCTTTTTGAGGTCTTATGTTCAGCAGTTTCCACAATTATCACGTTAATGTTGTCTTTTTTTCTCTACCATTCCTTTTGTTCACTCCGACATAATTCTTAAAAAGCTGTGGTTTTTATCTCCCCTTATCTTGTCACGTTTTCTAGGACTTGTTATCTCCTGCCCATAGATCAATTCGGGTATTCCACTTGTCGTATTGGCTCAAGGTTGATTGAGGTACTGTGTCGGAAAGCTGTTCGAATACGGCGTTACGGCATGGCTGGTTCCTAGAAAACGTGACAAGATAAGGGGAGATAAAAACCACAGCTTTTTAAGAAACTGCTGAACATAAGACCTCAAAAAGAATTGCAGTGCCCTGAAGAAACTCCTTGGTAGGGAGTGAAACGCGTTGGCTGAATTCGTGGTATATTTTATTGATGATGTGTATTTTACTGGATACAGATAAATAAAGAACATTTTCTACATATTCTTCTCTGGACTTCTATTTTTGGTGCGCCCCCATGAACAAGAGAAAAAAAAAAGAGCCAACTCCATTACCTGATGGGAGAGAATGAGGGTCCCCGTCTTGGTCTCGAGTTGATCACCCCGCGAGGTCTGCATTGAAGCTTCTCCTCTGGTTTGCCCAGTGAAGATGTGTTGCTTGTATACCTGAAGGTACCCTTAGGGGTTCTACCTAGATGTGTCATGGTACCATGGGCCTGTTGGCCAAGTATGACCATACGTGTACTTTTGTACAGAGTTATTATGCAGAGGAGGATGATCCTGCTGTGATGCTAAAAATCCTCATGCATAATAAATAAGGCTAGTTTTTGAAGAAAACCACACTGCATTTATTCGGCACCTAACTAGACAAAAGGTCAGTACTAGAGCTGTTAAGTAGAGCACGGTAGGACAAATGTAGGTAAAAGCTTGTGCAACTGCCTAGGCCCCTTTTGGGGTACATTGGGGCTTATAACAAACTGACCTCTATCAGCAGCAAAGGGACAAGGATTGATTACTAGACTTATAGAATTGTTTCAGTATTGGTCAAGTCGCATGTTGATTTAATTATTCTTTAGTTTTTGTTTCCTGGATAGTGTAACATTTTTTGTTATAAACATCATGCTATTAGGGTATAGGAATGTAAAGTAAAGTCCACATTTGTAAAGCGCACAATCACCCGTAAGGGTCTCTAGGCGCTGGGGGCAGTCGGGAAGATTAAGCGAGCTATTCCCCAGAGTCACATGGTGCTGGGCTAATCTGCCGCCGGAGCCGGGGATCGAACCGTGATCCCCAGATTCCAGCGTCAGTCGCCCTGGCCGCGGCGCCACATAGCCCTTGAACTTTGTTCTGGCATAGAATTAAGAATGGTGTCAGCCTGGTCAATTTTCTCCTTACTCAGCTGAAGAACTACTGGCAATAGCACATGGGAACTACCCCCTGGGCAAACAGGTGGAGGGCTGAAGGCTTACTGAGGATACAAGTTGGAGGAGGGAGCTTGGCCACTCTGCCTCCTCCCTCCAAAGACATAGTGTCGGCAAATCCACAGGGACTAAGGGTAGCGCTTTAAATACCCGCTCCCTACAGAAGCACAATCTAGAGGTCTTCTCGCTTCTCCAGGACGGCTTCTTGGTTATTATAGGGGTCACAGAAACCTGGCTAGAGGCACCTCAGCCCCTGACATAGATGCCCTGCCACTAGAATATGATGCCCTATGGCATAATAGGACTGGTAGGACAAGAGGAGGGGGTGTAGCTATACTCTACAACAGACAGTTAACGGAGAGACGCTAGTAACAGAGATCATCTAGGGTGTGGAAATTCTAGGGGCAAAGCTCTGTACCTGTGCCTTCTGGTGATGGCGGATTTTAACTATCACTGGGATCAGGTGCCCAGAGACTCACGCTAAACAGCAGGAGGAGGCTTTGACATCCATGGAACTTCAACAGCTCGTAAACTCCCCTACCCATGATAAGGGACACACGCTCGACCTTGTCTGGACCTTCCAGCCACCGGCCAGCCTGACGGATATCAGTTCCTGCGCTTGGTCGGATTACTATCTGATCTGGTGCCTGGCCCCGCTCGCTGGTCGGCCGACACAGCCACCCCCAGAATGGAAAGTGCTGCGAGGGTGGAAGAATATTAAGGAACGTGACCCAGTGGTTATTCTGCGTAAAACGTCCACATAAAGGCACATGTTGGGAAACCTTGATCAGGGAAGCGAGTCCCTCACAGGCAGGCTAAGGGAAGCCATAGACAAGGTGGGACCTGCACAAAGGGAAAGAGTTAGGAACAAAGGCAAAGGGGCACCCTGGTTCAACATGGAGCTGAGGGGGAAGAAACAAACACTGCACCAATATGAGAGGGCCTGGTGCAAATCGTACAACCCAGTGGCTCTCACTGAATAAAAGCTGTGTTTGCTACATATAAAAAAGCCATCATGACCAGGAAGGCTGAATACTACGAAACCAGGATCTTGGTCGTCGATAACGAGCAGAAAGAAACCTTCAGATTTTCAAAAAAACTTAGGCAGACACAAGAACAGAAATCCCCTGCCAGCCCGTAGGATTGTAATAAGTTCCAGTCCTTATTGCTTCACAAAGTCAGTGACATCCTAATGGACATACATAACACACCCGTTGACCAGTGCCCCTTGGCTGTGGACCCTACACCTCATGCCCACGGCAAGCCCCTCACCATCTTTCCAAGGCTCGACCATGACTTGCTGAGCCTTCTAATGGGCTGTCAAGTCTGTGTCTCCAGCAGACCCCTGTCCACCAAGGGTCTTGCGAATTGCTCTACCCGGGGTAGAGAGTGAGGCCCTCAATCGGCATAATCGGTCACTAGAAACGGGTTATGTCCCAGTCAATTTTTAGGAAGCCAGGGTTACTCACCTCCTGGAAAAAACAGGGCCGGATGTAGCAAACCTGAAGAATTACAGGCCTATCTCCCAGCTCCTCTTTCTGGCAACAGTATTGGAACAGTATTGTTTGAAAACCCTATCAAACTTCATTGAGGAACAACAGCTGCTCCAGGTGCGACGGGCAGGTTTCAGGGCTCACCACAACACAGAGCTGGTAATGCTGTAGTAATGGACAAACTCAGACTTACGGCCAACAGCAGGAAGCCATGCGCCCTGGTCCTACTAGACCTATTCGCGGCATTCGATAAGTCAATCATGGCCAACTATTGTTGCGGGTTTTACAACTAGGCATCCATGGGCTGCTACATCAATGGATTTTGTCCTTCCTGTCAGGCTGCTCCCAAAGGGTCCCGTTGGCTGATCGGGTGTCCAACATCAGTGCAATAATGTGCTGATTCTCAGGGGTCAACGCTGTCCCCCCTTCTCTTCAACATCTATCTCCAGCCACTGGTGGCTGCTCTGCCCACAGGGAGTGCACAATATTTAATTACGCCGATGAGAAGCACATAATCATCCAGATTGACAACTCCTCCCTGGCTCATGCATGCATGCAAAATATACTCAGGTACACGGTCAACTGGATGACGGCCAAGTCACTTAACATGAATCCAGACAAAACTGAGGTACTGGCCATTACCACCAGAAACAACCCATGGAGCAACCTTTTTTGGCCACGATAGTTCGGTACCACCCCTCACGCCAGTCCCGGTCGTAAAAAGTCTCAGCATAAAAATAGACGCCAAGCTCTCCATGCTGAACCAGGTGTCCACTGTGGCGGGGACATGTGTAGGCTTACTGAGACAGCTGCGGAGACTTGCCCCCCCTCCTCTCATTTACTGCACTACGGATGGCCGTGTTGGCAATGATCATGTCACAGTTGGACTATGGCAACGCTCTGTACATTGGCCTCCATGAGAAGTTGCTAACCAAACTCCAAGTTGCCATGAACGACGCAGCTAGACTAATCTTAAGGCTCACAAGATGGGCACATACCACCCCCCAACTGCAGCAGCTTTACTGGCTCCCTATCCAACAGAGAGCCAGGTTTAAAGGTCTTTGTATAGCCCACAAACCCATCCATGGCCGGACCCGAGTTTACGTTAAGGAGTGCCTCAAAAACTATGTGCCAGGACACTTCAATCGTCTGAAGCAGCTTATTGGCCTACCCGCGCTTCAATACGAACTCTAAAGGGGGCAATGCCTTTTCTGTAGTGCTCCTGCAACTGTGGAACGGGCTGCCGGAAAGCCTTCTTAGGGAACCTACTCTCCTCCCATTCAGGAAAAAACTTAAGACGCTTGTTTTTACTGAAGCCTGGGGCACAACCTAGGCCAAGTCTGTTGCATGTACATGCTGATCATGGTGAGGTTTAGTCTCTCTCATAGTGCTATGAGACCGGTCGGTGAACATGCGCTCTATAAGTCCCAGTTAACAGTAACACTATATTTCCTGCAATTGATGCGTATGGGTTGATGCGGATGACCTACACTCTTACTTCTGTTGCTGGAATGTAGTCTGATTACAGTAGATCACAGAAAGTCAGGGCTGTAAGCATGATGGTTGAAATGGTAAGGGAGAGCCTCACCTTTGTAAGACCGTGAGGTCAGCAGGTAGACAAGTAAACTTGTCCTTTTCAAATATTAAGTCTAAATAGAGCTAGAATGAGAAGTAGCTCCTCGGCCCTCCATTTTTCAGGTCTCGCCTACGCAGCGCGCACGCACTGCATAGGAAACATGCATGTGTTGCATTGCTTTCAATGGCAACGCATGCACGTTTGGCGATTCCCTTGCGGGAGCGAGCTTTGAAACCATCAGTTTGTAATTAACAGATGGATCCTGCTCGCTCCCGCATGGGAAACAGTTGCAGGCCCCCTCCTTTCTCCCCTCCCCCTGCTGCCTCCTCCTCTCCTCAGGGCGAGGCGCGCTCTCTTGTTTATTCTGCACCGTTTAGTGCCACATTTTTCAATCAGCGAGCCCTGCTGTCTCTCTGTATTTACTTTCAAGAGTAACCCTTGATTCCTTAGATAGCAGATTAAGGTAACCAGTGTTCAGCACGTGTTCTGTTTTCCCCTCATTGTACCTTTGGGATCCCAATTTAGCCCATCTGTCCTTGTTTTTTGATAATTTGCAGCCTCAATTCCTTTTAGTGTCAATCTCTCTGTCTACTGTGGGTTAGCATGGGATAGCATTGCTTGGTTAGGTGTCTTGTTTGTTCATTTCGATTTTGTGCTTTGGTTTATCACATGGATTGTCACTTGTGTTTACTAGAAACTGCACTACATAGCTCAGTTTGCAGCATTATTTGAGCCGGTCTAAGAATTTAACACGTTTACTTAATGAGCTCGCTTGTAAGCCAGATAAGGATGTTGGTCTCCTCGCTGTCTCCTGTTGGGTCACGGAGATGTTTGAATGAAGTAAGCACCATGGTAATATACTCAAGTACTTGCCACTTTGTGGTCCTTCTTACTCCCAGAGAACACACTCTGTTGTTCCAGTTGCTTGTCTTATACTCGCAGGTACATAACTGCCTTGCATTAGATTAAATATAGTTCTTCTCGAGTGGCCTGTCATCCCCACTCATGCTTCAGCCATACTGTTTCTTAGAGGCAGCCACAAGTTTCCCGTACGCACTCTTGGTCTACCCAGTAGCGTGACACGATGCGCTCTATCACAAGCTACTCAGAAGTAGAGGTTTAGCAGTGCTGTCCCAGGCTCAGTAGCGTGACATGATGCGGATGCGCTCCATCGTAAGCTGCACAGAAGTAGAGGTTTGTCAGTGCTGTCTCAGAGTGTGACATGATACGCTCTATCGTAAGCTGCTCAGAAGTAGAGGGTTGTCAGTGCTGTCCCAGGCTCAGTAGCGTGACACGATGCGGATGCGCTCTATCGTAAGCTGCTCAGAAGTAGAGATTTGTCAGTGCTGTCTCAGGCCCAGTAGCATGCCACTATCCGCTGAATCATGAGCTGCTCATAAGTAGAAGGTCGCCAGTGCTGTCTCAATTCCTTCATTTGCAGTTTTTAATTTGACTGTCCAAACATGGCAGACGGGTAGCCAGTTTGATGATTTGTCTTTTATTAAACAGTCTTTGTTGGACTTCCTACTTGTAGAAGTAGGTCAGTTACACAACCACAAAGGCAGTGCTGTGGGGGGCCGGTTGTCCGCTCTATATAGATAGAGCCAGCATCCTTTAAAGAAATGATTACAGCAGTTTCTGGATTTTCAGAAATCTGGCTGTGTTAATTGAACATTCCCCAAACACTACACTGCATTAGACTATTGTAAGTATGCTTTCATATTCTTTGATGGCAATTGAAAACCAACTGTGCAGCGTTCAGGATTAAGCACATTTGTAGTCCGATCCATACCTATTGCGCTCTGGAGGCAGAAAAATGTGTCTTTGATCTCCTATCTTTTTCCGTTTCATTTTTGTAGTTTGACACATTAGGAGTTGTGAATTACAAGGTGATAATTACTTTACGGAGTTCAAGGGACATTGTGACAAGTAAGGAATAAAAACATGAGTGGATTATGTGACATGGACCTCCAAATGCCATTTTTCAATTATCACACAGTTTGGTATTTATTTGTCATTATACAGAAATAATTGCCTCCTCCCTGGTCTCTTTGACGTAGCCTTCACTAGCTCTTCTCACAATTTCCTGCCACCTTCTCCTTTTCTTTTTAGGTCTCGCCAGTTGATAGCAGCGCATGCGCTTCCTTGCCATGTGAGTGCCTTTTGCGATCGATTCTCTGAAAGCTTTGCATGCACGTGTAGGATAGACAAAGATGGCTGCTCCCGCCATTCATCCAAACCTAACATGCACTCGTAGGTGCGGACAGTGGACAGTCCAACGCCATCTTGTCCCAAGCTTTCCATTGTCATGGCAACAAAGCTTCTTATCAGAAGCTTTGTCACGCCGCCTTGTTTTTATAGCGCAAGGTATTGGGTATCAGAGCGCTTTACATGAACACCAGTTGCGCTACACAAGGACACATATTTCCTTTTGCCTTCCTCTTTGAAGTCTGTAATTTAGTTTACAGGTAGCGGTACATGAGCCTATCTCCTCACTATACTAGGTTTAAAAGAAAGGCAGCCCTACCGCCTTAAATTTCAAACACACAACAGCCCCATCCTGCACCACAGCCACCTCAGCGTGTTTCCACTGCAGCTGGCTGTGCTCTCAAGCGCTTCCCTGTCCAACAAGCGTGCCTACTAAGACCCAAACTTAAATGTCTTTACATATATCACAATAGTCACAGGCTCTGCTCGCCCCCTTTCCCATGAACCCATGGGGTCCTGTGTTTGCTGAGCTCTCAACACCAACAAAACCTCAACATACACCGCAGACATAATTCGTTAAGACAAGTCCCCTTAATGGTGATCTTAAGAAGCAGCACTACTTGCTTTAAAAAAAAAAAGCAGACCTACCCGCCCAACGACAAAACTGCACTCCAGGCACTGCAGGGTCCGTAGAACACTCAGGAAGCCCCACTTTTGCTCTTCAACCATTTTGTTTGCAATTAACCACATGCGTCTCTTCGTATATGGTGCTTTAATTTGCTATACGTTTTAAGCGCACGCTAGGCAAAGTTAAACAACGTCCTTAAAATACTGCAGCTCTTCAGGGTTGGACACGAGATTGTAAAACACGTTTAGATCTGCCTCGATCACATGATTTAGTTTCTGCTGCACCAACCTCGGACTACAATAACCCAAATAACTGCTCTTATTTACTTAATGTACGCTTTGTTCCGGTGTCTGCCGTGTAGAGCAGCTCTGCCAAATTCAGCATAACCGAGAACAGATTTATTTAAAGATGTTTAATATCCACAACTTTAAATAATTAATAACAATAAACCTTAAATTCACTCTTTCCCATGTAAGAGTAACCGTTCTCTTACCCTGTTCTCAATGACAGCTGCGGTTAAATCCCTTGCATCGCATGACATAATGTGACATACGGTGAAGTGACGTTACCTGACGACACTGCCTGCAAAGATTAGTGGGACGAAGGAAGGTTGAAGGGGGGAAGCTTTGACTCTAATGGTCCCAAAAACCACTCCTGACATCTTATTACCCCCCCCCCCCATCATAACTCCCCTTACTCCCGCTACCACCCACCGTAACTCTGATCTCCCTCTCCCTTCCCTGCCCCACATTCTCCTGGACCCCAAGCTACCTAACTCTCTCCTTAAAAATAATGCCGAATGGCTTAACTTCTAGCCAGTCACTGAAAGAGACGTCTTCAACATCATCACCAAACTTAAGCCTTCCTCCCACACCAAAGACCCACTCCCCTCCAATCTTGTCCAAAACCTCAAACACATCATCACCCCTTCCTGGACCGTGATTATCAACACCTCCCTTGCCACCGGCTGTGTCCCCTCTTCCTTGCAACTTGGACAAATCACCCCCATTATCAAAAATCCACTGGCGGACCCAAATGACCTCAACAATCTCCGTCTCATCTTCAACCTTCCCCTTCTCTCTAAAGCCCTGGAAAAATGCGTCCTTCTCCAACTAGACACACATTGAACACTTTAACTTACTTGACCCCTTCCAATCTGGCTTTAGGAGAGGATGCAGTACGGAAGCCGCCATGCTCAACATTGTAGACGACATCCACCACTCACTCGACAATGGCGAATCTAGCCTTCTGATCCTCTTAGATCTCTCCACAGCGTTTGATACTGTTAATCACTCTGCTCTACATAATGTTGTTAGAGATAGATTCGGCCTAAATGGTATGACACACAAATGGTCTGTCTCTTACCTTCAACACCGCACTCAACAAATCAAAGTCCACAACTGCCTATCTAACCCTACACCCACCTCCTTAGGAGTTCCGCAAGGATCTATCCTCTCTCCCTCTCTCTTTAACCTCTTCATGGAACCCCTTACACTCCTTCTCAAACAAGGCGGGATCAACTACCATCTCTACGCCGGCGACACCCAACTCTACTATAAGATTAAACCTCATGTCGACATCATTCACCTCAACAACACCCTCATCAAGATTCAAGCCTGGTTCCACATGAACCACTTCAAACTTAACCCCCAAAAAACGAAATTATTATTTTTCCCCCAAAAAACAACCAGCTCCCCATTCAGAACTGGATCACAGACCTTAATGCCCTCAACTGCTCCTTATCCCTGTCCGCCTCAGTCAAATCACTAGGGATCTCCCTTGACAACCTCCTCACCCTCAAGGTCCACATGAACAATTCTGCCAAAGGGGCCCTCTTCACTCTCCACCACCTTAAGAAAATCAAGCCCTTCATCCCAAGAGATGACTTCAAACAAGCTGTCCAATCCCTTGTGCTCTCTTGAGTTGACTACGGCAATGCCATTCTTACTGGAATTCCCAAGATCCACCTAGCACCTCTAAAATCTGTTCTCTACCTTGCAGCGAGGCTTATCACAGACTGCAAACGATTCGACCACATTTCCCCTGCCCAAAAAACCCTTAAATGGCTCCCCTTTGAAGGTAGGTCCACTTACAAAACGGCCTGCATTACACACAAAACTCCATCAGAACACACCATCCTACCTCACTAACAAACTTAGTAAAGCCGAATGCTCCCGATCCCTGAGAAGCACTAACTCCTTCCTTCTTACCCCCCCCCCCCCCTACTGAAAAAGAAAACCACTCAGTCTTGATCCTTTTCCGGCAATGCTCCCTGCATATGGAATGCACTTCCCACTAACCTTCGATGCAATCCTTCCTATTCTAACCTCAAAAAAGAACTCAAACTACATCTCCTCAATAAATACTGGGGACCCTAACCCCTTTCTGCTTCCCTACACCGGCCACTTCTGTCTGACCGTAGATGCTTCCGCGCCCCCCCCTCCCCCCCCCAGGTGAGCAGCCCTACCCGCCCTTCCTCTCATCACATCCCCTCCCTGTCTACCACCCTCGCATTCCCTTGCACCCCCCGTCCGTCGTCAACCCTCAGCCCTCATCATCCCTCTCCAACCCCCTCCACTTACTGCCCTGCCCTCCCTTTCCTTATCAACTTAACTGACCACTATCTTCCCTTTCCTGACTGCCCTATTTTCCCAGCGCTCTTCTTAATCATGTGCCTTATGTAATTATAATTATTACTTTCTCCACAGTATGGTGTTTTTTGTCTTCCCATATTTATCTTCCTGAAGTCCCCCATATGTTGACTTATATGTTGTGTATATACTATACTGTTATGTTTTTGGGGTCCTTGTTTTTTTGACCGTCTGGCTCACAAAATGTAAAGTGCTCTGAGGCCCCCGGGTCCAGCCAGCGCTATATAAAACCTCTAAAATAAAAATAAACTACTTTGTAAAAAACTGAGTAAATGAAAACAAGCATTAACAACGCAATAGGCTTTAACTTAATCAAAGGCGAGACGTATTGCATTTTAAATGCTTGTTAAAGCTTTGCAAAGGTCTTCCTAAGAGGGAGATCTGAAATTAAGGAATAGCTGTCATTCTCTCATTTTGGTAAATGACCTTTTTGAGTTTGAGTGCGTTGGTGATTATTGGAGTTTAGTAGTTTCCTTTAGAAAAATAAGTGAACACATTTTACTGGTCGAGTGGAGTTCTGTGGAAGACTGATGAAGACAAATTATTTCAATTAGACATTCCTATGACGTTTGTAATGATGTGTAGCACGGTCTCTGCTGTATCAATATAGAATGTGTTAATAGGCACGTGCTGTAAATATTCTCCAGAGCCATTCGCCACAACAATGTTTTGAAAATTAATCCATAAGCTGGAGCAAGAAACAAAAACAGATTTTCTCTAATTTTTTAGAAAGTTTGGATTCGTTTGTTAAACTTATAATAGTTAAAAAATAGTGGTTGACTATGATGTTAAGTTACAAAATGTAATTCTGTTTCTTTTGTTTTCTTACCTCCAAGAATTGCCAAGAAAATGTTGTTGGAAGAAATCAAAGCCAATCTGTCCTCAGATGATGATGAAGATTCTTCAGATGAAGAATCAAATGATGGAAAAAAGAAAGCAGAAAAGCAGAAAGCCAAAGACGGTGAGCAGTGATAAACGCTCCAGTGTGTTAAACTAGGGTGATATGCAAAGAAACATAGAGGTTCTGCGTAACTTACCATTTCATACAAATGAAAAGAGCTGCAGTGAAAAGTCAGGCAGCCTTCATATTTGTGCACATTTTGTACATGTGCAACATAATGGCAAATTATCATTGCTGGGATAGAAAACTAATATTGCTGAAAGGCATACATGTTTTTATCTTTGTATGTGTGTTGGCTCGAGCTTCTTCATCTGAAAATGTGCAATTTAGCAAAGGCTTCTTTGACTTCTCCAATTTGAGTATTGTCTTATAAATGTTTCCCTTGAGTGTTTCTCTTTCTTGATATATTTTCTTTTTTGCATGCAAGAACTACCACTTGTGAATCTTAATAATGGATAGTTAAAGTTAGGGACATTTTTGCATTACAAGTTGCAGAACATGTTTCCGTTTAACAGTCCGTTAACAGACTGTGTA
Source organism: Lissotriton helveticus (assembly GCF_964261635.1). NCBI lineage: Eukaryota > Metazoa > Chordata > Amphibia > Caudata > Salamandridae > Lissotriton > Lissotriton helveticus. The sequence continues at coordinate 2,128,104,882 of NC_136063.1, forward strand.
TCGTGTTGTTTGACAGGCTTCGATGTTCACAATTGTAGAACCCCTAGCCGGGTACTCATTGAATGCAAACAAGTATGTTAGGTTGAACATGACTGCAACCCCCCTCCACTAACTTCAGTATCGGAGTTCATTATGGATCCTATGTTTGTCTTTGTGAGCAATGTGGGAAGCCAGCTCTTTATATACTACACCAAAAAGAGGTATATTTTGTGGAGAGTCGAGGTATTCCTCATGAGTGGACAGGGCTTGCTTTAACAATCCTGAGGTGCTCTTTTTATGGGAGTGAGGTCGAGCAGTCTTAGGCTTATTAAGGAGGAGTGTTAGAAATGTGCTGCTTACACCCAGCCAATAAATGATCAACACACACACTCAAAAAGAACATCAGCACCAATGTAGAAAAATAGCATGCATTTTTATGTATATTTTAGACCCCAAAAACGAAATTATTGGTTAAGTACTTTAAAAAAGCAGTTTTGAAGAAAACCGGCAAGTACACTTGTATCTCTAATGCGTTAATGTTATCCTATGGGGGAAAACACACATACTGCATACCGATATTCAGCAGCGCCTTACAGAACCAATCTTATGAAGTTAAGGTAAGAAAGGGGCAAGGTCTAAGGCAGCACCAACAGGTCACCTTGGGAGCCTCTGGGGCATTCAGGTGCAGAGGTGCTTTTCAGCATTGGGTGCCCCGTTGATTTCAATAAGAAACATTCTTGGTTGGTAGAATCTGCTCTCCTGGTGCCAGGTACTCCCATAAATACTAAATTTAGTGATGTTAAGGGGGAGTAAAGGGTGGTAGTCAGTAGGCTACTTTCCCTTGAGGTCACTAAACTCCCTATATGGCTGCTTCCTGTGGGAATTGGGCCATAACCCTGTCCCAGAGTTCCTAATTCCGGCATCACCAAGATGGCGGAATTTTCCTGAAGTGGGGCACTACAGGCAACTCACCTTAAGGGTGTGACTGGCCTGGTTGTGACCACTTCTCCCTGCATATCTTCTTTCCTAGCTGTCCTGGTGCCAAATGGGCCCAAACCCGGGGGTTGGTATTTACCCTGTCTGTGGAATCCTTAATCACATACCAAATGTGGCAGAAGCCTTTTAAGCCTCCTGCCTTCAAATGCTGATTACTGCTCCATCCTGCAAAACCTGCAACCAGAGCAGGCATTGTTTCTGCCCTCAGAGAGTGGGCTCATCTCTAGGGGATCAGTAACTTGTCTGTAGTGGCGGGCTGGTCTACACCAGTCAACCAGCACATTAGAGGCTGGTAGATTTTCAGGGGGCACCTCTGAGTTGCCCTCTGGTTGTATGTATTAATAAATCCACCTCTGTAATCAGTGTGGGTTTATGAATACAAGACGTTTGATACCAAAGACCATAGATTTCAGTGAAGCCATCATGTAGCTGGGGAACTCGTTTTTACCAGTGTCCAGCCCATATACTTGAAATGGCTTCCCCGTTCACTTGTGACATCTAAGAATTGACTTTGACATCACAGGGGCAGATATGCTCGTACAGGTATGTCTAGATATGTATTATAATGCACCCTGCCTTAGGGCTGTAAGAACTGCTGTAGGGGTGGCGTACCTATACTACATACAGTGTCCGTAGGCATGGCACACAGGGATGTGTGCCATGTCGTGCTTTCACTTTTATCTGCACCAAGACATGCAGCCTGCAGTGGCAGTCTGCATGATTTAGATGAGGGGCACAATGCATGCTGCTGCCATTGGGGACCCTCTTTAGTACCCATGCCCTGGGTTCTCGTTGTACCATTTACTAGGAACATACAGGGGTGCTAAAGGTATGGCCAATTGTGGGGAAACAGTTGTACAGTGTTAGGGAAAGCGATCGGACAATGGGAAGCTAGATAGCAGTAACCCAGTGCACTTTCTGTCAGAATTGTATCAAATGCCAGGCAAAAAGTGGGGGTGATCATGTCAAAAAGAGTCACTTTCCTACAAGCAATGGTAATGCTTTGTTGCTACGAGTTCCACCAGGATCAAAATAGTCTCTTCTCCAGTTGGTTGAATTACCCATGTTTACATGGATGTACTATTTGCTGAAGCCACGGCAAAGGCCTACTAATGTCTCTCTCTGCTCTCTAATGGAGTAAAACGTATCTTGTTTTCAGAAGTTTGCACTACCGTCAGAAGAAGAAAATGATACGTTTCATTCTTGCCACAATATTCTTCACAATTTGTTCATAATAAAACAGTATTTTGCTGTTGATCCCTGTTCAGTATCCAATTACACAGTGGGCCAAATTTGTTTTGTCAGGCTATTGCACAGTTTGTTTCAAAACTGATGAAAAATATAACCTACCTTTCCCAATATCCAGTCACAGTAAAACTGATTTGATAGACACCTTTTCTGTAGTATTCAGATGGTTTCTCCTACCATATCTAGCCCAACCTCCCAGTTCGCCGACCCGCCAGATATGTGCTGAATGAAACCTGGTGACCCACAATACCCCTATTCTGCTAATGTATTTCCCCACTCCTATAAATTAGAGTACTTAAAACAGCATATCAGGGGTGTGGAATTTAATAAAATATCTACTTGTCAGTGGGACAAGCTGCTTTATAAAGTGACTTGTCCTGAACAACATCGACTTGTCCCTTTGTTGCCATGTAGTGGCGTCTACAAATTAAGTCAGCAATCTCATTATATAAGAGCTCTGATAGTAGCCTCTCTGATTATGCCAGAGCTCATACCATAGTAGGGTTTGAATATCAGCAATTCCCTTATTTTGCTACTTTCCACAGATCTACATGCTGGAAGTAGTGGTAAGCAATAGTTCTGCATGGTTGGAATGCCCTTGCTAACTTGTGTGTTTTATGGGCTTTCATCAGCATGTCTCTAATATTTTCCCATATAGAGAAAGGTTGGAAATTTACCCCGGGCAAAAGCAGAAGTAAAACTTCTTCCAGGGTTCGGGAAGAAAATGGTTGGTGGAAAAGTGAACTTGTTCCTGGTCAACAGATTTGTGCATGAGGAAATCTAAACATGATTATTTGGCCGTGCTAAAATGCTGTTCACAAATATTTTCTGGGAGTATGATTTCCGGACCTACTTATAATAAGGGCCTGGCAGCTTCCACAACAATAACATTTTAAAAAACCCATGTGGAAACAAGACACATTGACATAACCAAAAGGCTGACCACCAATGCCATACCTATTGGCTTTGCCAATGCTTGTTTGTTTTCATGTTTCTTATAATTGCGTTGCAGCTGGTTACACTGATTATCCATTATGAATATTTTTTGCCAATACTAGCCTGCATCAACACATTTTGTCAAAAGATGCTTCGAAGAAACAACACCTACAATTTCACAGTAGTTTAACAAAACGTTTTTTTCTTAGTTGCATTTTTTAATGAACATTTTATTTTGACAGCAATATTGCTTTCAAGATTTTGCATATATTTGCATTTAATGAAAGACCATCACGGAAGCATTATACAGTCTTGTATTGTTGAACGTTGCAAGATTTTGCATATATTTGCATTTAATGAGACCATCCTGGAAGCATTATACAGTGTTATATTAAACTTTGCAAACATGTGTACACATGTTTATCCTGGAATCACTGTCAGTAGTGCAGTCTGAACTTACATTTCCTTAGATGTATATGTATGTGTATGATGTTGAAACTTGTGTATATGATTCATTAATACTGAAGCTATTACTGTTAGGGTGCACTATAGGACTGCAGTGAGCTCAGCTTGCATTAATGACGGTGGTTCTACTGCACAGGTTTGTAAATCTTAACACGCTGAGGTTTTTAATGAATTGTTAAGCCTCAAATCTTTAAGATTTGCAATGGTTACTGATTTTATGCAAATATATGCTGAAGAATGAAAGCACGATTGATGATAGTTTGCTTTTAAATCAAAAGACAAAAATTGTCGTCTTGTACTTCAATAACATGGTTTGCTATACTACTGTGCAGCTTTACATTTTATTTCTCTGAGACATCATTCAGTAAAAAACATGTGATGTGGGCCAATATTTAAACAAATATTTATGGGCAACTTGAAAATAATCTAGGTGATTAATTGCTATAGGAAGTCACAAAAGTGCACCCAGTGGTACATGTTCTTCCAGTGGTGCACATTTACAACATTCAATAATTTACAGTTGTAAGCCTGGTAACACACTTTTTTGTGACTTCCATTTTCAGATATGTATATTTGCAGATCTGAAAATGTACCAAGCATTTGCAGTTCTCCTCTATTGGATTTATCTTAGATTCACATGCTTGAATCTTTACCTGTCTTAAAAGTGGTAGTTCCAAGGTACCATAGTAAGGAGTATATATCACTATCATAGGCTATAATGGCAATGAACAATTAGCCTTTCTATGTCTTTATTTTATTTTACAAAGGACTGAACAATAACCAAGCAGGTGACAGCACCCTCTAGAACACTTCCAAGAGGCTGAGTCCCTCAGATATTCTACAGCAGATCGTGTGAAGGGAGTCTATCTGAGCTCTGCTAAGTTTTTCTTCAACCAAAGTTTGGAATTTATGCTAGGATATCCCTTACTATGCCTGACGCATATAGAAAAGTCTCTCTAGGTTCTGCAGAACCTGCGGAAAGAAAATGCTATATGTGGATGACCCACATAAGGACTGTCTTTACTGCTTCTACCCGCAGCACAAAGTAAAGGAATGTAAAATATACTCCTCCAAAAACCTTAAAGGACGGGGAGAAGGCTCCTTCTGTGGCTACAGAAGGCTATGAGGCATAAATCTGCCTTTTCTGAGGAAGACAGTGATACCCCGAACAAGTCTCTAAAGAGACTTGGATCATCTGGCCAAGGGACTTCCGAGGATGCAGGAAGGCCATAAAAACTCACCTCAAAGAACCTCTGAAAAAGAGGGTAAAAACAGATCTCCACAGAGGCTGCCTCCTCTAAACCCAGCACTCCATCTATTAAGGCATGGCAGTGTCCACATTCATCTTCCTCTGAACAGTTGACAAGGTACAAGATTCCTCTTACAGCCCTGTCAACATCACCGTCGACAGCATGGTTGTCAACCACTGTCTCACCAGTCTCGTCCACAAGCAGTCGATGGCAAAAACGACAACGACCACATCCGTCGACTCACCTATAGGAACTTTATCGTCCATGACACCATCTATGACCATGTCTACGGTACAGCCAATGAGAACCCCTCCGACTGGGGATGTATCGATGACGCCAAAATCCTTGCGGCAAACCGACACCTTGCTGGTGACCACCGCCTCGACGATGATAACGTCGACGATGATGATAAAAATCACAAATTTCTAAAACAACAAAACAAAATACTTTGAGAAAAAGATATACTTAGAACATTCTAATTTGTCACTAACAACTCTTTTCTAGACCTAGAAATGAGTCATATTGGCAAGGCACATTTAAGAATCTCACCTTTATATAAGATTCTCCATATGTAGTCAAAAGATTCCACACGAATCAATGAGTAGTAGTCCAGTCCTCTGTGTTTTCTATGCTCGTGGAGCCATGATAAGTTCCATCTGTTGTGAAAATAATTTCAAAAAGGCCCATAATTATTCACCCCCGAATCTTATGCCAGTGGGATATTATGTTTTTTCAAACTTGGGGATGGAACTTTAGTTGATTCCATTACATATAATTAAAAACCTTGTTTCTACTTGTTATGTAAGAATTATAATTTTTAACAGTTGTTTTCCTCATTGCAGGCAAAAAGAGCCACTATCCCATATCTAATTTCTAATGTTAATTCGACATGCAAATACATCTATTTCATGTTGATATTTTATTTAAATCAACATATTACTTTATGCCCACCTTTGCTGTATGTAAAGAACTCTTTTCCCATGTTATTTTCTATTATGATTAGGCCACCACATATTTACAAATCGGAGCACTGCTGCTTGTTATAATTCAACTCAGCAAAATCAAACAATCTTTAAAAACAATTCGCACTAAACTGGTGAAGTTCAAACAAGGTATTTCATAGCGCTTGCGGCTTCGTACCACGCTACTCTCGTAACTCTTCACACCACTAAACTTCCCTGTTCCTATTCGACCGGATTTGTACTTCTTTTATAACATTTCTGTTGCGCTATAATAGTAAAATTGCAAAGGAGCAATAGCGAACTGCTCACAACACGAATAATAACACCCCAGGACGCCTTCGTCACTCACTGTTTATGCTCCCAACCCCTATACGCCTCCAAGCTCGGTTTCGTTACAAGTTGCCGCTTTCTGTTTTGAATGACATGTATTAGAAGGCTAGCAGTCCGACTCACAATAAACGACGGACTTCCTATTAATCACTCATTGGAACCACGAACTCCGCGGCGGCCATCTTCGGCTGATTAATATTTAAAAAGAATATGCGAACACCTCGTATATTAACCGAGATCCAACTCATACCTTGGCATTATACATAATGACTGTCCCCTCTTTTCTCATGCGTAATGTGTGTGTGTGTGTGTGTAAAAAAAAAAATATTAAAATCAATAGAATTAGAGAGACCGTTATATATAACGCTTATTGAACCATATTCATATAGTGTTTTTTCCTTTTTTTCCCTTGTCATTATTTTTAAGCAAAACCCAACGTTTGAGCCAATGATATCAGTTATTTGTCCAGTTTCAGATTGCATATAATAAACAAGTTTAGTTATGATTGTAATCACAATTCAATCATTCCATATATATATATATATATAACATTTTACTCACTGTCGTCTGTTTAAAACAAATAATCAATGTTTTCCTGCATTAATGCAGTTATAAAACCATAATACAAAGCGCTTATGAATTGTAATTTAAATTATGCCCCGTGGTTGCTCAACCCACTTTCCATTTATCGTTATTATTTCAATTTTGGCAAGGAGGATCTCCCAATATAGAATTATCAGATCTCAAAGAGAATGATCCAAGATAATTTGTATAGTTATACTATGCAATTCCATTTGATCTCATTGGATTATTTTCATTCTCATATTATTCTCTCCAGGCAGATCTTACAGCCTCAGATTTCATCGCATTTTTCATTAGCATACCCATTAAATAGGACAGAGGCAGTATTTGTTGCCCACTGTATTCTTAGTATAGCATACTGTCAATCCCATTTTTTCATCACAGAAACTCATACAGCTCTTTGTCTGTTAATCCCCAGTTACACTGCTCGAAGTGATACAATCCATTTACTCTCCATTTGGTGTAGTTTAGAGGTTCTGTTGCCGCCTCTGTTTCCTACCACTGCTACGTCTGTGCCATGGAACCCTATTTTGTACATCTGTGTTGTCATGTACGGTGTTAAAGTGCACTGCAAAAGGATATTGTATATTGTTCCTTATGGCCCCGTATATGCTCTTGTAATCTCTCCTTCAAGGGCCTTATCATACTGCCAATATAGATTCTATTGCAAATGCATTTAAGGCAATAGACTGTGTGTGTGGTGTTACAGTTTATAAAGTGGTTTAAGTTATGGGTTTTCATACTGTTATACTGAAATTTAACAGTTTTGTTCATTGCAAAACAGCATACACAACATACTCCACATTTATAAAAACCCATTTGGTGCTGTTGGTAACCAAGTATTTGTTCTATCTGGGGTAATATAGCTTGGACATAGTTCTTGTCGTAGTGTTTTACCTTTTTTGAAAGTGATAGAAGGCTTGGTCCCTAATTTCTCCTGTAAGCTTGCATCCTCTGTTAACAAATGCCAGTGTTTATTGAGGATCTTGTAAAGATCTGTGCTTACGGAGGTATATGGCGTTATAAATCTTATTTTTCCGGTGTTTGCGCCCTTTGCTTGTTTTCTACGTTTTAGCAATGCATTTCTATCCCTCTTCTCAATGTTTGTCATCTAGTGGTTGTCTCAGGAATTGCTGTATCTGTCCTTGTTGTTGTTTTTTAAAAATCTTTTTCCTGTTTGTTGGTGGACGTTTTCATACCACCGTTTGGTGTCCTTCTGTGTGTCGACGTGCTTCCTCTGGAAGCTCCCACCTTTGGTCTCCATCCTCAGATAATTTTTTTCCGCCATTGGGTCTGGATCGGTATGGAAGGAGCTCCTTATATTTGGAGAGAAGAATTGACAAACTAAGGAATAAACATCAAAAACCAACAGTATGAATATTTGACGTACGGACTTCGAATCAAGGTGCTGGAGTGCGCTGCTGAAAAGAACAACCTCAGCTGACGAACGGACAATGTGCGTTCAGGGAGGCTCACTGTGCGCGGTAATGGACAAGACACTGTTCAAGTTCTGCCAAAATTGTCACCACAAGTACGCCTAAAAGGACCAGCATCCTTTCTGCAACCTTCGCTTGCCATTGGATCACCAAAGTGAAGATTGCAATTTGTGTTCGGCTTTCACCCCAAAGACTTGAAGGATAAGAGAGAGACAGAGAAGAGCCAACTACAACATGAAGGGGCATGGCACAGCACCATCGCTACGAGACATGGGACTCTCCAGCGAGGAAGAGGACAATGTTGTCGAAGGTCCAGAGGTCGACGCAGACATAGACGTCCAGGTCATAGATGTCAAAAAGAAGACATTAGGAGAGGTAAGAGAACCGTTGCCCTCGAAAAAACTGGACGAGTCCCAAAGAACGGACTCTTGGACCTTGTAGGGAGCTTTGGTGTAGAAGCACTTGACGTCCACAGTTGCATCCAGAGAGTAACACTCCGTTGGATCCTTAGACAAGTACTCCGTAACGGCAAAGAGCCTCGAAAGATGAAAGACGTCGAAAGATGGTCAAGGAAAGGATGCATCGACGTTGAAATAAGAGAGGTCAAATCAGGCTTCGACTGCCGTGAAGGCGCCATCGACTGTGAAAAGAAAGGCAGAAAGTCTTGACGCCGGAACGCGCACGTCCGAGAAGAGACTAGAAGTAGAAATGGCGCGTATTTTGCAAAGAAAGGAAGAGTTCGACAAAAGCTTGAAGCAATTCAAAATACCATCGAAAAATACCACTGAAGTAAAAAAAAACGTTGAAGAGCTACAGCCTCCAACGACCCCCGAACAGCTCGAGGAGAAAAAAGAAGTAGAATTCTTGATCGGAGATGAAGAAGAAGACTAACAGATTTATGTGGGCTCGAAAACCTCGGAGGTTCAAGAGCTACAATGACAATACCTTGACGCTGACTCCCCAGAAGAGGCTGTTGATACCAATGTCAGGAGGTGAAGGCTTCGAAGGATAGGTATGTACAACCAAGTCATCAAAGAAGCTGTAGATATCTATGGAGTACAACTTGAGGAAGAAAAACCACAATCATGTTTTCTACTCGAAACTTTAATGCCTACTCAATAAAGGAACCAATTCTTCTCTATTCTGCCAAGTGTACTGGATCAGGGAAAAGAGGAATTTAAGGAGCCTGCCACATGTAATGCAGTCACACCAAGAGGAGAGAGAAAATAAAAACACAACACTTCTCCAAGGACCATATGTACATCAAGGGGTCAGTGGCAGCTGACTCCATTATAACAGCCACGGCTATGAAAAGAGCTAACGTACCAGTCACCACTGGTCCACATCCAGATAAAGAAAGCATGAGGGTGCACCTTATGGGGAGTAAGATAGAGAGAAGTGCAGCAAATCAATGGCACATAGCAAATTCAAATGCATTGCTCAACAGACATGCATACCAACACTGGGAGGAGGTAGGGGAGTTACTATAGCACCTACTGGAACAATTCCAAAAAAGAGCAAGCCACTCAGTAGAGGATGGAAAGACTATTGCAAATAAATGCTTAAAATCTGCACTAGATGCCGCAGAAACATCAAGCAGGCAGATTATGATCGGTATCACCGAAACAGCGTGGCTGCAGATCTCTGGTTTTAAACCAGAGGTGCAGAACAATATACTGAACTCGCCATTCAATGGAGAACAGCTGTTTGGAAACGTAGTGGACGACAAGCTAAACTAAATAAGGGACAATCAAATAGCAAGATCCAGAAAATTCTTCAATCTGCAAAACTATTCCGACGTTATTACAAAATGCACCCAGAGGGCACTTTAGAGACGCTCCTTGAAAAACGATCAACTCTCTAGTGTTCAGCTGACTGGTCTGCAACAGCCTGCCACCACTAGACGTGTTTTTGACCCCCTGAGGTGGGAGCATTTTGTCTCTGGTGGGAAATAAACAATGCCTGCTCTGGGTGGAGCTGCTTAACACCTAGCTCCAAGCAGGAACAGCATTGAAAGGCTGTGAGCCTCAAAGGCTTCCCATCCTTTGTCATGCTAACCAGGACCTCTCTAGTTTGTGGAGATGCCCCCTGACCAAGCCCCACTTTTGGTGGCAAGGTTGGCTGGAAAATTAGTAAGCATGAGAGGTTTTTCCTCTCTAAGCCAGGGCCACCCCTAGGGCGCCCTGAACTGAAGTTACCCCCTCCTTTCAAAATCCTCCATATTGGTTATTTCAAAATCTTGAAAAAAAAACGATGGTTATACATTTTTGCGCCATTAAAAATAACAAACTGTGCTTTTCCGTTGTTTATGGAACGTTTTGCTTTTATTATTGCTTGCTTTCTGCACCAATAGTGCATGGTATATAGACAGTGTACGTACAGTGTATGAGTTCCAAATAAATTTTTACAAATCAAACTGGCTGTAGCACACCTACAATACTTATTCAGAAACTCTTTGGTCATGTGCGCTCGCTCTTTCCTTCCATGTAAATTATCTGTGAAAAGGTCCTATTAACATTGGCACGCAAAAACAGCCAGTACACAATTTGCTAACTCTGGCCTCTGACGTAGCTTTCCGTGCCAATTCTGGTGCACCTGAAGATTGCGATTCCCTGGGACAGGTTCTGCAATATATGCATTAACCTGTGCCCGTAAGCCCTCAGAGTAATTGAAGCGGTCAAAAATGAAGCAGTACTTTTCAAAGTCTGGAGAAAATTCCCCTTTATGGAAGGTATCTAGAACTTGTGCAGAGTAACCAGAGTGAGGCTTAATTGATTTCAAGGCTTAATTGATTTCATATCCAATGGTTGGTGAAGAGACATTTCTATACATCAGTCAGCCATTTCTTATGAATTTGAAAATAAACTTTCCTGAATTTCTCCTCAATATTTCTTTGCATACAAAGTAGCAAGCATTCTGAAATGGAACATGTTGCAGTGCCAAAGTCACTAAGTGTTGCCCAGCCGACTATAAAGGATATGTTTCACATCTACAGCAATTACACTGATCACTTGGTAGACAAAGGTATTTTCAGACTCTAGTTTTTTTATTATGTCCACTATAGCAGTCATGTTTTCATGAAAAAACCTAAGAATGCAGCAGTGTACTTTTTTCACATCACTATCAATATGCGATTTAAGATGTGCGTTCGCAGATCCTCACATTTCTTGCATTTCTGCCGCGTCGGAGGTCGCTCCTTCCGACTGCTGGCGGCCAAACTGTGGAATTCTTTGCCTGTTTCCATTCGTGGAATCAATGAGCTTCTCCCTTTTCGTAAAGCCATTAAGACTTTTCTTTTTCCTTTAACTTAGGTTTTCTCTCTAGTAGTTTCCTTTTCTGGTACTATGTTTACGGTCAGTTCCGGGATGCCCCTTAGCTGGGGCAGCTGTGCGCTCAAACAAACCATTAACATAACATAACATCACTGAGAAAAAATTCTGTATAAGGTTGCCACATGGATAATATAGCATTCACAGTCTCCGGGTTGAGAACCACTTGCTAAATGACGCAGTTGAGATGACTTTCTTTGATGCCACCCAAAGCACAAAATGAGAAATATTTGTGTTTTAGTTCCCATGCATAACAAAACAGTGCACCGGAATGGACCTCAAAGTCAATAGCATTCTTCATTAAGTCTGAAGATTGTAAATATGCTTTCAGCATACCATCTAGCAAGGATCTCTTACAGGGAAGCACTTCAGTTTAGGTATTGATTTTGACAGGTCGTCACACAACTTTTTCATATACGTAGCTGAATCACTGAAAATACAAACAATATCGCTCCAATCTTTTTTGAACTTGGTAAGAACTTTTTGCAGGAGCATTCCAAGTGACACTGCGTTCCATGTTATCCAAAAGTCTGGTGTCCTGTTTTCACCACTATCCCAGAACCTTGGTGACAGCACTCTTTTCACATATACCTGTCACTGCACCTTGCATTGAATGATCTCAAAGAAACACGTTAGTTATAGATTCCTTACCTTATATTTACCCCAGTCCTCAGACTGGACCCGGATAGATTTTTCGTCAGCAGTTCCTCTGCACGTTGGAAGGTGTCGTCGGTCGGCTCTGCGTTCGTGGTCGCCGGTATGAAGGGGCGGTAGCTACTTAGGCAGCCTTCATGCGCTGACTTATGTTCTTTCTTTTTCCGTGTCAGCCAGCGCAGATCCGAGAAGAGCGGTATCTCAGTAATTTTTTTGACTGTTATTCTCAACTTTTGTCAACTTTTTATTTCAAGTCTTTGACTCCGAGCAGGTGCACGAGGAATGCTCGGGTTTAAGGCCTGCAGTTCCTGTAAACGGCCGAGGTCTGTCACGGATCCGCACCGCGTGTGCTTTTGCCTGGAGCACGACCACGACCCCAAGTCGTGCTCAGACTGTTGGTTATTGACACCGAAGGCTTTGCGGGAGCGGCCCCGAAAGCTGCTTGAATGCCGACAGTCTGCTCCGCGCCATTCAAGGTCCCGGGTGCTATGGAGGGCGAGAGACCGGTTGCTGAGCCATCGCCATTCCGACAAGTCATTGAAGTCTTTGCACTCTGGGTCGGGTAAGTCGAAGCATAAGAAGAAGTTGAAGAAGCATCGTCGCTCTTCGACTTCTCCTCGGTTACACCGATTCGAGGAGGCCAGCGGGTGGTGCCCCTCCCGCGGCTCAGCACACGTAGCCCGACGGGTCGACTCCGAGCTTCCCTCCCTTTCTGGGACACGGAGCAACCCCCACCCAGCTTCGTACATTCTACGAAGCAATGCATGCCATTTTGGACGGACCGACCCCGCTGGCGTGCCTTTGGGCCCCGCGGACTCGGTTTGGGGGGGGGGGGGCGGGAGGGGGCTTGGTCTTTGACACCGCGAGCTCCGGCCCCAGCCCTGCAGGTCCCTCTTGGATCCAGACCTGGATCTGGATCAGCGCCGGTTGACTTCACTACACCTCCACCAGCGCCGCTTCCTTCGGCACCACTACCACGCTCGGCGCCGGCGTTGACCCCCAGCCTCCATCCCGACATGGACATGGAGTCCTATGGATCCGGCGCCGATGGGTACTTTTGCCCCAGTGTTCCACCCTGGCCATTTTCAGCCTGTTTGGCAACCAGAGAAGGGTGAGGAGGACTGTGAGGGGTCAGGTGACCCTTTAGGTGACCAGCTTTTTACTGAGCAAGACTGGAGAGAGGACCTGGGGGATGCCAGTGGTCTTGACACTTCACCCGACCATGAAATGTTGTCTCCTCCTACCCTGGCTACGGAGGAGGAAGCATCATACGCTGTGGTGTTGCGTAGAGCGGCCAAGGCTCTCGACCTCGAGCTTCCTACGGTGGCGGTCAGGACTAACCTCCTGACTGAGGAGCTTCAATCGGCAGTGAGCTCTTCAGAGCCCCTGTTGCCGGTTAATGAGGCCCTCACAGGCGTCCTTTTGGGCACCTGTTCCAGTCCCAACACAGGGGCTCCAGTGGACAGGATGATCACCCACCGCCCGGCTCCTGGCGACCCCACTTCCCTCTCCCAACACCCCACCCCTGAGAGCTTGGTGGTCCAAGCATCCACCCCCAAAAGCGCCTTGCCCTACTGCTCCACCTGAAAGGGAATCCAAGAAGCTGGACCATTTTGGAAAGATAATTTTCTCTTTCGCCATCTTAGGACTGCGGTCCATAAACACCGCACATCTCTTGGGCCGTTATTCGCACTCTGTGTGGGATACGGTGGCGCAGGTGCTGCCTCAGTGTCAGGAGGAGACCTGGGCAGTGCTCTCCCTGGCTGTTGACGCCGGCAGAGATGCAGCAAAGTTTACAATCCGTTGTGGGCTGGACACCGCCGACTCTGGGGAGGACCATTTCAACGTCTGTAGCGCTCCGTCGCTACGTCTAGATGAAGTCTACTGGCTTTTCGGAGGATGTCCAGAACACCTTGATGGACATGCCCTTTGATGACTGTCGCCTTTTTGGCGACAAAGCAGACAATGCCCTAGAGTGTTTGTAGGACTCACGGACTACGCCCAAGTCCTTGGGCCTCTCCTCCCGACCGGCACAGTCTGCTTTTCGCCCCTATCGGGGCCACGGAAGGGGTGTCCCGCTACGTCCCACCCAGGGCCACAGGCCGCAGCAAGTTACCCAACCTTCGTGCACCTGGGGACGTGGGAACCAGCGTCGTGGTTCAGGGGGCCATCGGGCGGGCCAGTCCACCAACCTCCCCTCTGCAGCAGCCTCCAAATCCTCCTAGTCCAACCTTTCAGGGCCATCGAATGTCAGTGGGCGGCAGGATTCCCCATCACCTCCCACACTGGCGCACCATCACTTCGGACAGGTGGGTTTTGTAGCTAGTCCGAAGGGGCTACTCCCTCCACTTCGAGACTACCCCTCTAGCCATGCCACCTCATTACTACTGCATGTCAGAGGATCATCTGCCTCTTCTCCAGCATGAAAAATACTCTCCCTATGCTCAAGGGGATGATTAAACATGCCCCAGAGGTTTTTAAAGATCCTGTCAGGGCTAGGGTGCTTAATCCTAGGATTGAGAAAAAATACAAGCCAGCTCCAAGCGATCCAGCTTATATCAAAGGTCAACTCCCTCTGGACTCCTTAGTAGTGGCAAATGCCCGCAAACAGGCAAATTCCCAAACCACAGGAAGCAGTAGTGGCTTTGTGTTGATTAATAAAAATCAATAAACCAAGGATAAAACACAGGTTAAGAACATCATTTTTTTGCCGATGAAATATACAGCTTTATACTGAAAAGTTAGCAGCAATAATAGAGACCCTCAATGAATAGGGTGCATTTGTGCTGATGGCTGGAAGACCCTTCCAAATACTATCATAAAAATTTAATAATTTTCTTCTTGGCAGGCCTACAAGGTACAGATAAAAAAACTGTTAAAACCATTTATGATAAATCGCAAATTTGTTTATCCAATCACTGTAAAAATGTAAAACCTTTTGAAACTTAAATTCGAAGTTGTAAACAGAACTTTTTAGAAGCAGATTATCATTTTAGCATTAAAATCTTGAACAACACGTTCCTGTCTTAACATTCATTATCAGTCTTAGTTAATAGTTTTGTTTTCGGCAATATAAATAAACTTTACAAATTGTGGGATCAAGCGGGGCATTTTCCCAATAAGGCAGATAACGGCGTGTCGACATGTTCTCACCCCAAGTTCGTTAAAAATGGGTCTCAACAGTCTCTTCCGCTCTTATAACAGTTGAGGACACATAGTTACTATATGTGTTAAAGATTCGTCATGGAAACCACGTAGCCTACAAATTTTTGTGGACCAGTTTTTTCCCATTTGGGAATTCCATCCTTAGTCGGGTATCTCCCTAACCGCAATGACATACATTTGTTCCTTAGAAATTATTTTAATTGGGTCTTCCGGTATGATTGAGGTTCTAATTTGATAAATGAGTTGATAACTGACCAAGAGTGATTCTTTTTTTTTATCTCATCCTTGTCTAGAAGACTCGATAAAAAAGTAATTGAACGATTTAATGTTTGTTTAAAAACTGCTTTGCTCCTAACTTCTTCTTCAAAGGATGGGCACTTACAATTTTGTAAACTCTCTCTTAAATAGCCTCTCAAAATCCTAGCATGCCCATACCTTGATATTTCCTACCAGCATTAGTTTGCAAGTGTACCCAGTTCTGAGTGAAACCGAGAATATAAAATTTTTAGAAAAGCAGATGCCCGTACTAGAGATTAACTTTTCAGACCAAATTCTAATCTGACATTAGCGTGTCCTATATGCCTAAGGATCCCAAAGACTGATTTGAAGACTTTTATTTGTAGGTCATCAAGAATTTGCGCATCTTTACCACTAAAAATCATTGAGATGTAAGCCAAAGAGGGAATCCGCTTTGCTTTCATGACCTTCAATAAATGTTCATAGTTTGGGCATGACAACTTGTCCCTCAACTTTTAAAAGCAAAGGACAAGGCTGTTGCCTTTGCTTTGAGGTTATTGAAATGGTGTCTAAAGGACATATCGTCGATTGTTATTCCTAGGTATTTATAATATTTCACGGTTTCAATATGTAGACCATTGATCTTTCATTCTTTCGTTTCTGTTTTTGTACCACCTATCGTCATTATTTTTGTCTTTTTGGTATTTATTTGCAAACCATTAAGGGTAATATAATGATTAAAAGAATCAACCAGTCTTCTTAGGCCTATTACAGGATGGCTTAACAGTATGGTGTCATCAGCATATTGTAATTATTTGATGTCTTTACCTAAGAAGGTAGGTGAGTGAGCATTAACTTCTTCAAAATGTATTGGTAGGTCGGCCATAAAAAAATTAAAAAGGCATGGAAATTTAACCAGAAGCGGGCATATAGTTTGTGGTGTTGATGAGATGGTCACAGTAGCGGCTGTAGGACAGGTCCCAATGTTATTGACCGCTAATTGATAATCACTGCTGGATTTTTTTTGTCTCTGGGCAAGGTAGGATATTAATAAACTTACACCCGGGGCCTGAGCCATGCGAGAACCCTGTGTTGATCTTAGATAATTGATCGCCATTAGCACTTGAGGCTGCTGATGCTGTTCCATTATCCTTATCCTTACTTACAGATTGGAGAGGAGCGCCACTCACCTCTGCTTCTCTCCCCTTCCCTCCTTATCGTTGAGTGTTCAGAAGCTGGAGCGGAACTCGGGCTGTTACCGCTCACCTTCCCACCCCTCCGCACCCTTCTTTAGCCCTCCTTATTTCTGCTCACTTCTGCTGTTACAGGGTGTTGGGTGCTGGGCTTTTCGTGGGTAGTAGTGGGTGGTGGAAAAAAAGTGCAGGGTGCAGTTGCTTCAGAGCTCACTTCTGTTTTCCTTCTGCTTGGGACTCTGGGTCAAGCTCTCTCCCGACCGCTAATGAAAGCGGGGGGTCGAGCCGAAGCAGCAGGAATGAAACAGGCAGCCGCCAGCCATCAGTGGGGGCGAGAGCTTGAGCAGGGAGCAAGAGCCGGGGAGCAATGGCCGGCATCTTCCTAGTCTTTTGGCTGCTGCTGCTAGCTCCGGTCACTGAAAAACCACGTACTGGATCGTGTTGTGCAAACCTCTGGTGATGCTCCTCCGCCAGACAAAGAATCAAATCTCCGAGAAGCATCAGGTAAAAGGGTTGCGTCCCAGGCAGCAAACTTCTGGGCGCATTGCTAACTCACAAGCTTTACTTGCGAGGTATAACAGGGCTCACTATGATGAGCTTGAAAAACCCATGCAACATCTTCCAGATGAGTACAAGACCAAAGCAAATGATATCATATAAGAGGGAAAGTTAATCACGAACACCTCAATAAAATGTGCCCTGGATGCTGGAGATACAGCATCCTACGCAATTAATACAAGCGTGTTATTACGTAGACATGCGTGGCTGCATATTTCGGGTTTTAAGCAAGAGGTGCAGTCTGCCATCCTCAATCAACCCTTAGATCAGGAACATGTGTTTGGACCCACTGTGGACACATCTTTAGAAAAGATGAAAAAGGACACAGATACAGCCAAATCCATGGGGGCTCTACAAGCAACAACTAGTAGAGGTTCTTTTCATCGCTCTTCTTATAGAGGCGCCTCCAAGATCACTGGTACAGACACTTCTTCCACTTATAAAAGCCCCACTCAAACTTCCCCTAGCAGAGGATATTTTAGAGGGACTTAGAGAGGCAATAACAGGGGAAGAGGACATGGTTCTAATACCTGCAACTCCCCCACCACAAAACAGTTACTTATCCAGTATTTGGGTGTCTTTCATAGATTCACATGCCTGAATCATTCCCCGTCGTCGAGACGGGAGCCTCCGGTATATAAAAAAGTAATGTCCTATAGACATACATAGAAAAGAATAGGCCTAAGGATCTCACCTTAGTGACCTATCCACGTCCTTTTGCAGGAAGGACCAAACAGAGCAGGCCCAAGGGTCCCACCTTAGTGGCCTATCCGAGTCCTTTTGTAAAAAAGGACCAAATAAAGAAAAACAACCAATCAGCTACTACCTCCTTCTAGAACCTTCATGCCAGGAGCCCAAGTCTCTCAGATTTTCTACCGCACGTTGTGCTAGGGAGTCTCCACCTGAGCTCTCCTCAGGAAACTTCTTCTTTCTTCAAAAAGTGACTTTATTCAACTTGGAAAATTATGTCTGACAGCCAGAAAAAAGGTCTTTTTAGGGCCTGTTCCTCCTGCAGCAAGAAAAGACTTCATGTGGAGGATAAACATGAAACTTGTTTATACTGTCTCTACCCTCACCATCAAGCCAAGGACTGCAAGATATGTAGGACCTTCTCGAACAAGACCCTCAAGGACCGAGAAGGACGCCTTCTACTCTGGCTCAACAGACTCAAGGACAAAACAGATGACTTGGTGTCGGAAGGTGAGAGTGTCTCTGGAACTTCACAGTTTTCCTTGAAGAGGCCAAGGGTTACTTCCCCTAGCCCCTCAGGCACCTCTCCTATGAAGACTTCCAAAAAGTCCTAAGAGGGCAAGACCTCTGTGTCTGGCAAGGACCTTCCTGTCACCAGGAAGCAGCCGCTGGTCCCGACGACGACGACCGCGTCGTTGGTTTATTCGGCGCAAAAAACCGTCTCGACGTCGACGACGACCGTGTCGACGACAACGGCATCGTCGGCTACCTCTTCGACGACGAGGACGACGCCTTCATCGTCGGCGAGTAGACCTACGGCGTCGACCATCCCAGTCACTCCATCGACGACGAAGATATTACCGTCGACGACGAGACCGTCGTCGAAGACATCGTCGACGACGCCGTCGACGAAAACCACACCGTCGACGAAGCCTGCCTCGTCGACGAGGGCCACTCCGTCAACGACAGGAAAACCGTCGACGACGGGTAAACCGTCGACGGTGGAGAAATTGCCGTCGACGAAAACAGCGTCGACTAAGACACCGTCGACGGAGACACCGCCGCCGACGGGTTAATTACCGTCGGCGAAGGAGCATAACACGGTGCCGTCGACTCCAGCGTCGACGACCACAGGGCCATGGAAAGAATCTGCCCTTTTATCACATGCCATGGATGACTTTCCACCTCAAGTAAGCCATGTCACAGTCAAAATCACAAAAAGGCCAATTACGCCAGTCCTGACGTCGCCCAGTAAGGTGCAACGGCTACCTCCAGCCTGTATATTGCAAGGTCAGGAGTCGGATGAGGATTCATATACACAAGCAACTAGTCCATCAGACTTGGTGCTTAAGTGTCAAACCACAGATGAGGAGCCGGAAGAGGAGGACCACGTAGAACAATTGGTCCACACCCAGTCACAGTTTACTCCAATGGTATGTCTCCCGGCATCCATCGTCTCGGATCTCCAGTTCCTAATTAAGGATTATAAAGAGAGGTTCCCAGAGAAACCCACTACACCTGCACTTCCAGCTGCACAGGTGCCCGCTCCTTTGCCTCGCCATAAACCATCTCCACTGGTGCTCGAGAAAGTACAGGTGCCAATACAAGACGTTCTCTCATCTGAAGAAGAGGAGAGAGAACAGGAAGAGGGTGAAGTCCATGACGACGAGTCAGACCCGGATGCAGATCCGGACTATGTGGCACATTCTCCGGCCTCTCCAGAACCACAGTCTTCGGAATCACCACCTGCAGACATCGGTGCATTCCACAATCTCATAGAGCGGGCTGCCAAGAGATTCCATATGTCTATGGAAACACAGGAGACTGAATGCTTCCTTTACGATTTCAAGGAGCCCACTAAGAAGTCACCGAGATCGATCCCAATCATAGACTTTATCTGGAAGCTAGGCAAACAACTCATGCAAACACCAGCTTCTATACAAGTGGTAGTGCCCAGACTAGATAAAAAATACAAGGCAACATCGTCGGCGCCAGCATGCCTCACAGGTCACCCCAAGGCAGATTCTGTAGTGACTCAAGCGGTGCAGAAAAACTCGAGAAATCCAGCATCGCCTCTGTCGATGCCACCTGACAAGGAAGGCAAGAAACTGGATGCAGTTGGCAAACGCTTCACTACCACGTCTGCCATGACGGTGAAGGTGGCAAATTCGATTGCACTTCTGGGCCGTTACAATCGCCAACTCTGGGCAGATATTGCACCCTACCTTTCTAATCTGCCAGAAGATCTCAAAGAAGAGGCTCATTCGCTCCTCTTAGAAGGACAAACGTCTGCTTCCGAACTCATAGACTGCGCGATCGACGCCGCCATGATTGGTTTCCGGCAACTGGCAGGTGCTGCAGTACTAAGACAGGGTTGGCTCAAGGCCACCTCCTTCCGCCAGGAAGTGCAAACAAGAATCCTGGACATGCCTTATGATGGCCAGCACCTCTTTGGTGAACAAATTGACGCGGCCCTCACCACTATTAAAAAGGACACGGACACTGCCAAGGCTCTTGGTACCCTGCAATTTCGGACCCAGTCCTTTCGTGGCAACAGAGGAAGAGGACA
Organism: Lissotriton helveticus; assembly: GCF_964261635.1. Lineage (NCBI taxonomy): Eukaryota > Metazoa > Chordata > Amphibia > Caudata > Salamandridae > Lissotriton > Lissotriton helveticus. The sequence goes on from NC_136063.1 coordinate 2,128,125,461, forward strand.
ACCTTCATATAGAGGTTCCTACCAAAATAGGTCTTCCTAGTCGTACTCACAAAACAAACCGCAATTCCAACAGCGACAACACCAACAGGGGCGCCAGACTTCCTACGGCAAGTCGAACTACAGAGGAAAGAACCAAAAACGCCCTGCTGGCAACCGCCAATGACTCGTCTCAATGGCTAGCCCGTCCACCATTGCATTCTTTACAAATTAGAGGAAAACTCACATACTTTCTAAAAAATTGGCAAACCATAACAACGGATCGGTGGGTACTCCAACTCATTCAATTCGGACATTCCCTAGAATTTCTCTCAATTCCCCCACCGACGCCACCCTGCAAACGGTCCCACAGGCACCTACGGTTGCTTCTTCAGGAAATAGCTTCCATGTTACAAAAAAGAGCGATAGAGTTCCACAGGCCCACAAGGGGAAAGGCTTCTACTCTCACTTCTTCCTAATCCACAAAAAAAGTGGCGGCCAATCCTTGACCTCAGGGCACTCAATGTGTTCCTCAAGAAACAATCGTTCCGCATGGTAACTCTACAGGAAATCCTGGGTCTCCTGGAGGAAGGGGACTACATGACGTCCTTAGACCTTCAGGACGCCTACTACCATATTCCTATCCTCAAAGGGCACAGGAAGTTCCTCAGGTTTGCGGTAGCAGGACAACACTACCAATTTCGTGTCCTTCCATTCGGCCTCAAATCTGCCCCACGGATATTTACCAAATGCCTCTCCCCTGTGGCAGCCTTCCTCTGTGAACAGGGCCACCAGGTGTTCCCATACCTGGACGACTGGTTGGTAAAAGCGCCATCCGCGACCGCCGCAGCCTCATCCTCCAGCGCCTGTCTGGATATTTTCCACCGACTAGGCTTGACCCTCAACTGCGAGAAGTCGACACTGGAACCCACCAAAGTCATCACGTTCCTTGGAGCGACTCTGGACACGGAACGCGTCAGAGCTTTCCCCTCTCAGGAGAGAAAGGTCAAACTCATCTCCCTGGCCAAGTCAGTGGCTTCACGGAAGACTCTGCCGGTCCGCACCTTCAAGTCCCTCCTCGGCATGATGTCTTCATGCATAATGCTCATTCCACACTGCCGCCTCAAAATGCGCCCTCTCCAAGAGGAACTGACAAGGCAATGGACACAAGCTACGGGATCCTTCGAGGACCGCATACGCGTCACTCGACCCATGGTCAACCACTTACAGTGGTGGAGTTCGCTCAAACACCTGTCAAGGGGACTGCCGTTCCTGCTCCCGGCAGAACCACACGTAATAATAACAACGGACGCATCCCTGGAAGGGTGGGGAGCAGTGCTCCAAGAACTTCAGATCAACGGCAAGTGGACGACACAGGAGACCAAGCTCCATATAAACCTACTGGAGCTGAGAGCGGTCTTCCTGGCTCTCCAGGCGTTCCTACCTCGCATTCGAAACTCCCCAGTGCTCGTCAGAACGGACAACACCACGACGATGCACTACCTGAACAAACAGGGGGGGACGCGTTCGATCTCACTATCTCGAGAATCGCAAAGGGTCTGGAACTGGCTTCTGGAACATGGAATAACATTGAAAGCGGAGTACGTCCCGGGCAAGGACAATGTCTTGGCGGACGCCCTGAGCAGAGAGAGTTCTCCTTCCCACGAATGGGAACTAGACACGGAGGTGCTGGAGCATATCTTCGCGGAGTGGGGCACCCCGCGAATCGACCTCTTTGCCACCAGAGAGAACGCCAAATGCCCAAGCTTCGCAAGCAGGCATCACCACTCAGGAACCCTCGGGAATGCATTTTCCATCGCATGGCGAAACGTATTTGCGTACGCCTTTCCGCCATTCCCACTGATACCCAGGGTTCTCAGGAAGTTGAAGTCAGAGCCCTGCACTCTGATCCTAATTGCTCCATCCTGGCCGAGGCAGCACTGGTTCACGGAACTTTCTCGCCTCTCTGCCCGGCCCCCTCTTCGCCTACAGCAATTCCCAGCCCTGCTCACGATGTCCCAAGGGCAGGTCCTCCACCCGAATCTGAGCTCTCTGAAATTGTCAGCCTGGCTCCAGAATACCGCAAATTCAGCCACCTAAACATCCTGCAAGGGTGCAGAGATGTCCTTGCGAAAGCTAGAGCTGTCAGCACTACTAAAACCTACTCACTAAAATGGAAGCGGTTCTGCTCCTGGTGTGTGGCTAATGGCTTGCACCCCTTCCACACCACTCCACAGCAGCTGCTGCCATACTTATTGCATCTTGCACAATCAGGCCTTGCACATACATCCATTAAAGTGCATCTAGCGGCGATTTCCAGGTTCACAAGGACTGCTACGGGCCCCTCCCTGTGGGCGGACAGGCTTATAAAACAATTCCTAAAAGGCCTATACAGGTCCTTTCCACGACCAAGACCAATTCCTCCATCGTGGCACCTCAATGTGGTACTTCATCAGTTAATGAAGCATCCCTTCGAACCCATCCATAAGGCGGAGATCAAATTCCTCTCCTGGAAAACGGCCCTCCTCCTGGCATTAACATCTGCCAGAAGGGTCAGTGAGTTGCAGGCTCTTTCCATCCAAGATCCCTTTATGCAATTCAGGGAAGACAGGGTCATTCTGCGGACTAACCCTCGGTTCATTCCAAAAGTCCTCTCGGACTGCCACCTTAACGAACCAGTGGTACTTCGATCATTCTTCCCAAATCCTACCACTGCAGCCGAGAGAACACTGCATTCGCTAGTTCTGAAGAGATGTCTTAAATTCTACATCGACAAGACAAGACACTTCCGGAAGTCATCCCAACTCTTTATTGCCTTTAGTAGACCACGAAAAGGCATGCCCCTGACGAAACAGAGTATTTCAAGGTGGATTTCTTCTGCGATCACCTTTTGTCACGACAAGGCCGGACGGCCGTTGGACTCACGAGTCAAAGCTCATTCGACAAGAGCCATGTCCACGTCTGCGGCACTGTTTGCTGGAGTGCCAGTATTGGACATCTGCAGAGCGGCGACCTGGAAGTCCCCGCACACCTTCACCAGGCACTACTGCCTGGATACTGAGCTGATGAAGGATGCTGCAGTGGGCCGAGCAGTGCTTCGCCATCTATTCCAGTGAGGTGAGCCTTCCTACATCCCTCCATCCTTTACTGGTATGCACATTTTCTGTTTACTAATATTTACATGACAATGCATTGTGTTGGTTTGCAGTCGCATGATATGTATTATCTACAGACTCATATCTGATGTTCCATCACAAATGTGAATAATGTATTGCTCGCTACTCTGATTCAGGCATGTGAATCTATGAAAGACACCCAAATACTGGATAACAAATGCGTTACTTACATGTAACTGCAGTTATCCAGTATTAGTGTCTTTCATAGATTCACATGCACCCTCCCGCCTCCCCTGGCAGGGCTCACCTATCTCTCTAACGAGTTTACGCCTAACTAGTTTGGTGCGTACGAACATCTGAGAGACTTGGGCTCCTGGCAGGAAGGTTCTAGAAGGAGGTAGTAGCTAGTAGCTGATTGTTTGTTTTTCTTTATTTGGTCCTTTTTTACAAAAGGACTCAGATAGGCCACTAAGGTGGGACCCTTGGGCCTGCTCTGTTTGGTCCTTCCTGCAAAAGGACGTGGATAGGTCACTAAGGTGAGATCCTTAGGCCTATTCTTTTCTATGTATGTCTATAGGACATTACTTTTTTATATACCGGAGGCTCCCGTCTCGACGACGGGGAATGATTCAGGCATGTGAATCTATGAAAGACACTAATACTGGATAACTGCAGTTACGGGTAAGTAACGCATTTCTTCCCTCCACTTCCCCCCAGACCACTCCACTCCAGTCCAGGGAAGACTATCACAGTTCCTACCTGTCTGGAATTCCATCACCACAGACAAGTGGGTAAGACAAATTATCCAGTATGGTTACTGCCTGGAACTTACTTCAACCTCCCCCTCCACCCCCCACACATATCTCCCAAACAACGTCCAATGTCCACAGAACATCTAACGTTCCCCTAGACCAGCAAGGTACAGGGGCTTACTCCCTTTGTTTCCTCAAAAAGGACGGCTATCTCGGGCCAATATTAGACCTCAGACCATTAAACCTGTACATACAATACGACCACTTCTACATGGTCACGCTACAACAGGTCCTCCCATTGCTCCAACAAGGCGATTTCCTTGCCACTCTAGATCTCAAGGACGCCTACTTCCACATCCCTATTTACCCTGCTCACAGGCGATACCTACGGTTCATGGTGGACGGACAATGCTACCAATTCAAGGTGCTTCCATTCGGAGTCACAGCAGCACCCAGAGTATTCACAAAATGTCTCGTAGTGGTAGCAGACCACTTAAGAAGACAACACTTTCATATGTTTCCTTACCTAGACGACTGGCTCATAAAAGCCAAGTGACGCAGTAGTAGTGTACAACAAACACACAACACAGTCCAGCCGCTGTTCAACTTAGGATTCACAATAAACCTCACCAAGTCACATCTCCAACCGTCCCACACCCAACAGTATCTAGGTCCAACAATAGATACTTCCAAAGCCTTAGCATACCCCAATCCAGCCAGGATAGGCGGTATGCAAGCCCTCATAACAAAATTTCAACTGCAACACTCATTACCAGCTCGAGTGTTTATGCAGTTAATGGGGGTGATGGCTTCTTGCATCCTAATTGTCCCTTACGCAAGACTCCAAATGCGTCTGTTACAAGAATGTCTAGCCCAACAGTGGAACCAAGCTCAAGGTCATCTTACAGATCTGGTGTTGGTGGACAGCCGCACATATTGCTCTCTGCAATGGTGGAACACACAAAATCTTTCCAAAGGGCGGCCGTTCTTAGACCCGGTTCCACAAATAGTCCTAACAGCGGACACATAACTCACTGGTTGGGGAGCTCATCTCTTGAACCACACCATTCAAGGTATGTGGACCCCTCAACAAAAACTCCTCCACATCAATCACCTGGAATTACTAGCCTTATTTCTTGCCCTAAAGACTTTTCAGAAACCTCTCCTAGGCAAAACTGTCCTCGTACGGACGGACAACATGACGGCAATGTACTATGTACAAAAAAATAGGGGGGACACACTCTCTGCAGCTTTTACGCCTAGCATAGAGCATTTGGAGATGGGCCATTCCTCAAAAGATATACCTCTTATCAGAGCATCCACCTGGGATACACAATCAAATTGCGGATCTGCTCAGTCGTCCGCAACAGCAGATTCACGGATGGGAACTTCACCCTGAGTCGGGGCCTGAGCCATGCGAGAACACTGTGTTGATCTCAGATATCTGATTGCCATTAGCACCTGAGGCTGCTGATGCTTTTCCATTATCCTTATCCTTATTTACAGATTGTTGCTGCTTGAAAAATCCTGTGATGGGTGGTTGACTAGTCCTTCTTCTGGGCCTGTTACGGGCTCCCGAGTATTGAGCGTCTGCCGGAGAAGTTATAGCTGAGGAAAGTACTGCTAAATTGGCTAGTTCCCGAGCTTTATCTCCTATAGGATTGCTCAGACTGCTATGCAATCAATCATCCCCAGTCTCAAGACTCTCCTCATTCTTTCACCGCCGCTTTAATTGGGGTCGTGGCAATGTCCCACGGAGCCGACCCGACCTCATTATATGGCGTGGCATGGCGTGTCGCTAGGTACTGGATACTGGTTGCGGAGAAAAGCGGGGCGCAGGATGCAGGGCGCGATTGGAGAGGAGCGCCACTCACCTCTGCTTCCCTCCGCATCGCTGAGTGTTCTGGAGCAGAACTCTGGCTGTTACCGCTCACCTTCCCACCCCTCCGCACCCTTCTTTATCCCTCCTTATCTCCTCTCACTTCTTCTGTTACAGGTTGTTGGGTGCTGGGGGTTTCTAGCTGGTGGGTAGTAGTGGTTGGTGGGGGAAAAAAAGCAGGGTGCCCGGTGCAGTTGCTTCAGAGCTCATTTCTGGTTTCCTCCTGCTTGGGACTCGGGGTCAAGCGCTCTCCTGCTCACCTCTGCTCTCCTCCGTGCTCACCTCTGCTTCCTCTGTACTTCGTCCGTGCCATTTGCCTGTTCTGGGAACGCTGAAAAGATCAGGAGGACCTCAGACTCTGACTTCACTGTCTGCACGCCACACATTCCGCTGTTATACTTGCGGCCCCCTCCGCCAACTCAAAGCTGCTCACTCTCAAACGCTTGGAGCAAGAAGCACTGACTGCAATACACGGACGGCCACGGCCCACTGCTGACTGCTAATGAAAGCTGGGGTCGAGCCGAAGCAGCAGGAATGAAACAGGCAGCCGCCAGCTGTCAGTGGGGGCGAGAGCTGGAGCAAGGAGCAGGGAGCAAGAGCCGGGGAGCAATGGCCGGCGTCTACCTAGTCTTTCGTCTGCTGCTGCTAGATCCGGTCACTGCAAAACCACGGACTGGATCGTGTTGTGCAAACCACCGGTGATGTTCCTCAGCCAGATAAAGAATCGAAGCTCCTAGAAGCATCAGTTAAAAGGGTTGCGTCCCAGGCAGCAAACTTCTGGCACATTGCTAACTCACAAGCTTTACTTGCGAGGTACAACAGGGCTCACTATGATGAGCTTGAAAAACTCATTCAACAACTTCCAGATGAGTACAAGACCATAGCAAATGATCTCATACAAGGGGGAAAGTTCATCTTGAACACCTCAATAAAATGTGCCCTGGATGCTGCAGATACAGCATCCAGCGCAATTAATACAAGAGTGTTATTACGTAGACATGCATGGCTGTCTATATCGGGTTTTAAGCAAGAGGTGCAGTCTTCAATCCTCAATCAACCCTTAGATCAGGAACACTGGTTTGGACCCACTCTGGACACATCTTTAGAAAAGATGAAAAAGGACACAGATACAGTCAAATCCATGGGGGCGCTACAAGCAACAACTAGTAGAGGTTCTTTTCATCGCTCTTCTTATAGAGGCGCCTCCAAGACCACTGGTACAGACAATTCTTCCACTTATAAAAGCCCCACTCAAACTTCCCCTAGCAGAGGATATTCTAAAGGGACATAGAGAGGCAAAAACAGGGGCAGAGTACGTGGTCCTAATACCCGCAACTCCCCCACCACAAAACAGTGACTTCCCTCCACTCCCCCAGACCACTCCACTCCAGTCAGGGGAAGACTATCACAGTTCCTACCTGTCTGGAATTCCATCACCACAGACAAGTGGGTAAGACAAATTATCCAGTATGGTTACTGCCTGGAACTTACTTCTACCGCCACCCCCCATATATACCTCCCAAACATCATCCAATATTCACAGAACATCTAGCGCTTCTCAAGCAGTAGTTTCTCTCTCTTGCAAACACAGGCAATAGAACTGGTTCCCCTATACCAGCAAGGTACAGGGGTTTACTCCCTTTGTTTCCTCATTCCCAAAAAGAACCGCTTTCCCAGGCCCATATTAGACCTCACACAGTTAAACCTTTACATACAATCCGACCACTATGGTCACGCTACAACAGGTCCTCCCACTGCTCCAACAAGGCGATTTCCTTGCCACTCTAGATCTCAAGGACGCCTACTTCCACATTCCTATTTACCCTGCTCACAGGAGATACCTATGGTTCATGGTGGACAGACAACACTACCAATTCAAGGTCCTTCCATTCAGAGTCACATATCCCATAGTCTTCACAAAATGTTTCGCAGTGGTAGCAGACCACTTAAGAAGACAACACTGTCTTGTGTTTCCTTACCTAGACGACTGGCTCATAAAAGCCAAGCGACGATCCAGCTCCAGTTCAACTTAGGATTCACAATAAACCTCACCAAGTCACATCTCCAACCGTCCCACACCCAACAGTATCTAGGTGCAACAATAGATACTTCCAAAGCCCTAGCATACCCAATCCAGCTAGTATAGCCAGTATGCAAGCCCTCATAACAAAATTTCAACTGCAACACTCACTACCAGCTCGAGTGTTTATGCAGTTAATAGGGATGATGGCCTCTTGCGTAAGAGACAATTAGGATGCAAGACTCCAAATGCGTCCGTTACAAGAATGTCTAGCACAACAGTGGAGCCAAGCTCAAGGTCATCTTACAGATCTGGTGTTGGTGGACAGCCGCACATATCGCTCTCTGCAATGGTGGAACACACAACATCTTTCCAAAGGGCGGCCGTTCTTAGACCCGGTTCCACAAATAGTACTAACAGCGGACACATCGCTCACCGGCTGGGGAGCTCATCTCTTGAACCACACCATTCAAGGTATGTGGACCCCTCAACAAAAACTCCTCCACATCAATCACCTGGAGTTACTAGCCATATTTCTTGCCCTAAAGTCTTTTCAGAAACATCTCCTAGGCAAAACTGTCCTCGTCCGGACGGACAACATGACAGCAATGTAATATATACGAAAACAGGGGGGACACACTCTGCAGCTTTTACGCCTAGCATCGTGCATTTGGAGATGGTCCATTCCTCAAAAGATATACCTCTTATCAGAGCATCTACCTGGGATACACAATCAAATTGCCGATTTGCTCAGTCATCCGCAACAGCAGATTCACGAATGGGAACTTCATCCGCAAGTTCTTCTTCCGTTTTTTCAAATGTGGGGTGTTGGACCTGTCAGCCTTAGGGTGGTCTTCCCCTACCTTTTTGCCCTTGCTCCTCCCGTTTTCACTGTACCTTTTTGTTGGAACTATGACTCTGGGCACCTCACTACTGCTAAATAGTGCTGAGGTGCAGGTGCTCTTCCCTAAAGCCTTGTGACGCTGGCACATCTGTCACAAGCCCCTGCTACTGCAGTAAGGCTTACCTCTCCATAGGCTAGCATTGGGAACCCCTCTTATGCGATAATTTCGGACAGGGACATAATAAGTCTGTCATGTTGGACTCTGGGCGGGGAACCCTATCCAATGATATATGGGGTTTGGGCACTACTACGCTAGGGATCCCACATTTAGAAAGTGGACCTTTTCCTGCCTACACTTAGATTGGGCACTGTAGCCTCCCCCTCCCCTCTGCATACTGATAGCTGCCTGGTTTGGGAGGTGGGAGTGATGATTCACACCTTCTTCCCTTGGATGGGCTTCCCACTGTAGCCTTTACGGCCCTGGCTCTTGTCACTGTGACAGCCAGACCAGGGAAGGCAGGGAACATACCAGAACTTTCTGGACTCTTCCAGAAGCCCCTGCCCCCAGACCCTTCCAGAGACTACTACCACTTTCTAGCCCCTAGACTGTAAGGTATATAAGGGAGGGTCCTGGCCTCTCTTTTTTGTTACACTGCTGGACCTGAAAGAATCCCTGCTGGAGTGAGGACTGCTGCGCAGGAGGATTGCCACTGGGAAGGAGGCTGACTGCTCCAAGGAACTGCTTCCCCCCAATCTGCTGAGCTTCCCTACTGTCTGCTGATCCTGCCGTGCTAGGGAGAACTGGAAAGAAACCCCTCCAGAGTGTCTCCACAAGATACAGAAGAACAGCCTTTTCCTTTGGGAACACCAACATTCTTCATACTGCCCCTGCGCTGTTATACTGCCTCATTGGGACTACAGATCTGTTAAAACTACCCCTGTGGCGCTGAGACAACCACGTTTCCTACAGAACTGCTTCTACAGCACTGAGCGTCTGGAACTGCGCCTCCCTTAAAGGCCTGCTTTGCCAAAGAAGGACTTGAGGATTAAAACCGTTACAGCGCGGAGTGCGTAGGGCTGGGCCCACCTTGGGATCTGAAGGCACTGTGAAGCTCTGTGCCAGAAGGAGCGCTGTGTGCCCATGAAATCACCACCGCCGCCCCGGACATGAATGCGCTGAGAAGTGATGCGGCCGAGAAACGCTTGTGTGTCTGTGACTTTATCGCTGTTGGAAGCGCTGTGCCCCCTGAAGCCCCCGCCGCGGGCCAGAAACAAGACACTGTTGAAATTACCCATAAAGTCACCTCCGCCGGCCCGGAGTGAGTGCCTTATTTAAATTGCCCCGGGGTGTTGAGAGCGAGTGTCTGCCCTCCACCGAGGATCGGATTTAACCTGTAACTGCCATCGTGAGGGATTATCCCCGAGTAACAGTGCAACAGACGCTTCCAAAAATCCCCAAGAATCACCGCTGCGGCCCCGGGAGCCTCAGGAATCCCGTGCGCAGCTCTTCTGACATCAGAGAGGAGCCGCGCTGGGATTGGTGCCGGCCGGGATCGTTGCCCGGCAACGAGGGGCTCGTCCAAGAGCGAGGCTGCGCTCGGAGTAAGGAAGGGCTGCCCCGCACACAACTGGGTGACGCCAGCAAGAGCCTCGGACCGGTGCCAGGACATCTCTCCAAGTAACGCTTGTGACTGTGCGAGCTGGCAGGCTGGGGACGGACCCACTGTAAGCGCGACTGCTTGGGCGGTAATTGAGAGATAGCGAGATGGCCTTAATTGAATAGTAGTTCTTCCGGGAACTGCCTGAATACTATAGCGGGACGACCTCAAAGGCATAACAGGCCTGCCGGTTACTAACGCAGGCATTGACTGCATTCTTGTACTGCATGCGGCGGGAGCTCGTTAGCGCGGGCAGCCTCAATCCCTATGGGAATAATCTAACCAGGACCAACCGAGTGAGAGGCCCTGTGCACAGGAGACCGGGCCAACACTGAAGGATTACATTCTGGGCAGCCCACAATTCGCTCCCACTGGACTTTTAACCCCTATAAATAATGAGTGAACCAGTGCCCACAGAACGGGCTTAAGAGACTTAACTGGTGATTTCCTTTCTATAGGGACAGTGTCCTTTCCCAAAGACTCACCTAGGCCTGCGCCTCTATGGTCATCCTGTATAAGGGAAGTCCTTAGTCCATGTGAAATTCTTTAGTACTGGTCTCGCCTGGGAACTGGATTTGTTTCTATTAATTATTGATCTTACCTGGGAACTGGATTCATTTTATTATTGATCGGCCTGGAACCTGGAGTTATCTGATTATTGATCTGCCTGGAACTGAAATAAAGATATTTTTATTTTTGTAAGTCATTGGTGTAGTGTCTTCTTGTGCATATTTTACTGTCATCGTGGTGTGTTGCACAAATACTTTACACATTGCCTCTGAAGTTAAGCCCTCCCGCTCTGCGCCAGTCTACCCTGTCGGAAACGGTGGTCCCTACATGGACTAGGGTACATACCCTTGCCAACTAGAGACCCCGGTTCTAACATGGGGCCACCCAAATATAGATCTGTTCTCCACACATTTAAACACAAAATGCCCAAACTTCGTCTCCAGGTATCCACATCCATTGTCCAAAGGCAATGCGATATGGATGAACTGGTCAGGCAGATTTCCGTACGCTTTTCCGCCTCTCCTGCTTATTCCATTACTGGTGCGCAAACTCAAGCAACAGTCTCTCACAATGATCCTGGTTGCTCCAACATGGGCCCGACAACCATGGTTCACAACACTGCTAGAACTCTCAGTAGTTCCACACCAAAAGCTACACCTTTCCCCAAAGCTTCTCGCACAGAACCATGGAGAAATAAGACATCCAGAAACAGCTCAACTGAACCCAGCGATCTGGCTCCTGAAGTATTAGAGTTTGATTACCTCAATCTCCCACCAGACTGTATAAACGTCATTAAATAAGCTAGACGGCCTACCACTAGGGCATGCAATGCAGCTAACTGGAAACGATTTGTTATTTACTGCAATCACACAATCCATCCACTAAATGCTTCAACTCAAAATATTATGTGTTATCTCCTGCATCTACAAAGATGCAATCTGGCATACGCATCTATACGATTACATCTTGGTGCTATAGTATCTTACTTACAAAACAGACATTTATCATTGTTTAGGGTACCTCCCATCAAAGCATTCATGGCAGGCCTTTAAAGAATAAGTCCTCCCAGAATTCCACCCCCTCCAGTATGAAATGTAAACGTTGTCCTTACTAGGCTTATGGGTACCCCATTTGAACCTTTACATAAATGTGAATTGCAATTCCTTACATGGAAACTAGCTTTCCTTGTGGCCATCACATCTTTCAGAAGAGTAAGTGAACTCCAGGCATTAACAATACAAGAACCATTTTTGCAAATACATTACAACAAAGTGGTTCTTAGGACAAACCCTACATTCTTACCTAAAGTAGTTTCAGCTTTCCACCTTAATCAGTCTGTTGAGCTCCCAGTATTTTTCCATCAACCAGACTTTGTAGCTGAACGGGCTCGTCATAAGCTTGACGTCAAAAGAGCTATTCTTTACTACATTGAAAGGTCAAAATGTTTCAGGAAAACTAAACAACTTTTCGTAGCTTTCTCACCACCACATAAGGGCAATCCCATATCAAAAGCTGGAATTGCCAGGTGGATTGTTAAATGTATTCAAATTATGCTACCAAAAAGCAAAGCCTATGTTATCCTTTCCCACTAAAGCGCATTATACACGCAAAATAGGGGCATCCATGGCATTCTTAGGAAACATCCCCATAGATGACATTTGCAAAGTGGCAACATGGTCTACAACGCACACTTTCACAAAACACTACTGTGTAGATGTGCAAGCAAAAGAACAAGCTAGTATGGGCCAGGCTGTACTAAGAACACTTTTTCAAACTACTGCAACGCATACTGGTAGCCACCGCTAACAGGGGAACTGCTGTATAGTCTGCAAAAGTATGCCTCGAGCGGAAAATGCTACTTACCAGTATGCTTCTATTCTTGGCATGTAGAGCTATAGATCTGCATACGCCCACCCGCCTCCCCGGATACCTATATGTGTTGCAGTACTATCTTACTTAGATACATTACACATGGACATCTTTCTATTTCTAACTAACTCCATCATCACCCTTCATGGCAAAACAATTTAAGGATGGAGTCGATGCTCATGCGCACTACTAACCAGAGGAGGAGTCACCTATCTCGTGACTACAAAGAATCTACAATAACAAAGTGCAAACATACGAGCCCAACACCAGATGGCGATCTATGCAAAAGTATGCGGATCTACAGCTTTACATGCCAAGAACAGATGCATACTGGTAAGTAGCATTTTTCTTTCCTCCTTAGGATACTATTGACTGTTTTTCTATGAAAAGTTTCTAAGGGTGGAGTTGGAAAATCTAAGAAATCCTTCAAAACTGTAACTAAATAACCAAAATGCTTTTACTTACCTGTTTACAAAAAATGTCCCAATGCAGTATCCAGCTATACTGCACTGTGTAAGAAAAGTATTCTGAAAAGTAACTTGCATGATATTCCACTGAAAAGTCAATACGAAGTATATGTACAGTATTCCACAGTATTGCATTGCAAGTAATTCAAACTGTTACCACTCCAAAGTACATTTACAACTGCATTTCCTAACTGTATATTTACTGCAAAGTATTCATCACTTACTTGTGCCAGGCTTTCTTGGTTCTAGGAAATAAAATAACTAAAGGAATATTTTTATACAAAATCAATTGGTCTGAAGTAAAGTCTTTGAGTGTGTGAATTCATTTGCTGAGAGAGTGTGTACAACAAATGCTTAACACTGTCCTCTGATACAGCCTTACTGCTCGACCACACTACCACAAATAGAGTGTAAGGTGCTATCTACTTTTACCTCTGCCTACCTTTGGGGTTCCACTGGACTCTGTGCACACTATACCTCACTTTGGTATAGTATATACAGAGCCAGCTTCCTACAACCAGCAGTTCAGAAAAGGTTCCCCAGCGATCCTGAGCAAGATTCTTGTGGGTTTGCCCATGCTACACTCAACGTTAACGTTTGCAGCCTCTGCACAATGACCCCCACCCCCCCATAGCAACTGCACTGGTAAGCTGAATTCCAATGCCAAAAGACGCCCCTGCACCTGGAACCCCTGGGCCTTGGGGAGATCTATCTACATTGTCACCACGCTCCAGCACACCCCAACTTGCCTGTGCAGCTGTAGGTTTCTTTCATCCAGCCTCTTGGCCTGAGCTTGCAGTCTTTTTCCAACTTCAAGATTCTCCAATTATTTGCATTGGCCGCTTGACTCTGTTTGGCACTCTGCACCAGGCCTCCCCTTGTGCCTCTGAGGCTGTAAATTTGGTGCTGTCTTGTTGCCTACCCCCCCCTCTGTGTTTACCGTAGAGCCCTGAAGACTGGGTTACAAAACCGTACTAATTACCTGTAAGAAGTACCGCTTTGATTGCCCTGTTCTCCTTTGGATATTACTGGCACCGGAACTTGAGTTTACCTCTGCATCCAACTGCATTAGAGCTGCTGGTGGTGAAGCGAGGTCTCTTACCTGAACCTTGCCTGGTACTGATTTTTCATCTGAAGCTCAGTACCGTAAATCTTTTACTTAACGCATATTGCTGATTGTATCTCCTCCCATATGATAACATAGTACTGAATGAAAATTGCACTTTTTACATTGAAAAAGTGATGTTGCACAACATATTTTACTGCAACCAAGTATCTGGTTCTATAAAATAAATGTACTAAATGTAATATTTTTTACAAACAATTGGTCTCGGATTTAGTCATTGAGTGTGTGTTCTCATTTCTTGCCGGTGTGTGTACCAAAAATTCTTAATGAGCCTAACTGCTCGCCCACACTACCTCAAAAGAGAGCATTAGTATTATCTACTGTAGCCTCTGAGAATGCACTGGGCTCTGTGCACACTATACCATACTTTGGTATAGTATATACAGAGCCAGATTCCTGCACGAGGTTCTCCACCCTGCTTGCCATTACTGTTCATGTGGCCAATTCCCTGGCAATTCTGGGTTGCTACGATCGGCAGATGTCGTCTGATATTAGCACTCTTCGATAAGATGGTCCGGGATTTTGGCATACACTTTCCCCCCCTTCCCGCTCTTACCGAGGGTTCTCAGTATGTTGTAAATCGAACACTGTCGTCTCATCTTTCTCACCCAAGTAACCCAGGCAGCATTGGTTTATGGTGCTCCTGCTGCTGTTGGGAGTTCAATCCCATTAGCCTTCTGAGAACATGAACAATGTTTACGATGAACCAGGGCCCGACCCTGCTCTGGAACTAGCCTCTCTAGACTTGCATGCATGGCTATGAGTCCAGAGACTTAGATATCCCTTAGGACTGTAGAGATCTCCTATCCAAAGCAGAAGCCACAAACAAAACACAAGCTCCAGTGGAAGCGATTCTGTTCATGGTGTCAACAATATAACCTGCATCCATTGGAGGCATCACCTGGGCAGATTCTGCCCTATCTAGTGTTGATTGCTAGATCAGGTTTGATGCATGCGTCTGTCAAGGTTCACCTTTCTGTACTCTTGAGTTACAGATGCTTGGCGCATTCTCTCTCTCGCTCTCTCTCTCTTTCTCGCTCTCTCTTTCTCTCTCGCTCTCTTTCTCTCTCGCTCACTCGCTCGCGCTCGTTCGCTCTCTCTCTCGCTCTCTCACCGACTAGCTTTCTCTCTCTCACTCTGACTCACTAACTCGCTCTCTCAAGCTCTCACTAACTCACAAACTCTCACTCTTTCACTAACTCTCACTCTCTTTCACTAACTCTCACTCTCTTTCACTAACTCTCACTCTCTTTCACTAACTCTCTCTTTCACTAACTCTCTCTTTCACTAACTCTCACCCTTTCACTAACTCTCACTCTCTTTCACTAACTCTTACTCTCTTTCACTAACTCTCACTCTCTTTCACTAACTCTCACTCTCTTTCACTAACTCTCACTCTCTTTCACTAACTCTCACTCTCTTTCACTAACTCTCACTCTCTTTCACTAACTCTCTCTCTTTCACTAACTCTCTCTCTTTCACTAACTCTCACTCTTTCACTAACGTCGTCTCTCACTCTGACTCTCTCTCTCTCACTAATTCTAGCTCTCTCACGGACTCTCTCTCATAGACTCTCTCTCACTCACTAACTCACTCACTTTCTCTCCCACTAACTGTTACGAAAGGTACTATTTCCCAAGCTTCAGCCTCCTGATATTTATCTCTTCCCCCCCCCCCCCCCCCACTCCCTTCCAATAAAAAAGAAAAACTATAACAAGCAGACATTGGCACAGGCAGAAACAAGTTGCCAGCATTTAAAGGACAAAAATAATTCAAGACATTATTTATTGGTAATACTTTTTTTAATGTGGTCTTTCATTTGTACATAATACTTTCTTGGTCATATATAAGGTAACAAAAATGCTTTGGACACTTCTTTATTACAACTTTTCAGCATGTTGCAAACTAATGTACAGCACAGCTTAAAGACATCGGCAAAGTCAATATCTCTGGCTAAACAGGTATAAGGTCCCAAAGGCAAGATCTATTGGCTATGCCAATGCTTGTTTTCTTTCTTGTTGGTGGGCGTCAACATACTACCATTTGGTGTCCTCCGGTTATGTTGGCGTGCGTTCTCCGGAAGCTCTCCACCTTTGGTCACCATCTTCAGATTCTTTTATTCCGCCGTTGGGTCTGGATCAATACGGAAAAAGCTCCAAGATTTAGAGTGAAGAATCAACGAAAAATAGCGAAAAAACTTCAAGAACGACTTACCTAAAAGGGCTAAACATGCCGTCCCCCCCGAAACCCCGGATTCTTAACCTAGTGTTAGCCCGATTGATGAAAGCACCATTTGAAACAATGCATAAAGCCACACTCCAACATCTTACTTTGAAAACGATTTTCTTAGTATCTATCACATCACTAAGCAGTGTGAGTGAGGTAAAAGCCATAATGGGGAAAGAAACATACATATTATCACCTTATCCTTGTGTGTGGATGAGGACACACCCAAAATCCGTACCAAAAGTCAACTAACCTTTTCAAATAGAGTAAACTGTCACTATACGAGCCTCCTTTCAAATGTGGCAGTAATGGTCCTGATTCGTGTCCTGGAGATACACCACGCACCCTTGCTGATGGTCACAATAAATTTATATGTGAACGGATGCAGTCAAAGTCGGACAAAACTTGGAATTATGGTACATAATTGAGAAAATGAATGTGACAACACTAAAACAAATGCCTTGAGGAAGTCCCAGTGGAGACGAAACGCGTTGGCTGGCATTGAAAAATATTGAATACATTTTCATGGAGACTTGGAAAATTAAGAAGAATAAAGGATATATGAAAACTGAAAATAAATTTTTGACTACAAGAGCATCTTTGAACAGTTACGGTGTATGATGGATACCCTGGAGATATAATAACAATTTGATTATTAAGTGCAGCCTAGCATGAAATCTGAAATTTCTTGACTGGGTTTGGATTTTAAGAGGTTGATCTCCTGGTGATTGCACCAGTATTGGAAATTGGGTACATCAAGAAAGTTCTGGGGTCATACAACACAAGCTGCTATTCTTAATTATTTACTGTGGCATGAAGGGGTGTACACACATTGGACGTCAGGACGATAGTAATGTACTACATACAAACAACCCACAGTGTCAGAAAAATAGAACAATTGTTTGGACATTCAGCTCAAGCTCTAGGGACAGCTGTATCTAAGAAAACTATTGCTAGACGTACTGCCCAAACTATTCCGGTTCGCTTTGCACTAGCAAACAAACCTTTGCTCCCTAAGGGAGGTGCACAGACGAATGGGGAAAAAGGGGCTACTATGGCCAACGCCTCTTTGCAAAAAATATGCATACCAGCCACATGGACCTCCGAGCATACATTCTCAAAGCCTTATTGGTGTATTGGTTTACAATCACGGCAAAGCAGGTTGTTAGCCAAGCTGTATTTGCAAACTTTTTTGCTTCCACTCCCTCTTCTACCCATCACCACAAGACAGGTAATTACGCTACATAATCTGTGCAAAACATCCAAATCTAGAATAGATTTCATGCTGCAAAAGAAACCAGTTACTTACCTGAAACTCTTTTAGATTCACATGCTACCCTCACAACTCACTGATGCAGGAGGTTAGTGTAAGCATAAAAAAAAAATCTAGTATGGTGGGCAAGCTCATTGATTGTGAGTTTGTGGTCAACGTCCTACAAGCTCATAACAAACAATAGTTTTAGGAAAAGAAAAACACTTCCAAACCCAATTGTTGGATGTAAGAATTGTGCAAAGCATGTGAATTTAAGAAGAGTTTCTAGCTGCAAAGCAATAATTATGGGTAAGTAATAGGCCTGGGTGGACCTCTCAGAGTTTCACTCCGCGGAATTCCGTAAAGTTACCAAAAAACTCTGAATTCCGTGGAGTTCCTCGAACGGGTGGAGTAGGCCCGTTTGAGTGAGTGCGTCATCTCCTGTCATGATGATGGCTACCCGATAGCAATATAGACGCTACCCCTCTCCTCAATCCGATACAAATTGGTACAAAAACCACAATGAAGAGACACCTCGGCATGCAAAATACAGTATGGCAAAACGTTGAATTAATTACAAAACCAAAGCCGCCTTTCCTGGGTCAGCGGAGCTCCACTGCGGGCGTCACGGTTAGAAATGTTACAACAGATTATGATGCCGTTTTCAGGCACTCTTACTCCCCCCCTCCTCCCTATTTTCAAGCAATACAGTGCATCCCCAAACAGGGCTCACCCTCCTATCTTCTTCCTACTTAATTTGAATTTGCAGCCGAGTTTCCTTGTGCTGCTCACAGCTTTCTTCTTTTAGGCACCTCCACTGTGCTCACAAACGGCCGGGGGCCGCAAGGGTGCGGTGACAGTATCACATATCCCATTGGTAGTGCTGAAGGGCTGCACTTGCAAGTGAGCATTTGGGAGTACAATAGGAGGGGTGAAAGAGCTAAGCAAAGATTTTTGTGCTCCAATCCTGCACAGAAAGACATGGGAGCAGTGCGGTGAACTCTGTGGGTGGGCACGGTAACGTAAATTGGAGACCTGGGTAATCACCGATGTGGTCTGTTTCGGAGCACGTCATCAGCTCCCTTGGCCTTCACATGACCTGCCGACCAGGAGGTGTGTTTGGCAATCCGTGCACCATTGAGCTCCAGTTCCGTCCTCTGAAGTGAACACAGCACAGGTCCAATAATCATCTTGAGAGCTAACGTGAAATTCTGGCAAACGACTAGCGCAGGTGGTGAGCAGAGCACAGCAGCACACCCGTAAACTCCTCTGCACCGTCAATTGCGTAGTTTTGTCGAACTCCGCATTCCAAGCGGACCACCTAGTTGGCAAACTCAACCGGCAGAGCAGAGTTCCCTGCCCAGGCTTAGTAAGTGACTGGTTTCTTCCTCTCAGCATTTGATCTTTCCCTGATCCACCTAGTGTGATTCAAAAGAGCATATATCATAAGGTGAATATCTGCTCTTTCCAGACTGGCAAGAATTATTTGATTTATTGATCTTCATGATGTCAGTCTATTTCTTTCATGGAAACTTCTGCTCTTGCCTTGGAGTTCATAAAAAACATATCAGGTATCCATTCGGCTGCCTGCATTTTCTAAGATTAGGAATGCTTTTCAAGATTGAGTAACCATCAGAGAAAAGTTATGGCGTGTAAGCAGTATGTTCTTCTAGGTAAGTTTTGAGCTGAAAGATTTCTATACTCAGTCACTTCAGTATTGCCTAGGTGTCAGTTGTCCAAATTAAACTTGCAAGTGCCCCTAACTGTAAAAAAAAAAAATAATCTAGCAATAATATGCATATGGTTTTAACTGGTGGAAAAATAAGTTCCAGTACCCAAAATAAGCTAGAACTATAGTTTTTCAGCTCTCATTTTCAATAATGCTGGGTTTTAGCCTAGTCCTTATCCCATTACCTCTAAAGGGGCATAATCTATAATGTATGCCTCCTGTGAGAAGTTGGCCTGATGTGCAGTGTTCACTATTCTAGTGATCACTATATATCAGTCCAAACAACCCTTATTGATGATTGGTTGTAAGTCAACCTTATAGACCAGCTATCCTAGTAGCATGGATACGAGCAGTCTAAGGCTAAGACTCTAGAGGGCGTGTTAAGCCAGCTGTTTTACCATCACATTACCCCTTGAACACCCAGTGAAAGGACACCACACAAGTGTTATGAAAATAAACAAGGTATTTATTAGAATCACAACAACCCTGTACTCTTTATGAGGACAGGGTGCTAGGCACACAACAAAACTCTTACGAAAATACTTTTAAGTTAGCACGTTACACAAATGCCCGAGGGGCACGAAAAACCATATACGCTAAAAGTGGAATGCGAATTACTAGCAGGTAAGTAACAGTTCTAATAGGTTTTGGAATCGCTAGGACTGGACTAGGGAATCGTTAGATTACTACTAGGAGGCCCAGGGGACTCGGGTGCAGAGGGTGCACTCTCACGCGGGATGCGGGACAAAGTCTATGGAGGCTAGTAAAGGCAAAGTTAGTGTTCACGGGCGAACCCGACCTGGTAGGGAGAAAACGACAGTGGATCCTGACCCTTGGATAGTGAGGCTATGCTGGGACACCGGAGTGCCGAAGTTACCTAGCCCAGGGGCTGCAGCTGCATAGGTCTGAAAAGACGTCGGGGATCTCGTTGCCGGACCAGGAGCCTGGAAGGAAGAAGTTGCTGGCAGGTGACCAGTGAAGGAAAGTTCGATGGATCCAAGCCTGGATCAAGGAAGAAGAAACCTGAAAGCAGAGGGGACCAAGTTCTTGAATCACTAGCCAGTGATTAAGTGGGCACCAGGATGGCACCGGGCGAAGTCACCGCAGTCAGGTGAGTGGGCGCTGCTGGGCTCTGCAGTCTCTCGGACCAGGAGGCGTTGTCGGCGACCAGGATGGAGGTGCGAGCTGTCCCACGAAGGATGAAGTCGTTGGCGTCGAAGTTACCCAGGATTGGGCAACAAGCCTTGGCTAATTCAAGCCCACGCGGTGGACTCAAAATGGCGTCTTGAGTGGACCAGGAGGGTCCAGGGTGCTCCTCTTCGGGAAGGGAGCAAGGGCCAGTCTGGAGCAACCAGACCAGCAGCAGAATTGTCGTCGGGCGTCGTCAGGGAGGCCACAAGCCAACGGGCTAGTAGCCAAACAACGCGGTGAGCAGCGGAAAGCAGAAGGGCCCCACGCAGATCGTGGAGATGCTGGGGGGCTGCACTTCGGAGCTGGAGCTGCTCAGAGTCGGGGCTTCTCGGACCCCAAAGCACTCACCAGTGGAATACTCGGTGGGCTTGCTGTGCAGAAGTCGTGCAGTCTTGGCGATGGCCGGTCCCTCGAGGTCTCGTCGCACCCACGGTTCTCAGCTGTGCTGTAGAGGTGGGTAGAGGTCAGAGGTGCCAGGGAAGCCGGGTCTCGTCGAGCTGGGCAGTCGGATTCCGGAGGAAGGACGTGCAGCAGACCGCAGTGTTCTGTAGATGGTGCCTGCGGGTGCAGGGTGACTACTCCTTAGTCACAAGGGAGAAATCTTAGGAAGAAGTCTTGAGTTCCTTTCGCAGAAAGTAGTTTCAGGATTCAAAGATGATCTGATTTGGAAGGGGGCCAGTCTCTACCTTTATCCTGTAAAAAGGGGCTGGCACGCGACTAAGTCCTGCCCTATGGGTGGGACTAGGAGGGGGGTGGTTACACCCACTTCCTTGGCGGGCTTTTCCCCAGCACAGGGTCTGGAGTGACCCTGGAACTGGTTCAAGCCGGCCTATGCACAGTGAGCACCGGGGTGCTACTTGCAGTCACCTTCCTCTAAAGCCCTGCCTACCTACAATACACAAAACCCTGTCTGGGACGGTGCTGGCACCGCCCCTGGCAGGAAACCCTTTGTCCTTATCTCCTGCTCTGGGAGGACTCCCAGCAGCAGGAGGGCAGACTTGTGTCTCGGTGGCAGCATCCATTTTGTGGATGCTAAGGCTCTGTCTGACGTTTAACCGGGTTATAGGTTACAGGCATGTCGTGTCCCTCTAGAAGGGTGGAATGCTAACCCCGTCGCCAGAATTGGCGAGGGGTTAGTATTCCAATTCGTATGACACCTTACTCGACATGTTTTGATAAAGCGATACCAGAGTTGGCACATAACCGCGAGGATTATAATGCACTTAAGAGTATATGGTATGCGATATCATGGAAACGGCTAAGGGATAGATCCCGAAAGCCGCAGACAGGCTCAGCTCATGCCAGAGCACCATCTCACACGATTCCAAGCACTCTGCCTTCAGGATTGTTAAGGCCTGCCATAGGAGTGACTGATAGGAGCTCTGTGTGTCCATTTTAGGGTTAGATATAGGTATACTATATCTAAAGCAAAGGGTGAGTACACCACCTTGCCCCAGCTGTCGTGCAGCCAGTTGTGTCAGATTTAGGTAGTCAATCCAGGGGTGGCACAATACGTGCTTCAGCCCCTGGGAGACTTCTGGGTGCACCTCAGCCCTGGGTACAGGGACTTGGAGAGGGCCCAGTGCCAATTCAGTACCTGGGTACACTTTGGATAGAGAGAACAGCTAGGCTGTGGGTCTGATTAGCAGGCCCACAGCCAGGGAAAGTCGTAAACCAGTGCAGCAAAAAGCAAAAATCTGGGTGATCATAGGATTGCAGACCCTACTCTCCTACATGACCCCCCCCCAAACTTTGGGACAATAAACTAACCTTGACCAGGTGAGTCTTCTTGCTCTAAGTGGAAATACCTGGAGAGCCCATCAGCATTGCTGTGATCAGTCCCAGGTCTATGCTCCACTGTAAAATCCATCCCCTGTAGGGAAATGGACCACCTAAGCAGTTTGGGGTTTTCACCCTTCATCTGATTTAGCCACAAGAGGGGCTTATGGTCTGTCTGAATGGTGAAGTGAGTGCCAAACAAGTAGGCCCTCAGCTTCTTCAGGGCCCAGACCACAGCAAAGGCCTCCCTCTCAATAGCTGACCAATTTTTCTCTCTGGGTGTCAACCTCCTACTAATGAAAGCAATAGGCTGATCATTACCATCAAAATTCAGTTGAGACAGAACAGCTCCCACACCCAACTCAGAAGCATCTGTTTGGACAATGAATGGCTTGGAGTAATCTGGACTCTTGAGGATAGGTGCTGTGCACATGGCCTGCTTTAGGTCATTGAATGCTTTCTGACAGCTTGCTGTCCACTGAACTTTCTTTGGCATCTTCTTGCTTGTCAGGTCATTAAGGGGGGTCACTATGGACCCATAATTTCTGACAAACTTCCTATAGTACCCAGTCAGGCCCAAGAAAGCTCGAACCTGAGTCTGGGTGATTGGAGGAGTCCAGTCCTTGATGGCCTGTATCTTACTCTCCAGTGGCTGAACCTGGCCTCCACCTACAAGGTGGCCCAGGTATACAACCTGTGACTGCCCTATCTGGCACTTTGTGGCCTTGATAGTGAGGCCTGCCTTTTGCAGGGCCTCTAACACTTTCCTCAGGTGGACCAGGTGATCCTCCCAGGTGGAGCTAAAGACAGCAATATCGTCAAGATAAGCTGCACAGAAGTCATCCAGCCCAGTGAGGACTTGATTCACCAACCTTTGGAAGGTGGCAGGTGCATTTTTCAGTCCAAAGGGCATTACCACAAATTGATAATGCCCTCCAGGGGTAGAAAATGCTGTCTTAGGTTTGGCTTCCTCAGCTAACCTGATTTGCCAATACCCAGCTGTCAAATCAAATGTGCTTAAGAAGTTGGCAGAAGCCAATCTATCTATAAGCTCATCTGCTCTTGGTATTGGGTGGGCATCAGTCTTAGTGACTGCATTGAGGCCTCTGTAGTCTACGCAAAACCTCATCTCTCTCTTACCACCCTGGGTGTGAGGCTTTGGCACTAGAACTACTGGGCTAGCCCAAGGGCTATCTGAGGGCTCAATGACTCCCAGCTCCAACATTTTCTGCACTTCAGTTTTGATGCAGTCTCTAACATGATCAGGCTGTCTGTAGATTTTACTCTTGACAGGCAGACTGTCTCCAGTGTCAACATCATGGGTACACCAATCAGTTTGGCTGGGTGTCAGAGAGAACATATGTCTGAAGGATTGCAAGACTTGCCTGCAATCCTGTTGCTGATGTTCAGTGAGGCTGCCACAAAAGACAACACCATCAACTGATCCATCATCAGGATTCTGAGTGAGCAGGTCTGGGAGAGGGTCACTCTCTTCCTCCTGTCCCTCATCTGTGGCCATGAGCAAGCTCATGTCCTTCCTGTCAACATATGCCTTGAGCCTGTTAACATGGAGCACTCTGAGAGGGCTCCTGGGAGTTCCAAGGTCCACCAAGTAGGTAACCTCTCCCTTTTGCTCAATGATGGTGTGGGGCCCAGACCATTTGTCTTTCAGAGCTGCTGGGGCCACTGGCTCCAGCACCCACACCTTCTGTCCTGGCTGGTACACAGTCAGTACAGCCTTTTGGTCATGCCAAGCTTTTTGAAGTTCCTGGCTGGCCTCAAGGTTTTTAGATGCCTTCTCCATATACTCAGCCATCCTGGAGCGGAGACCAAGTACATAGTCCACTATGTTGGTTGCAGGCTTTTTGAGAGGTCTCTCCCATCCTTCCTTCACCAAACACAGGGGTCCTCTTACAGGATGCCCATACAGAAGCTCAAAAGGGCTGTAACCAACCCCCTTCTGTGGGACCTCTCTGTAAGCAAACAGGAGGCAGGGGATCAGGACATCCCATCTTCTCCTAAGAGGTTCAGGTAGTCCATGAATCATCCCTTTCAGGGTCCTGTTGAATCTCTCAACAAGCCCATTGCATTGTGGATGATAGGGTGTGGTGAACTTGTAGTTCACACCACACTCCTTCCACATGGCAGTCAGATATCCTGACATGAAGTTTGTACCTCTGTCAGAAACGACCTCCTTAGGGAAACCCACTCTGGAGAACACTCCAACTAGGGCTCTTGCCACTACAGGGGCTGTAGTGGTCCTAAGGGGAATAGCCTCAGGATACCTGGTGGCATGGTCCACCACCACCAGTATAAACTTGTGTCCTGATGCTGTCTGGGGTTCCATTGGACCAACAATGTCAATCCCCACTCTTTCAAAGGGAACCCCCACCACAGGTAGTGGTATGAGGGGGGCCTTTGTTGTGCCACCTGACTTGCCACTGGCTTGGCAAGTGACACATGAGCGACAAAACTCCTTGGTATTCTCATTCATATGGGGCCAGTGAAAGTGTGAGACAAGCCTGTCCCAAGTCTTTGTCTGACCTAAATGACCTGCAAGGGGAATCTCATGGGCCAAGGTGAGAAGGAAACCTCTCAGAGACAAGGGGATGACCAGCCTCCTGGTTGCACCAGGCTTGGGGTCTCTTGACTCAGAGTACAGGAGTCCATCTTCCCAGTATACCCTGTGGGCACCTGTGGCATTCCCTGCAGCCTCAGCAGCAGCCTGCTGTCTGAGGGGTTCAAGGGAAGGGCAGCTCAACTGTTCCTTCCCCAGGTCTGCTCTGGAGGGTCCCCCTGAGCCCAGAAACTCAACTTGATCAAGTTCAAGCTCTTTAGGCTCAGTTTCCCTCAGCTCTGCTAGATCAGCCTCCTCAGAGACTTGATCCTCAACCTGGGGCAAGGGGGAAGGCAAAGCCTTACCCTTACTGCTCTTCTTCTTGGGAGGTGTCTGGTCCATAATTTCAGGATCCAGCACCTGTTCAGTGGGGCATCTTCTGGCCTGTGACCTAGTCACAGCAAGCACATGTGCTGGCAAGCCTAACATCTCCATGTGAGTCCTCTGCTCCACTTCTGACCATTGTGATGACTCCAAATCATTGCCCAACAAACAATCAACTGGGAGGTCTGAACTGACTACAACTTTCTTTTGTCCCTTCACTCCACCCCAGGAGAAAGCTACAATTGCCACACTATGACTAGTAGTGACATTGCTGGCATTGGTCACCAGGAAATCAGTACCTGGCATGATCTGTCCAGGGTCCACAAAGTTAGGTGTCACCATGGTGACACTGGCACAAGTGTCCCTATAGGCCTGAGCCATTTTGCCATTAATCAAAGGTGTCTGCCTGTATTTGCCCAAAGTATTGGGACTTATTTCAGGGGACATATCCATATCCCCTGTACAGACAAGGACAGCCTGAGTGAGTGTGCCAACTAAGTTGTCAGACCCCTCAGTACCCAAGGTTAACCCAACTAATGCCTTGGGAGTGACACTACCACTACTGACTGTACTAGGGGGTGCAGTTGCTTTAGGAGCTGTAGTGGCAGGAGTTTGTCCTCCTCCTCTTTTGGTGCACTCACTAAACCAGTGAGATTTACTTTTGCAGTACTGGCACCACCTTTTGGACTGGCCTTCTTGAGCCTTCTTCTTCTGGGAAGCCTGACCCCCACCCTCTTTGGTTTGTTGGGGACCTGGTGAAGACTTCTGGTCATTTTGCTCATTCTTGACATTACCCTTCTGGTCTGCTTTCTTCTGACCACCCTGGTTCTGGTTCTGGTTCTGCTTGATCCTTGTCCTGACCCATTTGTCTGCCTTCTTTCCCAATTCTTGGGGAGAGGTCAGATCTGAATCAACAAGGTGCTGGTGCAGCAACTGGTTCTGACAATTGTTCAAAATTTGTTCTCTCATCATTAGATTATACAATCCTGTGTAATCTGTAACCTTGCTACCCAGCAACCAGCCCTCCAAAGCCTTAGTGGCACAATCCACAAAATCAGACCAGTCCTGAGACTGAGTTTTCTGGGTGTCTCTGAACAGCAACCTGTACTGCTCAGTGGTTAAACCAAACCCATCAACCAGTGTATTCTTCAGGACCTGGTAATTGTTAGCATCCTCCACTCTTGTAGTGAGGAGCTTATCTCTACCTTTACCATCAAAGGAGAGCCACAGTATAGCTGCCCACTGACTCTGGGGAATGTTCTGCACAGTGCAGGCCCTCTCCAGAGCAGCCATCCATTTCTGGATGTCATCCCCTTGCTTAAAGGGGGGCACTATTTTAGTCAGGTGTTTAGTATCTAAACCCTTCTCTCTATCTCTTGGGAGATTGCTGCCACCAGTGGGAGCTAGCCCACTCATCTGCTGCTCTCTTGCCAGGGCAAGCTTCTCTTTGGCCAGGGCAATTTCTTCCCTTTCAATCCTCAGTTCAGCTTGTCTCATCCTAGCTTCATGCTCCTTTCTCTGAGGGGAAGTAAACCTCCTCTGTGGAGGATTCCTTCTCCCCTGAGAAGAGGCATTAGAGTGCAGAGATCTATTGGAGTCCCTAGAAAGAGATCTATCTCTCCTAACTCCAAGGTTAGGCCCACTTCGGGTTAGTACTGGGGGGCCCCCAGATCCTAGCCCAAGTAAGTCTAAGTTGGTCCTAGTTAGCCTTCTGACTACCTCAAGACCCTTGTCTACCTCATCCCCAGAGAGTACCTCCTCATCCTCCTCCTCAACTGCTGAATCAGTGTTGGGGAGGTCTGGATCCCCAGAGGTTCCCTCTAAGGCTGGCATGCTCTCATGTAACTGAGAGAGCTTTCTGGCATCATATGTCTCTAAGAGACCTAT
This sequence comes from Lissotriton helveticus, assembly GCF_964261635.1. Lineage (NCBI taxonomy): Eukaryota > Metazoa > Chordata > Amphibia > Caudata > Salamandridae > Lissotriton > Lissotriton helveticus. The sequence continues at coordinate 2,128,152,683 of NC_136063.1, forward strand.
CAGAAAGGGTAGGGTGGGGTTAGACCCCTGTTTCAGTTTCCTGGAGACACAGAGTTGCCTCATCTCCTGAAAATTGAGAGCTGCATATCTTGAAGTGACCTGTGGAGGGTCAACACTGACCAGGGGAGTCTCAGCAGAGTCCCCCTGAGTCGACATGCTTTTCTAGTGAGGTGTAAGTGGTGCACTTACCTACACTATATGTTTGCCTACTGATCCCTTGCTAGAGTTGTAGTTTAGGGTGTGCTAGGCCCTAGGAGCTACAACAGCTGGTTCAGTAGAACTCAGAGTATTCTAAGCTAAGTTATATGTACCTTTAGTACTTATGTGATCTTTCACAAGATATTCTTAGGGCATGTGTGGTAAAACAACAGCAAGCTCAAATCCCAACCGCTGCTCACCAATGTGAGAAGTTGGCCTGATGTGCAGTGTTCACTATTCTAGTGATCACTATATATCAGTCCAAACAACCCTTATTGATGATTGGTTGTAAGTCAACCTTATAGACCAGCTATCCTAGTAGCATGGATACGAGCAGTCTAAGGCTAAGACTCTAGAGGGCGTGTTAAGCCAGCTGTTTTACCATCACATTACCCCTTGAACACCCAGTGAAAGGACACCACACAAGTGTTATGAAAATAAACAAGGTATTTATTAGAATCACAACAACCCTGTACTCTTTATGAGGACAGGGTGCTAGGCACACAACAAAACTCTTACGAAAATACTTTTAAGTTAGCACGTTACACAAATGCCCGAGGGGCACGAAAAACCATATACGCTAAAAGTGGAATGCGAATTACTAGCAGGTAAGTAACAGTTCTAATAGGCTTTGGAATCGCTAGGACTGGACTAGGGAATCGTTAGATTACTACTAGGAGGCCCAGGGGACTCGGGTGCAGAGGGTGCACTCTCACGCGGGATGCGGGACAAAGTCTATGGAGGCTAGTAAAGGCAAAGTTAGTGTTCACGGGCGAACCCGACCTGGTAGGGAGAAAACGACAGTGGATCCTGACCCTTGGATAGTGAGGCTATGCTGGGACACCGGAGTGCCGAAGTTACCTAGCCCAGGGGCTGCAGCTGCATAGGTCTGAAAAGACGTCGGGGATCTCGTTGCCGGACCAGGAGCCTGGAAGGAAGAAGTTGCTGGCAGGTGACCAGTGAAGGAAAGTTCGATGGATCCAAGCCTGGATCAAGGAAGAAGAAACCTGAAAGCAGAGGGGACCAAGTTCTTGAATCACTAGCCAGTGATTAAGTGGGCACCAGGATGGCACCGGGCGAAGTCACCGCAGTCAGGTGAGTGGGCGCTGCTGGGCTCTGCAGTCTCTCGGACCAGGAGGCGTTGTCGGCGACCAGGATGGAGGTGCGAGCTGTCCCACGAAGGATGAAGTCGTTGGCGTCGAAGTTACCCAGGATTGGGCAACAAGCCTTGGCTAATTCAAGCCCACGCGGTGGACTCAAAATGGCGTCTTGAGTGGACCAGGAGGGTCCAGGGTGCTCCTCTTCGGGAAGGGAGCAAGGGCCAGTCTGGAGCAACCAGACCAGCAGCAGAATTGTCGTCGGGCGTCGTCAGGGAGGCCACAAGCCAACGGGCTAGTAGCCAAACAACGCGGTGAGCAGCGGAAAGCAGAAGGGCCCCACGCAGATCGTGGAGATGCTGGGGGGCTGCACTTCGGAGCTGGAGCTGCTCAGAGTCGGGGCTTCTCGGACCCCAAAGCACTCACCAGTGGAATACTCGGTGGGCTTGCTGTGCAGAAGTCGTGCAGTCTTGGCGATGGCCGGTCCCTCGAGGTCTCGTCGCACCCACGGTTCTCAGCTGTGCTGTAGAGGTGGGTAGAGGTCAGAGGTGCCAGGGAAGCCGGGTCTCGTCGAGCTGGGCAGTCGGATTCCGGAGGAAGGACGTGCAGCAGACCGCAGTGTTCTGTAGATGGTGCCTGCGGGTGCAGGGTGACTACTCCTTAGTCACAAGGGAGAAATCTTAGGAAGAAGTCTTGAGTTCCTTTCGCAGAAAGTAGTTTCAGGATTCAAAGATGATCTGATTTGGAAGGGGGCCAGTCTCTACCTTTATCCTGTAAAAAGGGGCTGGCACGCGACTAAGTCCTGCCCTATGGGTGGGACTAGGAGGGGGGTGGTTACACCCACTTCCTTGGCGGGCTTTTCCCCAGCACAGGGTCTGGAGTGACCCTGGAACTGGTTCAAGCCGGCCTATGCACAGTGAGCACCGGGGTGCTACTTGCAGTCACCTTCCTCTAAAGCCCTGCCTACCTACAATACACAAAACCCTGTCTGGGACGGTGCTGGCACCGCCCCTGGCAGGAAACCCTTTGTCCTTATCTCCTGCTCTGGGAGGACTCCCAGCAGCAGGAGGGCAGACTTGTGTCTCGGTGGCAGCATCCATTTTGTGGATGCTAAGGCTCTGTCTGACGTTTAACCGGGTTATAGGTTACAGGCATGTCGTGTCCCTCTAGAAGGGTGGAATGCTAACCCCGTCGCCAGAATTGGCGAGGGGTTAGTATTCCAATTCGTATGACACCTTACTCGACATGTTTTGATAAAGCGATACCAGAGTTGGCACATAACCGCGAGGATTATAATGCACTTAAGAGTATATGGTATGCGATATCATGGAAACGGCTAAGGGATAGATCCCGAAAGCCGCAGACAGGCTCAGCTCATGCCAGAGCACCATCTCACACGATTCCAAGCACTCTGCCTTCAGGATTGTTAAGGCCTGCCATAGGAGTGACTGATAGGAGCTCTGTGTGTCCATTTTAGGGTTAGATATAGGTATACTATATCTAAAGCAAAGGGTGAGTACACCACCTTGCCCCAGCTGTCGTGCAGCCAGTTGTGTCAGATTTAGGTAGTCAATCCAGGGGTGGCACAATACGTGCTTCAGCCCCTGGGAGACTTCTGGGTGCACCTCAGCCCTGGGTACAGGGACTTGGAGAGGGCCCAGTGCCAATTCAGTACCTGGGTACACTTTGGATAGAGAGAACAGCTAGGCTGTGGGTCTGATTAGCAGGCCCACAGCCAGGGAAAGTCGTAAACCAGTGCAGCAAAAAGCAAAAATCTGGGTGATCATAGGATTGCAGACCCTACTCTCCTACACCTCCTCTATCTCCACTACTCCTGTAAAGTTTAGTGCAGTAAATCTGCTGAATTCCATGTCTCCTGCCACTCTGCTTTGAGCCGTCAACGGTAGACTCACCAGCTCTACTCTGAGTGGGCTGCAGCACTGTTGCCCGCTCCATCATCTTAAGGGAGCTATGGTTCAGTATCAATGGGTAATGTGTAGATGATGGTTGGAGAGGGGAGAGAGAAGTCTGGACATGCTCTTTTGCCTTTTTTGGTTCACCTAATTGCTCCTTTTCCCCACTTTGTCACCTTTCTAAAGATTGAGTTATTCTGCACTTTGTTTGCATTTTCATTAGTTAAAACTGCAATTTATCTACAAATATCTGAAATAGACACGTTAGTGATGGATTCCTTACCTTAGAATATCCCCAGGCTTCAGACTGGATCCGGAAAGTTTTTCGTCAGCAGTAACCCTGCGTGTCAGTAGGTGGCGTCGTGCGGCTTCGCGTCCGTTGTTGGCGTCATAAGTACGGAAATGACGTCACGAAGACTACTTAGGCACTACCCTTGCGCGCTGACGTCCGTTCTTTCTTTTTCCGCGCCAGCAAGCGCAGATCCGATTAGAGCACGTACCCTAGTCACTTTTTTACTTACTTTTTTGAGACTTTTGTCTCTACTTCTTTTGAGTCTTGACTCCTGGTGCCACGTAGGGATGCCTCGGTTTAAATCCTGAAGTGCCTTGCGGCCGTACGATGTCGGTGGCTGACCCCTACTGCGTTTGTCTCTACTGTCTGGAGCGCGACCATGACTCCCGGTCATGTTCTGACTGTCTAGCCATTGCTCCGAAGCTTTGCGGGAGCGGTCCCGAAAGCTGCTGGAGGCCCGGCAGTCGTCCCCGCGCCGCTCAAGGTCCAGGGATTGCTCAAGGGACCGACCACGGAGCCGTCATCATTGCTCCTCGGAGTCGAAGTTTTAACCCTCGGAATTGGGTAAGAGACGTCACAAGAAAAAGTCAAAGAAGAGTTTCCGCTCTGACGTCCCCCCGTCGGCCTGTGGACGCGGACGAGAAGGCTAGGGGTTCTTCCCCCGCGGCTCTGTTGGAGCCTGAGAGTCTCGCGGCCTACCCAACTTATCCGTGCCCGTCGGCAACTCCGGCCCAGGTGCAAGAATTTCTTGCCGCCATAGACCGCCTTTTCAGGCCTAGGTCTCCCGCTGGTGCGCCTTCGGGCCCCGCGATCCCAGTTGAGGGCCCTTGCTTGCCGCCGCTGGCGGCTCCGACGCCGCAGGGTTCTCCGCTGGCGGCTCCGGTGCCCCCGCTGTTCCGTTCCCGGCACGGCAATGGGTCTCGTTCATCCCACCTCCACCCTTGCCCGGGTTTCCGGACAATTTTGCTCCCGCTTGGGACCCTAATTGGGGTTCCCGGCGCCGTTGGACCATTTATATTCCCCTTCCCCCGACCCTCTTGCACGGCAGTGCGAGCCAGAGCAGGGGTATGCGTAAGAGTTGGAGGATGTAGGTGGCCCTGACCTCTCTTCTGAACCTGATTTTCTGTCTCCTCCCGCTGTCATGGAGGAGGGTGCCACATATACTGCGGTGCTCCGTAGAGCAGCTGAGGCCCTTGACCTTGATCTGCCCCTGGTCACTCTCAAAACAAACCTCCTTACTGTAGTACTTCAGCTGGCAGCAAGTTCTATGGAACCTCAGCTTCCGTTCAATGAGGTTTTGACGAATGTTTTGATGGGCAATGGTCTAGACCATTCACAGGGGTTACTGTGGATAAGAACGTGGCCAGGCGTCATCGCCCGGCACTAGGTGACCCTGTCTTTTTAACGAACCATCCGACTCCGGAGAGCCTGGTCATCCAGGCCTCCACTTCCCAAAGCACATTCCCTACCGCCCTGCCGGATAAGTGTTCCTTCCCTAAAACTGTATTGAAGCTAAAACCCAATTGGCATCTCTGGCCACATGTCAGCCCTTGGTAAATGGTACCATGGGTACCCAGGGCATTGTGACCAGAGAAGCCCCTAAAGGACGCTGACGTCCGTTCTTTCTTTTTCTGAGCCAGCAAGTGCAGATCCGATTAGAGCACGTACCCTAGTCACTTTTTGACTTAATTTTTGAGACTTTTGTCTCTACTTCTTTTGAGTCTTGACTCCTGGTGCCGCGTAGGGATGCCTGGGTTTAAATCCTGCAGTGCCTTGCGGCCGTACGATCTCAGTGGCTGACCCCTACGGCGTTTGTCTCTACTGTCTGGAGCGCGACCATGACTCCCGGTCATGTTCCGACTGTCTGGCCATGGCTCCGAAGCTTTGCGGGAGCGGTCCCGAAAGCTGCTGGAGGCTCGGCAGTCGTCTCCGCACCCCTCAAGGTCCAGGGATCGCTCAAGGGACCGACCACGGAGCCGTCATCATTGCTCCTCGGAGTCGAAGTTTTAACCCTCGGAATTGGGTAAGAGACGTCACAAGAAAAAGTCAAAGGTGACCCTGTCTTTTTAACGAACCTTCCGACTCCGGAGAGCCTGGTCATCCAGGCCTCCACTTCCCAAAGCACATTCCCTACCGCCCTGCCGGATAAGGAATCAAAGAAGCTGGAGCAGTTTGGCAAGAAATTATTTTCCTCTGCCAGCTTGGGTCAACACCGCATGCCTCTTGGGCCGCTACTGTCACGCTGTGTAAGACACGGTGGCGCAGAAACCGCCCCAGTGCCCCGAGGAGGTTTGTGATATACTTTCCCAAGCTGTTGCAGAGGGGAAGGACACCGCAAAGTTCGCCTACCGGTGTGGGTTGGACACTGCGGATTGTTTCGGTAGAGCGATCTCCACGACGGTGGCCCTACGTCGCCACGCCTGGCTGCGGTTGTGAGAAAGTGCCATCTTTCTTGCATTGGTATGCCCCCACTTTTTTCTGAACTGCTGATGTGCTTTGACTGAGTGTGCCCTGGGCTCCTGCCAACCAGGTACCCAGGGCCTGTGTTCCTTCCCAAAAAACTGTGTTGAAAGAAAACCCAATTGGCATCTCTGGCCACCTATCAGCCCCTAGTAAATGGTACCCAGGGCATTGTGACCAGAGAAGACCCCTAAGGACTGCAGCACTTATTGTGCCACCCTTAGGGGCCCTGTACCTTGGTACATGGCCCACACACTACCCACACAATGCAAAGGCAGTGTGTGGGTACACACTGCCTTTGCAGGGTGAGTGCCTAGGTACAGGACTAAACAAAGAGTCGACATGGCACACATCCCTATGTGCCATGCCCACAGACCCACTGCCCTGGCATACATCAGTCACCCCTCTAGCTGGGTGCCCTATGCCAGTGGTGTGGGCACAGGTGCATGAGCCCTGTGACCCTACAGTACCCAGGGCCATTCCTGGGCACGGTAAGCGCAGTGATGCCATTAAGAGTATATGGTGCTGGGAGGTTGTCATTACGAACTCCACAGCACCATAATGGCTACACTGAAGACTGACAAGTTTGGTACCAAACTTCTCAGCACATTAAACCCACACTGATGCCAGATGTAATGTAAAATGCACAAGAGGGCATCTTAGAGATGCCCCCCTGAAAACCTAACCTACAATCCACGTCTGGCTGAGTGGCTGCAGAGGCTGCCACACAGCAGACATGTTGCTGGACCCCTGGGTAGGAGAGCCCGCTCTCCTGGGCCTGCAACAAAGCACATCCTGGGCGAGGTGCTAGGTCTCCTCCCCCAGGATGGGCAGGGGGAAGCTTCAAAGGCATGCCGCCTCTGTGAGCTTCTCCAAACCATTTGCTGTACCCAGCAACTGGCCCCCACCAGTCCTGACCCCCACTCTGGCGGGAAGACTGGCGGGAAAAACTACATCTGAAAGAAACAGGTTAGTATTAGATTCCTTACCTTAGAATATCCCCAGGCGTCAGTCTGGATCCGGAAACTTTTGCGTAGCAGTACCCCTGCGCGTCGGTAGGCGTCGTCTGCAGGCGTCCCCTGCGGCTCCGCGTCCGTCGTCGGCATCGTGCGCCGCGCTGATGTCAGTTCTTCTTTTTTCCGCGCCAGTTAGCGCAGATCCGAGAAGTGCAGTACTCCGGTCTTTTGACCAAAGTTTTGTGAATCCTTGATTCTTCTTACGGTGCCGGTAGGATGCCCGGTTTTAAGAACTGTGACGGCTGTGACCGCACGATGTCGGTCACGGATCATCACCGACTCTGCCTCCGGTGCCTGGGCCCCAACCACGCCGTGGACAACTGTGTCGACTGCCGGGCCCTGACGAGTAAAGCTAGGCGGGAGCGGTCCCGCAAGCTACTCGAGCTGCGGGTGTCGGCCCCGCGTCGAGCGCGGTCCCGGTCCGGGCGGAGGTCGAGGGAGCGGTCGAGGGAGCGGTAGCGGACCCGCCACGGGCGCTCCGGAAGTCGTCGCCATTCCTCTGGTTCCTCAGGTAGGAAACACAAGAAGTCGGGGCGTCGTCATCGTACCCCCGACTCCCCCCGACGCTCGCGCAATGCGGCCGGGGGTTCGGGTGGCCCCACCCCCGCGGCTCCGCGTGAGTCGCCGGCGCGGCCTGCTCCATACCCTACGGTCCCTGGGCAAGGCGCGACGCCCGGGGAGATAGAGGAGTTCCTCATGGCCATGAGGGCACTGTCTCCTCCGACGGGGCCTACGGCGCCTTCGGGCCCTGTGCTCCCGTCCGGGGGCCCTAGCGGTTCGGGTGCTCCTGCCTCGACGCCGTCGGGTGCTCCGGCACCGCCGACGGCTCCGACCCCGGCGCCGCAGGGACCCTCAGTGTCGACGCCGGCTGGTCTACCGGCCTCTCCGGCGCCGATTCCATCGGGGTTGCCCCCGACGCCGCCCCCGCACGGCGCCAGTGCTCCGGCGCCGGCTCTGGGTGGCGCCGCCCCCATACCCTCTCCGACTCCGGACGTGGAGTCGGACCGGCGTCGCCCGATGGGGCCTGTGGACCCCAGGGAGCCGGTCTACATTGTTGATTCCGAGTATGGTGAAAATGTAGATTACGGAGAGGGTTGGGAGGGGTCTGAGGACCCTCTGTCACGCGAGTGTCAGTACAATGTGGACTGGACAGGTGATATATTACCTCTCCAAGTGCTGGTCGCCCCTGGAGTGTCTCCGTCCCCGAGCCTTCAGCCTTTTGTTCCCTCTTCAAGATCCTCTTTGGATAACATTGAGTGCCCGACGGCTCTAAAGCACCCTGCACCCAGCCGCCCGAGTGCCGCTGGCTGTGACGCCTTTGTCCTATCCTACTTCCCCCCTTCCCCATAGCAAGTGACCAGGAGCACAGCTCCCAAAGCTGCGTGGCCTGCTAGCCAGCAAGGTAAAGTTTAAAGGGTTTGTGGGGAGCACTCCGTTATAAACTATCTATTCAATCGGTGCTGCAACTAATCAGGTATGTCACGCCTGTGACTCAAATGCTAGTTTAGGTGAGAGAAAATCTCAACTAGTTGCGCACTGTTCACTGTGTGTTATCCAACACTCAAAATTATAATCAATATAAACACAAAAACAATGTGAAACTTCAGTTATTTTAATCCATAACCTGATGCTTCCATAATCATCATAATGTTATTACAAGGTGCAATTATAATTCAATTGAACACGTTATTTTGTGATTCTCAATTCTATACATGAAACATTTTTTGTTCTCATATTATCACGACGCAAAACATATAACACTTGATTTTCATGTCATGCCCAATGCATTTCGGCACAAGGGTGTGCCTTCATCAAGGGCTAATCTGTAATAAAAGTAGAAACAATGGAATAAGTGAGTGTGTTGTATCAGTTGCATGTCATGGGGGTATGTATATACAAATAAAGTGTCAGCATACCTCTTGTGGAAGTAAGTCTCTCGAGTAAACTGTAAGAATAAAGTGACAAACCAAGTGAAAGCCAGCGGTAAATATGGGTGAACCAAGTGAAAACCAACGACAAATATAAGCCAGCAGCCACCAACCGAAGGCCCCCTTTCCCTCATTGGATACATTGGGCCTACCTACCTCTGCACCCGGCCGCCCCTGTGCCGCTGGGACTGAACTAACTGTACTCACCTGACCCCGGGGGACCCCATTGTCTATACCCAGAACCTTAACTTCACCAACCAAGTACTCACCCGGAAACAGGTAACTCACTTACCTGCCATTGGATCACATTGACCCATTTTGACTCGAAATTTTTTTAAGTGTGAAGTTCTGAAAACTGAAAATATTCCTATAAAATCAGCCGAAGTCCGAAATCCAAAGTACTCACCTGTGATCAGGGGAGAAGCCAGTTGTATTGACTTGCAGGTCTAGTAACCTATAAAATCTACTCGACCTAACTGAAATGCACTTGACCTCTGTCTGTAAAAGCAAGGAAATGTGACAAGTTAACAAAATGTGAAGGCATTTGTATTGCTCATTTACTTTGTGAGCAATAAAGACGCCTTTAAAACGTGATATCTTGTCACATTTCCTCTGCTTTCAGAGACCGAGGTCAAAAGTCAGTTTATTTTCCTACTCGCCAGAAAGGGCGAGTTGACCCTAAAAATAGCTCACCCTAATTGAATCAGACTAGCAAATGCGAGCGGACGAGTAGATTTTTCGAGCCCTGCTAGTTATTATCCAAGTCCTCACCGCAGCTGGTCGCTAGTCTTCAAACTATGGTGCTGGAGAAAGAACGACTTGACAGTACCACAGTCAAATCCCATGCATCCCCCCAGTACCACCTCCCGTGGACGGGGATATCTCATATGTGACATCAGCACGCACCGTCCCCTACAAATACATGATTCTTATCTGTGATGTGGGCATGCAAGAGTTCAGTCCTGCATCTCCAAGGATCCTCCAACCGCTCCAGACATGGCATCTCTGTCCGGGCAGCGTTGTTGCTCCCTAGACCAGTCTTTACTTGCTTTCTGTAGCATCTTGGGATCTGTGAAAATTTGCGACTGGCCCTGGTGGTTGACACGCAGACGAGCTGGGTATAGCAATGCATAGTCTACATACTGCTCTTTTAACTGCCTCTTGAGACGCGCCTCCTGGACCTTCATAGTAAAGTCTAGAAACGGATAGACGCAGAGCCTTCGTAGTGCAAAGTCTGTTTCTCCCTAGCCACTCTCAATGCTGCCTCCCTGTCGCAGTAGTTTAGTAACTTTGCAATTATCGGTCGCGGCGGCGCGAGGCGCCGGCCCAAGGAGCGATGCGATATCTCGACCACAAACATGGGTGAGAAGGTGCAACTACAGAGGAGCGAGACCAACAATTTCTCAATAAATTGTTCCAAATTGCCGGTCAGCGTAGATTCCGGCAGGCTAGTGATTCTTGGGTTACTCCTCCGAGACCTCGCTTCTAAGTCTTTGGCTTTATCCTGCAACACCTGGAGCGCCTTGTCTAATCGTTTGTGGCCAGTGTCCATTTCCGTCTGCTCCTTCTCCACCTCTGTAATACGTTGTTAGGCGATGTCGATGCGTTCCGCATGCTTGTCGAGCCTTTCAGACATCCTGTCCATACGATAGGAGAGGGAGTCCATCTTCGTGCCCAAGACAGTTAATGAGTTTTGTAGGCTCTTTTCCATCGAGGCGATCATGGACTTTATATCGCCCTCTTTTATCTCCCGCTCTTGGTCTCTGCCATTGTCTCCTTCATCAGCAGACGGTGTGTTCTCTCTAGGTGTGCGCTGTTGGAATATCAATTTCGGCTGTGTCCTGTCTGTTCTGCCCATATTTGCCAGTCACAGTAGGATGCACCAGTTCTGGAAGTTCTGAAGTGTTCGCAACCGGTATTCTCTTGGGGTGTAGCGGGTTTAGGACAATACAAGGTACTCTGATCAAACACTGCCTCCTGTGCTCCACTCAGGGGCAACTGCCCATCAAGTCCAGCCTCTCCAATAACCGGAGTTTTACTTGTGCAGGATCTGATGCGGCCAGGTGCACCCCTACACTCTCCACCTTTGGCAGCGAGCAGTTATGTACGCCCCCTGAGTACCCAAACAGGCTTCCAGCTAACATATATCTGGTTGCCCCAGACAATGGGAACTAGGGGAGCACCTCGTGTCCGTGAGATGAAAATTAATTCCCCGGGGCAGCAGGAGTACTCGGCCACGGTGAGAGTCTGGAGGCGGCTGACACCTGTAGTTGGACACAGCTAGATCCTGGGGTAGGACTGAGAGCAAGCCAAACCCCGCTGAGCAGCAATTTGCGGAGTGTCTTCAGCAGAGGTTGGGGCGATGTAAATGATGGGTCCTGCCACGTACCTTGCCTCGCGTTTAATTAAGCCTTAGCAGCTTTGTTCTTCAGGATGGGCAGTCTAGTAGAGCTCCTAGGTCCCAGAGTGAATGCTAGTGTAGCGACGCCACTCCTCATCTCCGCGCTCCCAAACTGCAGCTGCAAGAGAGCTTCGACCACGGAGCGCACGCCTTCCTCCGCCCCGTCCCGTGCGATCCCACTGTCCTGCCACGCCTCATGTCGGATCGAGGAGATGCCAACAACGCTACCTCCTCCAATGGCAGCCTACGATGGTGTTCCGCGTCGCCCCGGGACTTCGGCCAGCACACAGATTCACAACTCCCCAGCCAGGTCTCACTTCCGGTGGGCGTAGGGTATACGAGGGTCCGGGGTTTTGCGGCCCAGTCAGCTCTCCACACTATCGTGTCCACCACTCTGTGCACACCGCACTTCAAAGCTTCGGGGATAGCGCAACTTGTAGCTGATCTTCTCAGTTATGTAAGGAGCCGCTTTGATGAGCAGGTGCTTCTTGCTAATGCCGGATTGTTTCAGGATCGTGTGTTGGTAATGCGGAGCTAGTCTTTCAGGTGGCCATCTTTGGTGCCGGCAAGCTCCACCCCCCCTAAGAGACATTAGTTAGTGATAGATTCCCTACCGCCCCACCCATCCTCCCCGTTCTGCGTTCTGATTTCTAGGGTTAAGGTCATCCCTTTCAGGGCCCTAGTTTCATGGCACCAGTGGTCAGTTTCTTGCATGGCTCTGCGTTCCTGGCGCGGAAAGTAGTGTACAGAACTAACGTCAGTGCGATGTGTGGCGCCTAAGTAGTCTCTGTGATGTCATCTCGGCGCTTACGACGCCAGTGACGGACGCGGAGCTGCACGACGCCACCTACCGCCGCTCAGGGGTACTGCTGACAAAACACTTTCCAGATCCAGTCTGAGGTCTGGGATATTCTAAGGTAAGGAATCTATCACTGACTAATGTCTCTTACAGATATATCGTTAGACAAGTAGTAACTTGTGCATCAGTCTCTTTTTTTAGGGCTGAACTCTGTGCTTAATGACCTGCTTCAGGATGGCAGCACACTTGAGAGACGATGGTCAAATTTCTCTTTTTTTTGTTGGGCTTGTATTGTGCCTTGTTGAGAACATGTCTGTGCGATCAAATGTATTTATAAATATATGGTGACAAATTTAATTTAAATATTTTGATTCATTGAAGACTTTTATTATTCTCTTTTAACAGTTGAGGGAGATGCTGGATTCACCTCTGATTCTGATTCGGACTCCGACTCTGAATTAGCTAAGAAGCCAAGATATAGACACAAGTTACTGAGAAAAAAGTTACGCTTGAGTGAAGGTGAATCTGGAGAAGAAAGCAAGTCTGAGAAGGACAAGGGCAAAAAAAAGAAGTCTAAGAACGTCAAAGATAAAAAATGCAGGACCAATCGAAAAGGTAACTTCAAAAAAATAATGTGTTAATGAGAATATTTAAAACGTAATGCTTTTCCTAATTTCCTTATTGAGGAATTCAAAACTAATTTTCAGATGAAATACCACAAATGACCTAAGTGGCGTATTTTATGCATTTTCTACCCCATTTAGCTTTATACTAGTATACAATGTGAAGCTATGCACCATACTGTAAAACCATGAAAAATTATCAATTGCATAATGAATATGTTAAACTTCTCAAGTAATTTCAAGTTTTCCAAGCCAAGAAAAGCATCCTATTGTAATTTCTAAGAATGTCCTAGGAACAGCACCCAAAACACACTAGAGTTGTAGTTTTTCATCTCTCATTTTCATCTGTTTATTTTTGGTTTTGTCTGTGTTCCATTACCAGAAACTCGATCGGACACTGCTGGTAAAGTAGGATATCAAAATAGGCAATAACAAGATCTGCTTGTGCCTCCAAAAGTCCTGTCTCCAGTGCTGCATATTTGTGTCCCTTGTTTAAACTTAAGATTTTTAGTTGTTTTTCCTTTTGAATTTGAGGAGCTGGATTTGTGGGGTCGACCGGTTGGTCTGAAAAGTACAATAATGAGTATTTCTTCCATCATCTCGAGCCAGAAGATGTTTATTTTTGTTAGTTGTTTAGAGCAATGTGTCAACTTCTTTCTTCCAGTTTTAAAGGCTGTAGTGCCCAGTGTTGAGTTGAAATGATTCTAATCTAACCATACCCATGTTCTAAAAACTAGTCTGCTTGCAGACACATGCCCATGTAGTAGAATCTGCCGCCTCAAAATAATCATGTAGTTTTGGAGGCTCAAACCCTGCCTTAATAATCATTTTGTATAACATTGCATCTATGTATTTGGCGCTTAGTTCCCATTAGAAGTTGCTGCTGTCTCTCTCTAAGAATAGTCTGTTACCTGCCTCAATCTTTTTTGTACAACTTTGTATCTATTTATTTGGCTCTTGGTTCCCATCCGAATTTGCTGCTACTCTCTCTCTATCGGGATAGTCGTTTATGGTCTGCCCGCGGGTTAGGTAAACATTGCAATTGGTAAAATATTCTGTGTAGCTGATTTAAATGTTGAGGTTTTCCTTTTGTGGGCAATTCTAAAGTTGTCCATCTGTGTAATTCTTCTGTAATGAAAGGCTGTTTGTGCTGGTTTGGTTATAATTTGCTGCTAGCAATAGTCCTCCTCGGCTTCCATTTCCATCTGTGCACCTAGGATCTGGAACAACATCTCCATATCCATCACAACCACCCCAATGCTGCTCCAGTTTAAGAAAGAGTTGAATGCAGTAGTGCATTCACCATCCACAACTCTGCTTCCTCTCCAGATGCTCACTGTCCTTAAGCTTGCCTTTGACCATGTACAGTGCTCTGCTGCCTTTTGGCTGGGTTTGTGCTATAGACATACCATGTACATTCCTACCTACATTAGGGGTAGACTGTTAGATTTGTGTGGACTTTGAAGGAAGCAGAAATGATTGATCTGAACTGAAATAAGACGGGTGCAGTGAACGGGTGGGGTTTTAACACTTTCCTAAGTTTAGTTAAGCAGCATTCTTCTGCATGTAGCATAAGAGGCAGAGTGTTCTATGATTTGACTGACAAATTTAGGGCACTTTAACTAGGTGAAGAGTGCAAGAGTCTAGAGTCCTAGATTTGATTATATTTGGCGGAGAGAGATGACATGTAGCTGTATTTAGAGCCATCATAGTTGGCCATGTGACAAAATCAAAGAGCTTTAAAAGAACTGCATTTGTGGCAATGAAGCCACGGGAGCAGAGAAATACAGGGAGTAATAGGGGTATGCTTCCTGAGTCCCAAAATCAAACGAGCTGTGGCATTGTGAACCAAATTAAGTTTTTTAGTCAGTAAGAAAGGTAGACCAAGAAACAAAGCATCAACACGATGTGCACACACGAGTGGATAAACAATACAGAAAAGTTATCATTATCAAGAATGAAGACAAAGGTGTTCTTTCTTGGAATGTTGATCTTTAATGGTGTGTTACTTCGCGAGCCAGCCAACGCGTGTTTCGTCAATGGGTTGTGAAACCCGTGACTTCGTCAGGGCTGGAAACAAACATGGAAAACAGCGTGTTTCACAATGTGTTTACAAAATTATTACAAGCCAGCGCCTTCAAAGATGGGTCATTTAGTGGTGAATCAAGATTTCTTGACTTTTAAAGAGAAGCACCAGAATGATAGGATGCAGTTTTGATAGGGTCCGTCATGAAGCTCATTGCAGTGAAGTCCATGCATGGTAACAACATTGTGCATGAACCTTAATGACGATCTGCCACAATGTGGTGTGGTGTTGGTGCAAAGTGGGGATGAGTCACTGTTATAGTACACAGTCTGTTGCCGGCTAGGTTTAAAACGTAGGTGCAAGTTCTAGAATTGAGTGACGGTGAAGTGCATTTGAAAAGAGCAAACATCTACAGTGTGAGTACACGATCAAGACCAGACATTAATAGCGGGGTGTTGGTTGTGTCAAAATGTAAAATTCCAAATGCAAGTACCTATGATGACGTATCTGGGGTCCTGTTGTTTGAGAGCTAGGACGTTCTCTCCTATTCTCTCACTACGGGTCCTGATTGTACTGCCTACATATTTGCCGCCGCAGACACATTCAAGTACATATATGACAAATTTTGTGTTGCAATTTATATTATGTCTAATGTCATGAGTTTTGTCGGGACCAGAAAAAACTCTCTTGCGGTCAGATGCCCATCTGCAGATGCAACAGGAGCCACATTTGTAGAAGCCCAAGGTTTGTGGTGTTAGCCATTTATCGGTTTTGTGATCTCGGGTAGCTGGGACTGAGCCTAGTTCTGAGTGTTTTTCCCCTCCTGTAGGTGATTTGAGGTCTCTTGTTAATGTTCTGCTAGCCAGGTGTCTTTCGTGAGCAATTTCCAGTGTTTATTGAGACTTTTTGATAGTACCCGGCTAAAGTCATTAAAATCTGTTACAAGTCTTAGTGTCATTTTCTCTATCTTGTGTACTTTGTGCAACTCTATTCTACATGTTAGCTGCGCTCATCCCCCTCACCAGATCCGCGCCATTCCCTTTGGTGAGTTCACTAGAGCTAGAAGAAACTGCAGTACTCATCAAGAATTTGAAAGCTGTCTTTCAGCAATAAAACTAAGATTCAAACACGGGTTACACACACCTGAATCTCACCAAAGCTGAAACCAGAATCGGGCATTTATGACTGGAGGAAACTATCCGTGACAAAGTACACAAGACAGAGAAAATGACAATAAGATCAATTAAAAATCAACATTCCAAGAAAGAACTCCTTTGTCTTCGTTGATAACGATAACTTTTCTGTATCGTTTATCCACTCATATGCGTGTGCACGGGACTTGTTTATAGACGGACCTTGGTCCAGAATTGAGGGTTTAGGGGTTTTTCCCTCACCTGTAGCACCGCCTTCATTGTCCTCATTTGTGCCAACTCCACGCTACTTGCCAAGCGCCACTCCATACCCTGTGATCAATAACACCCCCTTTTCGTTTTGTAAGACACAAAGCATGTCGGTAGTCCAACCTGGAAATGATTGTAGGAAGTTGGCTCTGTGTATACTATACCAAAATGAGGTATAGTGTGCACAGAGTCCAGTGGAACCCGAAAGGTAGGTAGAGGTGAAAGTAGAAAGCACCTTACTCTATCTGTGGTAGTGTGGGCGAGCAGAAAGGCTTTATCAGAGGATAGTGTTAAACATTTGTTGTACACACTCAGGCAGCAAATTATGTCACACATTCAAAGACTGAACGCAGACCAATGTGTTTGGAAAGGACTCCATTCAAGAAATGTCCACCATGTGGTGCTAAATTCCCACACAAGGACCTACACGAGGTGTGCAACCTCTGTTTGTCACCTGACCACGAATCCAGGGATTGTGAAGCCTGTGCGGCTTTCTACTCCAGGTCGACGATTAGAAACCGCCGAGCCCGAAGACACGAGATGTCGAGGATGGAGTCGGATGCAATCCCAGAACTGTTCGAGACCGAACTCCCTGAGGAGGAGGAAGAAGATGAGGACGGGTCAGGGTCAGAAGCGGACGAGTCTGATGTCGAAGAAGTCGACGTTCATCAAACCGTGAGTGACGACGTCCCTTTGCCAAAAAACCGAACCCGATTGGTGTCGACCCCGCCTTCGAGCCCGGTCAGACAACCGAAAAAAGTTTCCGACGCCCCGCCTTCTGGCTCTGCAACGAAACCGAAACACTCGGTCTCCCACTATGTCGGATCCGAGAAACGGTCGACATCGAAGCTCCATACCAAAGAGAGCTTGAAGTCGAAACATTCCATGTCGAAGCCGAAACATGCTTCGACGTCAAAGACTACCTCGACACCTAAAAAATCGGACTCGAGCAAACTCTTGGTGCCGAAAACACATAACACCGAGACACAGAAGCAAAAGCACCTATCGGACCCAAAGACTTCGGTACCGACACAGGAGCAACAAACAGATCCAAAACAAAAGACTTTGTTCATTGATCCACAAACTGGCAAGGTGGGGACAAAACTACCTAAAAAGAGGAAGACTCCACCGTCGGATGAGAAAGCTCCTCCTAAGAAGAGAACAATGGGGACAAATACAACTCCTCCCCTTTCTCCATGGCCTATGGACACACCCTCTTCTCCTCTTCCTCATACTCTGCCAGCTATCCCTCGACCTTTTACACCACGCCCATCTACACCTCAAACAGATTTAAAAGTGACACAGGGGATAAGGACCTTCCTAGGGATTCCTAGGGACTCTCCACCAAACTCTGTCTTGGGCTTTTCTTTCGATCTGACTCCAGGTGTAGCCCTTCTCCTTGCAGTCAACATAGAGACCTTGGCATCCGGGGTTTCATGGCCTTCCTGTTTTCCTTTTCCCTGACCGTTCCAGGTCAGGGCTTGCCTGGTAGTGTATGATACATGCCTCCGGAACATGTGACCTATCCAGCGGCATCATCTTTTCATGATTTCTTCATGGGGAGGGCGTTGAAAAGTCTGCTGCCATTACTGGCTGTTCCTGATGATTTTTGGTCAGCGGATTGTGAGGATATTTTTCAGACAAGTGTTCATTAAGGTCTGTACTTGTTGGTTGTGGTCACTGTTGCCCTACAAGTTTGTGCTCCATACAGAAGGATTGATTTTACTTTGATGACAAAAAGCCTGATCTTGGTATGCGGTTTTAGGTCCTTGGAGCTCCAGATCTTCTTTAGCGGAGTGAACGCAGATCTTGCTTTGCCAATTCTTGCCTAGACGCCTGTGCTACCTTGCTTGCTTGTTTGTGGCACTGCCTAGAGAGGTGAAGGCCTTAACCTCTTCTTGTGCATCACCTGCAAGAGTGACTACAGCTGGGCTGGCCTTGTTAACCTTCAGAATCTTGGTTTTTCCCCTGTGGATCTTAAGGCCAAGTTGTGCTAATTTAGCTGCCACATTGTCTTCAATTGCATCTGCTGATGGGGTATTGGGGGAGTAGGGCCAGGTTGTTTGCTCAGTCCATGTCAAACTGCCTCCTAGGGGGTTCACTGCATCCAGTTCTTGCTATGTCCGATTTCATCCTGCAGTTGTAGCCAAAGAAATGTCATGTAACATACATTGCTAGTCTCTACAAGTAGGTCATTCTATATTCAGTTTTAGCACATACGTCAAAAGGCCGAAGGTGGTGATAGTGGCATTCTTCATACATGTAAGTGTTGGCTGTATATGTTGACTACTGCTGTAACTACCCCACAATCTTGTATTCTGCTAACTTTACAGCCTTGAGGCATTGACCTGGAGCAATGCAAAGATTGGACAGTCCTACCCAATCTGCTTACATAGGCCTGAGTTGTCTGATTCCCAATTTCCATTGCAGTGAAATCGACGTACTAGCAATTCGAAAGAACCAGGACCTGCTTGCATGATAAAATGATTTGAATGGTGTCTTTGTTTATCTTAACCTCTCTACCGTCCACCCCCCCCCCCCCAACCCTTTACTCCTCATCTTAAAACCCTGACTGGCAACTTTTTTTTACAAAAGTTACTAGTGTGGTTTTGTGTATCCCACGTGAAGCGGGGGAGAAGAAATTATTACTTTTTCCTCATGCTGGCTGAGGCATTTGACACACAAACGCTTTGAATTAAGTTTGAAAGGTATTCCTAACCAGAGTCCTCATCTTTTCAGACCTCCCAAGTGCCAGATTGGATCGGAAACCTTTTTTAAACAATTACTCTTCCAAACGAGTAGGTGGCGCTGCTGTCTCGTCCTGCCTCCAGAAGGATGATGGAAAGCCATAAATAAGTAACCCCCCTGCACATTGATGCCAGTTTCTTTTTGCTTTTTTTTTTTAACAAGCCTTTCAAAGGGGTATCCAGAGCTTCATTTCCCAACTTTTTTGGTTCATCCACTTCTAAAATGATTTTTCTGTGACCTGCTAGGGAATCACAGGCTCCTAATGTGACAGTCTTCAAACAAAATACCAAAAAGATGCCAATACTGTTAACACTTTAATCCATTATTTACGGAAAAGGCACACCAATCATTTTAATGTGACTCTAATAATCACTTCTTTTTTTATTAGGGCTCGCCTATTATATCCCGCAGGGATTAATAGGCGGGTTTATAGCAGTTGAAACAAAGTCTTGAAACCAAGGGCTTTGGCAGGCGGATTTCTCAGAGTGCATGTTTCCGTGCACAAGCTTGCCATTTGCTCAGCACCCCCCCTCCCCTCGACCCCCCAGCCGCGTCGCATCAACGCATCAGACCCGCCACAGCAATGCCGAGAGTTTCAGCTTCAAAGGAATGCTCTGTCCCCCCTCAGCCACTTCACGTGCTCCAATTCACGGCAACTTGTTTTATTTTTTATTGTTCGACTCCTCACGGCCGCCAGGCAGTGTCTCGCATTTCTCTTTCCCCCCCCCTTTGCACCCCCCCCCCCCTCCCCACAGCAATGCCAAGAGCTTGTTATCTATAGCTTCGTTTTATTTTCCACAATCATACCAATCCTGCTGACTTTAAAGTGAAAGCTTTTTAGGCATTTTTTAGCACATACGCACAGTTTTTCATTGGACAGGCATGTTTTTTTTCTCCATTATATGTCCAGGCCGGTAAATTTCTAAACATATAGTGCAGCTGACTGAAGAAACAGAACTGGCCGACAGTCAACTTCATGACATCTGGTCAGATAAACAAGCAGGGTATTTTAATAGAGGAGCCCATTGCTACACTCTGCCAACAAACACGAGCCAGTTACATCCAAGCCACAATGTGCTGCATCTGGGTTCTGATCAAGGCGCTACATTGGAAGTCTTCTGATTTGTTGATTTTTTTATTGTATGACTCCGGCCGTGTAGCAGCACGGCACCCTCTTCATGTGGACAAGTGCTTCACGTTTCCTCTCACATTGCAATAGAAGCCAAAACTGACTGAGTGCAAACCGGCTTGAAAACACGCCTGTAAATCCTTCTTTTCAGGAATTTGCCTGAGCCGCTGCGCCGGTCACTGCCTGTTATTTTAACTATTTCGGCGCCGTTGTCAATTACCCATGCCATCCTGTCCCCGCCCGTGGCTGCCTCTTATTTTCAGGTGAACGATGACAACTGATGAAAGAGTTTATTCAGGTTCATGCAAACTAGCTTGATTTAAAAGCTACAGTCATGGACAGGGAGTGGCACCAGTTAAAATAGGTTATGTTATTTTTATACAAACGGAATAATCACATAATATTTAAACTACCTGACTGGGTGTCGGTAACAACATAATTTCTGTAACAATATTTCTGATTTATTAGGTTAACAAGCTGCTTTTACTTGAGGGGCAAGGGCCAACAAATGAAGCTAGGGTCAGAACTCTATTTCTGCCTCAAAACTGTAATGTGTCTGTTAAAATGGAACACCTTTTTCCTCGTAATTGTCAGAATAGAAATACAGCTTGCAATTTCAGAGGCACGGTAAACTGATTTCGTGCTTGAATGTAGAAGGAAATAACGTTAATTGCGTACAGCAAACATGCTTCTGGGGGGGTGAACAATGAGAGCCCTTCATAGTTTTATCACGTCTTGAGCCTGTCCTCAGGGTTGTGGGTGTGCGCTCTGCAGCAAATGGGTTGAGGCACGCAATGAGGCGTGGGTTTAGGGTCCAACGCGATGTACCGTAGAGAACAAGGCCATGTTTCTCTCCATGGGAAAACTGTGGAAGGCGCACCTTGGGGGTCAAAGCCATTCTTTCCTCTACTCCTTCCTTTATACACGATCCCACATATTTAAACCAGTGGCAGGACTGAATGTGCACGTGTCTGTTGGGGTGGGGGAGGGGGCTCGGGATGCACCAATGGCAATGGGATGAAAGCTACTGCCTGCCAGACAACCTAAACAAATGGTGCCCCTTGCAGGAAAGGCTTTGGTCCCCAGAAGAACTGCATCAAGAACTTCCTGCATTACCATCCCAAATTTCCTTTAAATTGCCAAGACTTGTTTTATGAGGAGAGAATCCCGGTTGACCAAAAGTTGCTTCTAAACTTGCATGGGGTAAAATGCGGTAGAAAAGAAATAACCAAGGTGTCAGGTTTCAATAAATGTGATCATGCGTTTTACACCATGCCCATTAAGAAGCTACATAGATGCTTTCCAATGCTATAGAAAAGTGTCTTGCTTGTTGTGCTTTTCTGCCCTCTGTTAGACTCGTTTTTTGTGCCTTTCTGCACCCTGCATCACCACATCATCACTCAGCGCTACCCCAGCATCACTCAGCACCACCACATTATCACTCAGCACCACCACATTATCACTCAGCACCACCACATTATCACTCAGCACCACCACATTATCACTCAGCACCACCACATTATCACTCAGCACCACCACATTATCACTCAGTACCACCACATTATCACTCAGCACCACCACACCACCACAGCACCACTCAGCACCACCACATTATCACTCAGCACTACCACAGCACCACTCAGCACCACTCAGCACCACCACAGCACCACTCAGCACCACCACAGCATAACTCAGCACCACCACGGCACCACTCCGCGCCACCCCAGCACCACTCAGCGCCACCCCAGCATCACTCAGCGCCACCCCAGCATCACTCAGCACCACCCCAGCATCACTCAGCACCACCCCAGCATCACTCAGCACCACCCCAGCATCACTCAGCGCCACCCCAGCATCACTCAGCGCCACCCCAGCATCACTCAGCGCCACCCCATTACCACTCAGCACCACCCCATTACCACTCAGCACCACCCCATTACCACTCAGCACCACCCCATTACCACTCAGCACCACCCCATTACCACTCAGCACCACCACATTACCACTCAGCACCACCACATTACCACTCAGCACCACTCAGCACCACCACAGCACCACTCAGCACCACCACATTATCACTCAGCACCACCACCGCACCACTCAGCACCACCACAGCACTACTCAGCAGCACTACTCAGCAGCACTACTCAGCAGCACCACTCAGCAGCACTACTCAGCAGCACCACTCAGCAGCACCACTCAGCAGCACCACTCAGCAGCACCACTCAGCAGCACCACTCAGCAGCACCACTCAGCAGCACCACTCAGCAGCACCACTCAGCAGCACCACTCAGCAGCACCACTCAGCAGCACCACCACAGCAGCACCACCACAGCAGCACCACCACAGCAGCACCACCACAGCAGCACCACTCAGCAGCACCACCACAGCATTACTCCGCGCAACCCCAGGTTATAGGTGTCACATTTGCGAAAGTTATAACTATTGGCATTGTAAATGACAAAGCTATTAATTTAGCTATTTTCAAAACCAACACATAAATAACAAAATTGTCATTTACAAGACCAATAGCTCAAACTTTCCTAATGCAAGACCTATTGCATTGCAAATGCTTGTTTAGTTTGTTTTGAATTGAATATTTTTTCTTATATCAAAAATGATTCTTAGTAGTCTTTACCATGTTCACAACCCACACCCACATTTTTCAATTCACAAATAATAAATACAAATCACAAAGTGACCTTAACACAACATCTTATATAACAAAGAAACAAACATACAAATGCATTTATATACACGAGAAAAATCACAATATTAACGCATTTTAAATACACCTAAACACATAGAACATTTAGACCCAACAGTACATTATTCTTAATGACCCCATTTTACGTCAAGCGTCACAATAAATTCCTTTGGGCTAGGATTGGACTAAATCTAATAGTAGCTTGAACGTCCCTGGGGGCAGTTTCCTTTTTCTTGTACTTGTTGGAGAACCTAGATGGTCGACGCGTTTCGAACCCTTACAAAATCATAGGATTCTCATCAGGACCAGTAGCTGAAAACACAACATTTTTAGACTTTTGTAATCAGCTGTGCTAATCATAATAGAAGCACTTCCTACTCTACTATAAGCTAGCTATACTCTAAACCCTATTTTGTAAGACTCCGTTACCTTTAATTTGATGTTCCACACACGCATTTCATGTGTCAATCTATTTAAAAGAGAGGAAGGAAAAAGGGCATCATTGTCATATTTAACGTCTTCCATTCAATGGTCGGCATATAAGTCGAATCTTTGTTACTTAGACTTTTTTGTGGTTAATAGGCTGTGGGGACTATTTTCTTGTGGTGGTTCGAATGTCACCTTTGGAATAAATTAAAGCAGTTTTCATTATGACGGACAGTCAAATGTACAACCTAGCTGTTGTCAGTTGCTTGAACATAAATTTCCTCATCACAAATTTTCATGCGGAGCTAGCGCCGTCTCATCTTTGTATTGTATATTGATGGACAAAAACAACAGATTCCAAGGCTTACAATGGAACTAATCGCCGATCGTATTCGCAACAAAGTTTTTGTATTCTCTTTCAGATCTTTCAGTGAACTTTAAAAGGGGCTTGTGGTGCCGCGTATAGTGCTCCCGTGTTTTATTGCAATTCCTTGTCTGGGTGTCAACGCGCTCAGTCGCACCTACACAATCAGAAACAACCAATCTCTCTAATTTGCGTTCTTCCCACACTCCTTCCGCCTGTAACTACCCCAACAGAGAGCCCAAAATGCTCTCAATGTTCAACATACCGTCAATTTGGATCAGCGCTCTCCGCATGCAATTACTTCAAAAGAGCACCCAAAATGCTTTCAACGTTCACAACGCCGTCACTCGGGATCAGCGCGCTCCGTCGCTTATAATTAACTGTGAAAAGATCGAACAAGAAATATGCTCAAACATAGTCTATACAAAAGGTTTCACCTAGAAGCATGTTGAAACATTCACAGAGATTTGAGAAATGTACACAAGCAAACTGATGAAGTTATCCGGTATGAAAAATGTTTAAATACATGTTATACTGCGCATTGGTTTGGGACTATATTTCCCAGAATGCTCGGCAGACATGACGTAGAAAAGAAGCGACCGGACATTGATGTACCAAAT
This sequence comes from Lissotriton helveticus, assembly GCF_964261635.1. Taxonomy (NCBI): domain Eukaryota; kingdom Metazoa; phylum Chordata; class Amphibia; order Caudata; family Salamandridae; genus Lissotriton; species Lissotriton helveticus. The sequence continues at coordinate 2,128,176,830 of NC_136063.1, forward strand.
ACAGAAGAAACTGAAACTTGGCTGTCCGTCAGTAACAAGGAAGGAAAGTCGCCGCCTCGCGTTACAGAGATTTACAAAAAATGGTAAGCGCGGTCGGAAGAACATTTAAGTGAGTAGCTTAAATCTGCTTTAGATGTCGATAAGTATATAAGCGACGGAGCGCGCTGATCCCGAGTGACGGCGTTGTGAACGTTGAGAGCATTTTGGGCTCTCTTTTGAAGTAATTGCAGGCGGAGCACGCTGATCCAAATTGACGGTATATTGAACATTGAGAGCATTTTGGGCTCGAGGTTGTACATTTGACGGTCCGTCATAATAAAAACTGCTTTAATTTATTCCAAAGGTGACATTCGAACCACCACAAGAAAATCGTTCTCACAGCCAATTAACAACAAAAAAGTGTAAGTAACAAAGATTCGACTTATATGCAGACCATCAAATTGAAGACGTTGAATATGACAATGATGCCCTTTTTCCTTCCTTTCTTTTTTTCTCTTTTAAATAGATTGATATATGAAATGCGTGTGTGGAACATCAAATTAAAGGTAACGGAGTCTTACAAAATAGGGTTTAGAGTATAGCTAGCTTACAGTAGAGTAGGTAGTGCTACTATTATGATTAGCACAGCTGATAACAAAAGTCTAAAATTTCTGTGTTTTCAGCTACTGGTTCTGATGAGAACCCTATGATTTTTTAAGGGTTTGAAACTCTTCGACCATATAGGTTCTCCAACAAGTACAAGAAAAAGGAAACTGCCCCCAGGGACGTTCAAGCTACTGTTGGACTTGGTCCAATCCTAGCTCAAAAGAATTTATTGTGACGCTTGACGAAAAATGGGGTCATTAAGAATAATGTACTGTTGGGTCTAAATGTTCTGTGTTTTAAGTGTATTTAAAATGCGTCAATAATGTGTTTTTTTGTGTATATAAATGCGTTTGTATGTTTGTTTTTTTGTTATAAAGGATGTTGGGTTTAGGTCACTGTGATTTTTGTTTATTTGTTATTTGTGAATTGAATAATGTGGGTGTGGCTTGTGAACATTGTAAAGACTACTGAGAATCATTTCTGATCAAAGAAAACATAATACATTCAAAACAAACTAAAAAAAAAAAGAAGTGATTATTCGAGTCGCATTGAATTGATTGAGGTGCCTCTTCCGTAAAAAATGGATTAAAGTGTTAACAGTTTTGGCAACTTTTTGGTATTTTGATGTATTAGGCCCGGCCTTACTGTTTATAGGGTCAAACCTTTAGCTGGTAGATCAGTCTGCAAACAGCAGTGCATCTCCAGGAGGTAGTTATAGGTTATGAACCTGCATGACATGTCAGTGGAGTATGGTTATAACCATGTTTCAACCTCTTGAGACAAATGCACCCTGGTGCACCCAAAAACCATCATGGCGTATGACAGTTGTATGTCACCTAGCACAAATCAGTGTTTGCCGACTCTCGCTCAGGACCTTTGCACCAATATATTTGATGTTTTGAGACTCAGACTGCGATCTAGTACAAGAAATGCATGTTGTTCAAATTGACGAGAATGATGATGATGATAATGATGAGGAGGAGGAAGAGATAATTTGTTTCCCCTATCAATACACTTACAATGGAGTCTATTTTGACCTCTGAAATATTAGTTGTCGAATTTGTGATCTCGACTTGGCACTCCAACCAAAGAAAGCACCTTGTTACTGATGTAGTGTGCACAGTGCAGCCTAAGTGCAGGAACTGGCACCACAGTCTTTGCCAGGGACATGCAGGCATCCCTTATGGATGTGCCTTTTGTTGATTCCAGGATGTTTGGAGACCAAACAGATTCAGCATTCAAGCAGTTCAGAGGTAGCCGTGCTAGACCGAACTTCTTTGGCTTGCTCTCTCCTGCCTGCCTGACCCAACAATAATTCTGGAAATTAGGAAGCTAGGTTTCTGTTGCAGTACCCCCCCCCTCACTTTTGGTATATCATTGATGCACTTTGACTTGATGTGCCCTGAGTCCCTGACAATCAGGTTCCCAGGGCCTGTGTTCTTTCCCAAAACTGTACTGTGTACCCCCAATTGGCTACTCTCTGGCCACATGTCAGTCACTTGTAAAAGGTACCATGGGTACCTAGAGCACTGTGACCAGGGAAGGCCTCTAAGGGCTGCAGCACATATTTTGCCAACCTTCGATGTCCTGTACCTGAACACACACACACTGCCATTGCAAGCTGCATGTTTTGGTGGAGAAAAGTGAAGTGTGAACACGACACACATCCCTGTGTGCCATGCCTACAACCCACTGCCTTTGGCATAGTTCAGCCACCCCTCTAGCTGGGGGCACTATGCAACTGGTGAGGTGGTACAGGTGCCTGAGCCTTCTACCCCTGCAGTGTCGAAGTCAATGCTTAGACATTGTAAGTGTAGTAAAGCCATAAAGAGTATATGGTCTGGTAGTTTGTCATTACGAATTCCACAGCACCATAGTGCCTTTACTGAGTTCTGTGAAGTTTGGTATCCGACTTCTCAGCATAATAAACCCACACTGATGCCAGTGTGTGATTTATTATACAGTGCACTCAGAGGGCATCTTAGAGTTGCCCCCTGAAAAAACAACCAGCCTCTGGTCGGTTTTCTGACTGGTAAACAGCCTGCCACCTCAAGACATGTTTCCGGACCCCTGGGGTGGGAGCCTTTGTTCCCTGAGCCCAGAAACAAAGTCTTTACTGGGCGGAGGTGTTCACACCTTTCCCAGGTCATGAAGAGTCATCTGTGGCAGGGGAGCTTCAAAGGCCTTTCTGCCTCTGTAATGCGACCCCCAGCCTCTCCTGCTATAATAGGCAGGCCCCATTCCTGTCTCCCCTCCTTTTTGGCAGGAAGACAGGTGGGAAAAATTAGCCCGCCCAGAAGGTGTGCCCACCTTTGCCAACCCCACCCACCAGGTGGGGGAGGCGAGGTGAAGCCCACTCTTCAGTGCCCGCCATATTGAAGATGGCAGGCACTCTCCAATCAGGATTAGGGATTGTGCCCACTCACCCATGTGGGGTGAGCACACCAAGGGTGTGGTCACCCTAAGGTCTGTAGCCCATTGGCTACTGACCTCTAGACCTCTAAAACTCTCCCTAAATACTGTATTTAGGGGGCAGCCCTGAACCAAGAAGACAAAGTCCCACAACCCAAGAAGAAGGATGAAAGAAGACGCCCAGCAGAGGATATTGCAGAGAAGAACTGATCTGGCCCCAGCCCTACCGGCCTGTCTGCAGTTTCCAGAGATCCTGCGGCAAAAGTCGGCTTGTCCCGCAGCCAGCGACTTCCAGAACCCCTGAAAGGACTGACTGCCTTCAAAAAAAGACCGGATTCCCTGTGAACAGCAGCTCTGTTCAAAAGAAGCTCCCAAGACTAGACTGTGAGCCTGCTGAGGACAAAGAAACCTGACGCCTGGAACCACCATTGCACCGGACGCCTATGGCCCGATTCCAGGTGACCCACCGGTCCCACTGAGGTCTCCCAGCACTCCAGAGTCCTAGTCCACCCTGGGGTGACCCTTCCAGGACTTCCCGATGTCGCCTGCAGCCTCTGCACGGAGAACCCCCCCACAACCGCGAGTGGCCTAGTTAGGTGAAATCTGACCTCAAATGACACACCTGCATCCAGCCACCCGGCGCCCCGGAGAAGAGAACCCAAGGTGCACCTACGTCCCCGGGCCCTCCAACTTACCTGCCCAGCTATTGGTTTCTCCCGGAAGTCTTCCTGGACCGAGCCTGCAGCTAAAAACTAAAACCGGCAATCCCTATTGAAAACAGGGCACCCAACGCCAAAACAGCACAATGCACCCAGCAAACTTTGCCCTGAGCCTAACAGCAGGTGCTCTGTTCCCACAACCTTGTGACCTGCTCGTGAGCAGCCACCATCCGGAGGCCCCCTATCCCCCATTGGATAACATTGGGCCTCAGCACTCTGCACCCGGCTGCCCTAGTGCCGCTGAGTGTGTTTCAAGAGTACATCCTTGACTCTGGGGGAACCCTGGTTCTAACTTGTAGGAAGCTGGCTCCGTATATACTATACCAAAGTGAGGTATAGTTTGCACAGAGTCCAGTGGAACCCCAAAGGTAGGCAGTGGTAAAAGTAGATAGCACCTTACTCTCTATTTGTGGTAGTGTTGTTGGACCACAGAGTTAAGCATTTGTTGTACACACTCGTTCAGCAAATGATATCACACACTTAAAGACTGAACTTCAGATCAAATGGTTTTGTATAAGAATATTATTTTAGTTATTTTATTTTCTAGAGCCAAGCAAGCCTGGCACAGGTAAGCAAGAAACAATTTACAGTATGTAGGAGAGTAGGGTCTGCAATCCTATGATCACCCAGATTTTTGCTTTTTGCTGCACTGGTTTATGACTTTCCCTGGCTGTGGGCCTGCTAATCAGACCCACAGCCTAGCTGTTCTCTCTATCCAAATTGTACTCAGGTACTGAATTGGCACTGGGCCCTCTCCAAGTCCCTGTACCCAGGGCTGAGGTGTACCCAGAAGTCTCCCAGGGGCTGAAGCATGTATTATGCCACCCCTGGGCTGACTAACTAAACTGACACAACTGGCTGCACGACAGCTGGGGCAAGGTGGTGTACTCACCCTTTGCTTTAGATATAGTATACCTATATCTAACCCTAAAAATGGACACACAGATCTCCTATCAGTCACTCCTATGGCAGGCCTTAACAATCCTGAAGGCAGAGTGCTTGGAATCGTGTGAGATGGTGCTCTGGCATGAGCTGAGCCTGTCTGCGGCTTTCGGGATCCATCCCTTAGCCGTTTCCATGATATCGCATACCATATACTCTTAAGTGCATTATAATCCTCGCGGTTATATGCCAACTCTGATATCGCTTTATCAAAACATGTCGAGTAAGGTGTCATACGAATTGGAATACTAACCCCTCGCCAATTCTGGCGACGGGGTTAGCATTCCACCCTTCTAGAGGGACACGACATGTATGTAACCCCTAACCCCGGTTAAAGTCAAACAGAGCCTCAGCTCCACAAAATGGATGCTGCCACCGAGACACAAGTCTGCCCTCCTGCTGCTGGGAGTCCTCCCAGAGCAGGAGATAAGGACAAAGGGTTTCCTGCCAGGGGCGGTGCCAGCACCGTCCCAGACAGGGTTTTGTGTATTGTAGGTAGGCAGGGCTTTAGAGGAAGGTGACTGCACGTGGCACCCCGGTGCTCACTGTGCATAGGCTGGCTGGAACCAGTTCCAGGGTCACTCCAGACCCTGTGCTGGGGAAAAGCCCGCCAAGGAAGTGGGTGTAACCACCCCCCTCCTAGTCCCACCCCTAGGGCAGGACTTAGTCGCGTGCCAGCCCCTTTTTACAGGATAAAGGTAGGAACTGGCCCCCTTCCAAATCAGATCATCTTTGAATCCTGAAACTACTTTCCACGAAAGGAACTCAAGACTTCTTCCTAAGATTTCTCCCTTGTGACTAAGGAGTAGTCACCCTGCATCCGCAGGCACCATCTTAAGAACACTGCGGTCTGCTGCAAGTCTCTCCTCCGGATCAAGACTGCCCAGCGCGACGAGAACCGGCTTCCCTGGCACCTCTGACCTCTACCTGCATCATCAGTCACGCTGAGATTCGTGGGTGTGTCGAGACCTCGAGGGACCGGCCATCTTCAAGACTGCACGACTTCTTTCCAGCAAGCCCGCCGAGTAATTTCCTGGTGAGTGCTTTGGGGTCCGAGAAGCCCCGACCCTGAGCAGCTCCAGCACCGAAGTGCAGCCTCCCAGCATCTCCACGATCTGCGTGGGGCCCTTCTGCTTTTTGCTGCTCACCGCGTTGTTTGGCTACTAGCCCGCTGGCTTGTGGCCTTCTGAACGACGCCCGACGACATTTCTGCTGCTGGTCTGGTTGCTCCAGGCTGGCCCTTGCTCCCTTCCAAAAGAGGAGCACCCCGGACCCTCCTGGTCCACTCAAGACGCCATTTTGAGTCCACCGCGTGGGCTTGAATTAGCCAAGGCTTGTTGCCCAATCCTGGGTAACTTCGACGCCGACAGCTTCATCCATCGTGGGACAGCTCGCCTCTCCATCCTGGTCGCCGACAACGCCTCCTGGTCCGTGAGATCTGCAGAGCCAGCGTCGCCCACTCACCTGACTGCGGTGACTTCGCCCGGTGCCATCCTGGTGCCCACTTAATCACTGGCTAGTGATTCAAGAACTTGGTCCCCTCTGCTTTCAGGTTTCCTTCTTCCTTGATCCAGGCTTGGATCCAACGAACTTTCCTTCACTGGTCGCCTGCCAGCAACTTCCTTCTTCCAGGCTCCTGGTCCGGCAACGAGATCCCCGACGTCTTTTCAGACCTATGCAGCTGCAGCCCCTGGGCTAGGTAACTTCGGCACTTCGGTGTCCCAGTATAGCCTCACTATCCTAGGGTCAGGATCCACTGTCGTTTTCTTCCTACCAGGTCGGGTTCGCCCGTGAACACTAACTTTGCCTTTACTAGCTCCCATAGACTTTGTCCCGCATCCCGCGTGAGAGTGCACACTCTGCACCCGAGTCCCCTAGGTCTCCTAGAAGTAATCTAACGATTCCCTAGTTAAGTCCTAGCGATTCCAAAGCCTATTAGTACTGTACTTACCTGCTAGTAATTTCGCATTCCACTTTTTAAGTATATGGTTTTTCGTGCCCCTCGGGCATTTGTGTATAACGTGCTAACTTAAGTATTTTCGTAAGAGTTTTGTTGTGTGCTTAGCACCCTGTCCTCATAAAGAGTACAGGGTTGTTGTGATTCTAATAAATACATTGTTTATTTTCATAACACTTGTGTGGTGTCCTTTCACTGGGTGTTCAAGGGGTAATGTGATGGTAAAACAGCTGGCTTAACACGCCCTCTAGAGTCTTAGCCTTAGACTGCTCGTATCCATGCTACTAGGATAGCTGGTCTATAAGGTTGACTTACAACCAATCATCAATAAGGGTTGTTGGACTGATATATAGTGATCACTAGAATAGTGAACACTGCACATCAGGCCAACTTCTCACATTGGTGAGCAGCGGTTGGGATTTGAGCTTGCTGTTGTTTTACCACACATGCCCTAAGAATATCTTGTGAAAGATCACATAAGTACTAAAGGTACATATAACTTAGCTTAGAATACTCTGAGTTCTACTGAACCAGCTGTTGTAGCTCCTAGGGCCTAGCACACCCTAAACTACAACTCTAGCAAGGGATCAGTAGGCAAACATATAGTGTAGGTAAGTGCACCACTTACACCTCACTAGAAAAGCATGTCTACCCAGGGAGATTCTATTGAGACTCCCCTGGTCAGTGTTGACCCTCCACAGGTCACTTCAAGATATGCAGCTCTCAGTTTCCAGGAGATGAGACAAATCTGTGTCTCCAGAAAACTGAAGCAGGGGTCTAACCCCACCATTCCCTTTCTGATAGGTCTCTTAGAGACATATGATGCCAGAAAGCTTTCTCAGTTACATGAGAACATGCCAGCCTTAGAGGGAACCTCTGGGGATCCAGACCTCCCCAACACTGCTACTGCAGTTGAGGAGGAGGAGGATCAGGAGGAACTCTCTGGGGATGAGGTAGACAAAGGTCTTGAGGTAGTTAGAAGGCTAACCAGGACCAAGACTTACTTGGGCTAGGAGCTGGGGGACCCCCAGTACTAACCCGAAGTGGGCCTAACCTTGGAGTTAGGAGAGATAGATCTCTTTCTAGGGACTCCAATAGATCTCTGCACTCTAATGCCTCTTCTCAGGGGAGAAGGAATCCTCCACAGAGGAGATTTACTTCCCCTCAGAGAAAAGAGCATGAAGCTAGAATGAGACAAGCTGAACTGAGGATTGAAAGGGAAGAACATGCCCTGGCCCAAGAGAAGCTTGCCTTTGCTAGAGAGCAGCAGATGAGTGGGCTAGCTCCCACTGGTGGCAGCAATCTCCCAAGAGATAGAGAGAAGGGTTTAGATACTAAACACCTGACTAAGATAGTGCCCCCCTTTAAGCAAGGGGATGATATCCAGAAATGGATGGCTGCTCTGGAGAGGGCCTGCACTGTGCAGTGCATTCCCCAGAGTCAGTGGGCAGCTATACTGTGGCTCTCCTTTGATGGTAAAGGTAGAGATAAGCTCCTCACTACAAGAGTAGAGGATGCTAACAATTACCAGGTCCTGAAGAATACACTGGTTGATGGGTTTGGTTTAACCACTGAGCAGTACAGGTTGCTGTTCAGAGACACCCAGAAAACTCAGTCTCAGGACTGGTCTGACTTTGTGGATTGTGCCACTAAGGCTTTGGAGGGCTGGTTGCTGGGTAGCAAGGTTACAGATTACACAGGATTGTATAATCTAATGATGAGAGAACAAATTTTCAACAATTGTCAGAACCAGTTGTTGCACCAGCACCTTGTTGATTCAGATCTGACCTCTCCCCAAGAATTGGGAAAGAAGGCAGACAAATGGGTCAGGACAAGGATCAAGCAGAACCAGAACCAGAACCAGGGTGGTCAGAAGAAAGCAGACCAGAAGGGTAATGTTAAGAATGAGCAAAATGACCAGAAGTCTTCACCAGGTCCCCAACAAACCAAAGAGGGTGGGGGTCAGGCTTCCCAGAAGAAGAAGACTCAAGAAGGCCAGTCAAAAAGGTGGTGCCAGTACTGTAAAAGTAAATCTCACTGGTTTAGTGAGTGCACCAAAAGAGGAGGACAAACTCCTGCCACTACAGCCCCTAAGGCAACTGCACCCCCTAGTACAGTCAGTAGTGGTAGTGTACCTCCCAAGGCATTAGTTGGGTTAACCTTGGGTACTGAGGGGTCTGACAACTTAGTTGGCACACTCACTCAGGCTGTCCTTGTCTGTACAGGGGATGTGGATATGTCCCCTGAAATAAGTCCCAATACTTTGGGCAAATACAGGCAGACACCTTTGATAAATGGCAAAATGGCTCAGGCCTATAGGGACACTTGTGCCAGTGTCACCATGGTGACACCTAACTTTGTGGACCCTGGACAGATCATGCCAGGTACTGATTTCCTGGTGACCAATGCCAGCAATGTCACTACTAGTCATAGTGTGGCAATTGTGGCTTTCTCCTGGGGTGGAGTGAAGGGACAAAAGAAAGTTGTAGTCAGTTCAGACTTCCCAGTTGATTGTTTGTTGGGCAATGATTTGGAGTCATCACAATGGTCAGAAGTGGAGCAGAGGACTCGCATGGAAATGTTAGGCTTGCCAGCACATGTGCTTGCTGTGACTAGGTCACAGGCCAGAAAATGCCCCACTGAACAGGTGCTGGATCCTGAAATGATGGACCAGACACCTTCCAAGAAGAAGAGCAGTAAGGGTAAGGCTTTGCCTTCCCCCTTACCCCAGGTTGAGGATCAAGTCTCTGAGGAGGCTGATCTGAGAGAACTGAGGGAAACTGAGCCTAAAGAGCTTGAACTTGATCAAGTTGAGTTTCTGGGCTCAGGGGGACCCTCCAGAGCAGACCTGGGGAAGGAACAGTTGAGCTGCCCTTCCCTTGAACCCCTCAGACAGCAGGCTGCTGCTGAGGCTGCAGGGAATGCCACAGGTGCCCACAGGGTATACTGGGACGATGGACTCCTGTACTCTGAGTCAAGAGACCCCAAGCCTGGTGCAACCAGGAGGCTGGTCATCCCCTTGTCTCTGAGAGGTTTCCTTCTCACCTTGGTCCATGAGATTCCCCTTGCAGGTCACTTAGGTCAGACAAAGACTTGGGACAGGCTTGAATCACACTTTCACTGGCCCCATATGAATGAGAATACCAAGGAGTTTTGTCGCTCCTGTGTCACTTGCCAAGCCAGTGGTAAGTCAGGTGGCACAACAAAGGCCCCCCTCATACCACTACCTGTGGTGGGGGTTCCCTTTGAAAGAGTGGGGATTGACATTGTTGGTCCAATGGAACCCCAGACAGCATCAGGGCACAAGTTTATACTGGTGGTAGTGGATCATGCCACCAGGTATCCTGAAGCTATTCCCCTTAGGACCACTACAGCCCCTGTAGTGGCAAGAGCCCTAGTTGGAGTGTTCTCCAGAGTGGGTTTCCCTAAGGAGGTCGTTTCTGACAGAGGTACAAACTTCATGTCAGGATATCTGACTGCAGTGTGGAAGGAGTGTGGTGTGAACTACAAGTTCACCACACCCTACCACCCACAATGCAATGGGCTTGTTGAGAGATTCAACAGGACCCTCAAAGGGATGATTCATGGACTACCTGAAACTCTTAGGAGAAGATGGGATGTCCTGATCCCCTGCCTCTTGTTTGCTTACAGAGAGGTCCCACAGAAAGGGGTTGGCTACAGCCCTTTTGAGCTTCTGTATGGACATCCTGTAAGAGGACCCCTGTGTTTGGTGAAGGAAGGATGGGAGAGACCTCTCAAAAAGCCTGCAACCAACATAGTGGACTATGTACTTGGTCTCCGCTCCAGGATGGCTGAGTATATGGAGAAGGCATCTAAAAACCTTGAGGCCAGCCAAGAACTTCAAAAAGCTTGGCATGACCAAAAGGCTGTTCTGACTGTGTACCAGCCAGGGCAGAAGGTGTGGGTGCTGGAGCCAGTGGCCCCAGCAGCTCTGAAAGACAAATGGTCTGGGCCCCACACCATCATTGAGCAAAAGGGAGAGGTTACCTACTTGGTGGACCTTGGAACTCCCAGGAGCCCTCTGAGTGCTCCATGTTAACAGGCTCAAGGCATATGTTGACAGGAAGGACATGAGCTTGCTCATGGCCACAGATGAGGGACAGGAGGAAGAGAGTGACCCTCTCCCAGACCTGCTCACTCAGAATCCTGATGATGGATCAGTTGATGGTGTTGTCTTTTGTGGCAGCCTCGCTGAACATCAGCAACAGGATTGCAGGCAAGTTCTGCAATCCTACAGACATATGTTCTCTCTGACACCCAGCCAAACTGATTGGTGTACCCATGATGTTGACACTGGAGACAGCCTGCCTGTCAAGAGTAAAATCTACAGACAGCCTGATCATGTTAGAGACTGCATCAAAACTGAAGTGCAGAAAATGTTGGAGCTGGGAGTCATTGAGCCCTCAGATAGCCCTTGGGCTAGCCCAGTAGTTCTAGTGCCAAAGCCTCACACCCAGGGTGGTAAGAAAGAGATGAGGTTTTGCGTAGACTACAGAGGCCTCAATGCAGTCACTAAGACTGATGCCCACCCAATACCAAGAGCAGATGAACTTATAGATAAATTGGCTTCTGCCAACTTCTTAAGTACATTCGATTTGACAGCTGGGTATTGGCAAATCAGGTTAGCTGAGGAGGCCAAACCCAAGACAGCATTTTCTACCCCTGGAGGGCATTATCAATTTGTGGTAATGCCCTTTGGACTGAAAAATGCACCTGCCACCTTCCAAAGGTTGGTGAATCAAGTCCTCACTGGGCTGGATGACTTCTGTGCAGCTTAACTTGATGATATTGCTGTCTTTAGCTCCACCTGGGAGGATCACCTGGTCCACCTGAGGAAAGTGTTAGAGGCCCTGCAAAAGGCAGGCCTCACTATCAAGGCCACAAAGTGCCAGATAGGGCAGACACAGGTTGTATACCTGGGCCACCTTGTAGGTGGAGGCCAGGTTCAGCCACTGGAGAGTAAGATACAGGCCATCAAGGACTGGACTCCTCCAATCACCCAGACTCAGGTTCGAGCTTTCTTGGGCCTGACTGGGTACTATAGGAAGTTTGTCAGAAATTATGGGTCCATAGTGACCCCTCTTAATGACCTGACAAGCAAAAAGATGCCAAAGAAAGTTCAGTGGACAGCAAGCTGTCAGAAAGCATTCAATGACCTAAAGCAGGCCATGTGCACAGCACCTATCCTAAAGAGTCCAGATTACTCCAAGCCATTCATTGTCCAAACAGATGCTTCTGAGTTGGGTGTGGGGGCTGTTCTGTCTCAACTGAATTTTGATGGTAATGATCAGCCTATTGCTTTCATTAGTAGGAGGTTGACACCCAGAGAGAAAAATTGGTCAGCTATTGAGAGGGAGGCCTTTGCTGTGGTCTGGGCCCTGAAGAAGCTGAGGGCCTACTTGTTTGGCACTCACTTCACCATTCAGACAGACCATAAGCCCCTCTTGTGGCTAAATCAGATGAAGGGTGAAAACCCCAAACTGCTTAGGTGGTCCATTTCCCTACAGGGGATGGATTTTACAGTGGAGCATAGACCTGGTACTGATCACAGCAATGCTGATGGGCTCTCCAGGTATTTCCACTTAGAGCAAGAAGACTCACCTGGTCAAGGTTAGTTTATTGTCCCAAAGTTTGGGGGGGGGGTCATGTAGGAGAGTAGGGTCTGCAATCCTATGATCACCCAGATTTTTGCTTTTTGCTGCACTGGTTTACGACTTTCCCTGGCTGTGGGCCTGCTAATCAGACCCACAGCCTAGCTGTTCTCTCTATCCAAATTGTACTCAGGTACTGAATTGGCACTGGGCCCTCTCCAAGTCCCTGTACCCAGGGCTGAGGTGTACCCAGAAGTCTCCCAGGGGCTGAAGCATGTATTATGCCACCCCTGGGCTGACTAACTAAACTGACACAACTGGCTGCACGACAGCTGGGGCAAGGTGGTGTACTCACCCTTTGCTTTAGATATAGTATACCTATATCTAACCCTAAAAATGGACACACAGATCTCCTATCAGTCACTCCTATGGCAGGCCTTAACAATCCTGAAGGCAGAGTGCTTGGAATCGTGTGAGATGGTGCTCTGGCATGAGCTGAGCCTGTCTGCGGCTTTCGGGATCCATCCCTTAGCCGTTTCCATGATATCGCATACCATATACTCTTAAGTGCATTATAATCCTCGCGGTTATATGCCAACTCTGGTATCGCTTTATCAAAACATGTCGAGTAAGGTGTCATACGAATTGGAATACTAACCCCTCGCCAATTCTGGCGACGGGGTTAGCATTCCACCCTTCTAGAGGGACACGACATGTATGTAACCCCTAACCCCGGTTAAAGTCAAACAGAGCCTCAGCTCCACAAAATGGATGCTGCCACCGAGACACAAGTCTGCCCTCCTGCTGCTGGGAGTCCTCCCAGAGCAGGAGATAAGGACAAAGGGTTTCCTGCCAGGGGCGGTGCCAGCACCGTCCCAGACAGGGTTTTGTGTATTGTAGGTAGGCAGGGCTTTAGAGGAAGGTGACTGCACGTGGCACCCCGGTGCTCACTGTGCATAGGCTGGCTGGAACCAGTTCCAGGGTCACTCCAGACCCTGTGCTGGGGAAAAGCCCGCCAAGGAAGTGGGTGTAACCACCCCCCTCCTAGTCCCACCCCTAGGGCAGGACTTAGTCGCGTGCCAGCCCCTTTTTACAGGATAAAGGTAGGAACTGGCCCCCTTCCAAATCAGATCATCTTTGAATCCTGAAACTACTTTCCACGAAAGGAACTCAAGACTTCTTCCTAAGATTTCTCCCTTGTGACTAAGGAGTAGTCACCCTGCATCCGCAGGCACCATCTTAAGAACACTGCGGTCTGCTGCAAGTCTCTCCTCCGGATCAAGACTGCCCAGCGCGACGAGAACCGGCTTCCCTGGCACCTCTGACCTCTACCTGCATCATCAGTCACGCTGAGATTCGTGGGTGTGACGAGACCTCGAGGGACCGGCCATCTTCAAGACTGCACGACTTCTTTCCAGCAAGCCCGCCGAGTAATTTCCTGGTGAGTGCTTTGGGGTCCGAGAAGCCCCGACCCTGAGCAGCTCCAGCACCGAAGTGCAGCCTCCCAGCATCTCCACGATCTGCGTGGGGCCCTTCTGCTTTTTGCTGCTCACCGCGTTGTTTGGCTACTAGCCCGCTGGCTTGTGGCCTTCTGAACGACGCCCGACGACATTTCTGCTGCTGGTCTGGTTGCTCCAGGCTGGCCCTTGCTCCCTTCCAAAAGAGGAGCACCCCGGACCCTCCTGGTCCACTCAAGACGCCATTTTGAGTCCACCGCGTGGGCTTGAATTAGCCAAGGCTTGTTGCCCAATCCTGGGTAACTTCGACGCCGACAGCTTCATCCATCGTGGGACAGCTCGCCTCTCCATCCTGGTCGCCGACAACGCCTCCTGGTCCGTGAGATCTGCAGAGCCAGCGTCGCCCACTCACCTGACTGCGGTGACTTCGCCCGGTGCCATCCTGGTGCCCACTTAATCACTGGCTAGTGATTCAAGAACTTGGTCCCCTCTGCTTTCAGGTTTCCTTCTTCCTTGATCCAGGCTTGGATCCAACGAACTTTCCTTCACTGGTCGCCTGCCAGCAACTTCCTTCTTCCAGGCTCCTGGTCCGGCAACGAGATCCCCGACGTCTTTTCAGACCTATGCAGCTGCAGCCCCTGGGCTAGGTCACTTCGGTGTCCCAGCATAGCCTCACTATCCTAGGGTCAGGATCCACTGTCGTTTTCTTCCTACCAGGTCGGTTTCGCCCGTGAACACTAACTTTGCCTTTACTAGCTCCCATAGACTTTGTCCCGCATCCCGCGTGAGAGTGCACACTCTGCACCCGAGTCCCCTAGGTCTCCTAGAAGTAATCTAACGATTCCCTAGTTAAGTCCTAGCGATTCCAAAGCCTATTAGTACTGTACTTACCTGCTAGTAATTTCGCATTCCACTTTTTAAGTATATGGTTTTTCGTGCCCCTCGGGCATTTGTGTATAACGTGCTAACTTAAGTATTTTCGTAAGAGTTTTGTTGTGTGCTTAGCACCCTGTCCTCATAAAGAGTACAGGGTTGTTGTGATTCTAATAAATACATTGTTTATTTTCATAACACTTGTGTGGTGTCCTTTCACTGGGTGTTCAAGGGGTAATGTGATGGTAAAACAGCTGGCTTAACACGCCCTCTAGAGTCTTAGCCTTAGACTGCTCGTATCCATGCTACTAGGATAGCTGGTCTATAAGGTTGACTTACAACCAATCATCAATAAGGGTTGTTGGACTGATATATAGTGATCACTAGAATAGTGAACACTGCACATCAGGCCAACTTCTCACACAGTAGTAATGCAGTTTGTAAACAGTTTCAATTGCAATTGTATATTGTGAGAAAGTGCCATCTTTCTTGCATTGGTATGCCCCCACTTTTTTCTGAACTGCTGATGTACTTTGACTGAGTGTGCCCCGGGTTCCTGCAATCCAGGTACCCAAGGCCTGTGTTCCTTCCCTAAAACTGTGTTGAAACTAAAAACCCAATTGGCATCTCTGGCCACCTGTCAGCCCCTAGTAAATGGTACCTTAGGTACCCAGGGCATGGTGACCAGAGAAGACACACTTTAGTGGGGTTTTTAGAAAATCAGATCATATAGGCGCACTACCTCGGTTAAACGTTACACAGTATAGATTGACAAGTAGAAATGTAGTGCGTGAAGAGCAGGCGGAAAAACACCCTTAACCGTCTAAAATAGTCAAGGGACTAAACAGAAATATACAGTACTATCGTAAAGGAACAGACCGTTTCTGGGTAGCCACTTTAGAATTGTGTCTCTCTCCGACAAGTAACGTCCAATACATGGACAGTAGCCTAGACCTAGCGACAAGCACCACGAATATACCAATTTTCAAGCCCTGAAGAGTCGTGTTGACTCAACTGTACACGACGAAACACGTGTCGGCTTTGCTTTACATTACTTGAATCTGGAGAGAATAAACCAACGTTTTGCTGCATTTTGAACACACCAAAGAATCTGCTTCTGTCTCCTTGAATACTTATCAGTCAATGTACTGCTTGTGATACTTTTTGTAGTAGCGAGAGCACAACTGTATATGTGACCAGAGAAGACCCCTGAGGGCTGCAGCACCTATTGTGCCACCCTCAGGGGCCCTGAACCCTGGCATCCAAACACTGCCTTTGCAGGCGGAGTGCCTAAGTACAGAACTAAACAAAGAGTCGACATGGCACACATCCCTGTGTGCCATGCTCACAGAACCCACTGCCCTGTCATACTTCAGTCACCCTCTGGCTGGGTGCCCTATGCCAGAGGTGTGGGCACAGGTGCAGGAGCAATGTGCCCCTACAGTACCCAGGACCATTCCTGGGGCACTGTAAGTGCAGTGATGCCATTAAGAGTATATGGTGCTGGGATGCTGTCATTTCGAACTCCACCGCACCATAATGGCTACACTGAAGATTTAAAAGTTTGGTACCAAACTTCTCAGCACATTAAACCCACACTGAAGCCAGTGTGGGATTTAATGTAAAATGCACCAGAGGGCATCTTAGAGATGCCCTCCAAAACCCTAACCTACAATCCACGTCTGGGCTGAGTCGCTGCAGAGGCTGCCACACAGCAGACATGTTGCTGGAACCATGGGTGGAGAGCCCCCGCTCTCCTGGGCCTGCAACAATGCACATCCTGGGCGAGGTGCTAGGTCTCCTCCCCCAGGATGGACAGGGGGAAGCTTCAAAGGCATGCCGCCTCTGTGAGCTTCTCCAAACCATTTGCTGTACCCAGCAACTGGCCCCCACCAGTCCTGACCCCCACTCTGGCGGGAAGACTGGCGGGAAAAACTACATCTGAAAGAAACAGGTTAGTATTAGATTCCTTACCTTAGAATATCCCCAGGCGTCAGTCTGGATCCGGAAACTTTTGCGTAGCAGTACCCCTGCGCGTCGGTAGGCGTCGTCTGCAGGCGTCCCCTGCGGCTCCGCGTCCGTCGTCGGCGTCGTGCGCCGTGAAGACGTCGCTGGAGTATATAGACGCCACCTCCGCGCGCTGATGTCAGTTCTTCTTTTTTCCGCACCAGTTAGCGCAGATCCGAGAAGTGCAGTACTCCGGTCTTTTGACCAAAGTTTTGTGAATCCTTGATTCTTCTTACGGTGCCGGTAGGATGCCCGGTTTTAAGAACTGTGACGGCTGTGACCGCACGATGTCGGTCACGGATCATCACCGACTCTGCCTCCGGTGCCTGGGCCCCGACCACGCGGTGGACGACTGTGTCGACTGCCGGGCCCTGACGAGTAAAGCTAGGCGGGAGCGGTCCCGCAAGCTACTCGAGCTGCGGGTGTCGGCCCCGCGTCGAGAGCGGTCCCGGTCCGGCCGGAGGTCGAGGGAGCGGTCGAGGGAGCGGTAGCGGAGCCGCCACGGGCGATCCGGAAGTCGTCGCTATTCCTCTGGTTCCTCAGGTAGGAAACACAAGAAGTCGGGGCGTCGTCATCGTACCCCCGACTCCCCCCGACGCTCGCGCAATGCGGCTGGGGGTTCGGGTGGCCCCACCCCCGCGGCTCCGCGTGAGTCGCCGGCGCGGCCTGCTCCATACCCTACGGTCCCTGGGCAAGGCGCGACGCCCGGGGAGATAGAGGAGTTCCTCATGGCCATGAGGGCAATGTCTCCTCCGACGGGGCCTACGGCGCCTTCGGGCCCTGTGCTCCCGTCCGGGGGCCCTAGCGGTTCGGGTGCTCCTGCCTCGACGCCGTCGGGTGCTCCGGCACCGCCGACGGCTCCGACCCCGGCGCCGCAGGGACCCTCAGTGTCGACGCCGGCTGGTCTACCGGCCTCTCCGGCGCCGATTCCATCGGGGTTGCCCCCGACGCCGCCCCCGTGCGGCGCCAGTGCTCCGGCGCCGGCTCTGGGTGGCGCCGCCCCCATACCCTCTCCGACTCCGGACGTGGAGTCGGACCGGCGTCGCCCGACGCAGAGTCCGACGCCGATGGGGCCTGTGGACCCCGGGGAGCCGGTCTACATTGTTGATTCCGAATATGGTGAAAATGTAGATTACGGAGAGGGTTGGGAGGGGTCGGAGGACCCTCTGTCACGCGAGTGTCAGTACAATGTGGACTGGACAGGTGATTTGGGTGACGCCAGTGGTCTGGACGACTCTCCTAACCCTGGCTTTGTCTCGCCTCCTACCGTGGCATCGGAGGAGGGGGCTGCTTATTCAGTGGTGTTGATGAGGGCGGCCAAGGCCTTACACCTTGAGCTCCCCGTCGCGGCCGTGAGGCCTAACATCCTCACTGAGGTCTTCAAACCGCAGTCATGCCCACAGGAGCCTCTGCTGCCGTTCAACGAAGCCTTGTCTGACGTTCTTTTGGGCACGTGGTCCAGGCCCGCTTCAGGTTCGCCTGTTGATAGGAACGTGGCCAGACGACACCGTCCGTGTCCGGATGACCCCAAGTTCCTGTCCACCCATCCCACCCCTGAGAGTCTGGTTATCCAGGCCTCGACTTCCCAGACCGCATTCCCGTCGGCCCCGCCCGACCGGGAATCGAAGAGGTACGACCAGTATGGAAAAAAGGTCTTCTCGTCCCTGAGTTTGGGACTGCGGTCTTGCAACACCGCATTCCTCTTGGGCCGCTACTCCCACTCTCTGTGGGATACGGTCGCGGACCTGCTGCCAGAATGCCCGCAGGAGGTACGGGCAAAGCTTGGCAAGGCTATGATTGAAGGCCGGGACGCAGCAAAATACTCCATCAGGTGTGGTCTTGATACGACCGACTCGCTGGGCAGGGCGATGTCCACGACGGTGGCGATTCGTCGCCACGCCTTGCTGAGGTCCGCCAACTTTTCGGCAGATGTCCAGAATGCCTTGATGGACATGCCGTTCGATGGCAGTCGCCTGTTTGGCGACAAAGCGGACCACGCGCTGGAGCGCTTCAAGGACTCCAGGGTCACGGCCAAGTCCTTGGGTCTCTCGACCCAGCGCCAGCAAACGGGTTCGTTTCGCTCCTTTCGTGGCCAAGGAAGGGGTGGTCCCACACGTGCTGCCAGCCACGCGCCGCAACACATTTCTCAACGCGGTGGCGGCCGTGGAGTCCGCCGTGGAGGCGGTCGGGGACAACGGCGAGGTCAGACCACACCTCCCCCCGCAGCATCGGCCTCCAAATCCTCCTAGTCCGTGCTTTCAGGCCCATGTGTCGCCAGTGGGTGGCAGGGTTCGCCATCACCACTCCCGCTGGCGCACAATCACGTCGGACAGGTGGGTGCTGCAGCTCGTCCGAAGGGGCTACTCCCTCCCCTTCGAGACCACTCCTCCAGCCATGCCACCGCAGAACCACCGTGTGTCGGGGGACCACTTGACACTTCTGCAGGAGGAAGTTACGGCCCTCTTGGCCAAGGGGGCCATCAAGCGCGTTCCTGGGCCAGAAGTAGGGTGTGGTTGCTATTCCCACTACTTTCTGGTACCCAAGAAGGACAAAGGGGGCCTACGTCCTATCTTGGATCTACGGAACGTCAACGGCTTCCTCGGGAAGGAGAAGTTCAAGATGTTGACTTTGGCTCAGGACTTGGCTGCTCTAGACCCTCAAGACTGGATGGTAGCGTTGGACTTGCAGGATGCGTATTTTAACATCCCCGTCCTGCCGGCCCACCGGCGATACCTGCGGTTCACAGTAGGCCACGAGCACTTTCAGTTTATCGTGCTCCCATTCGGCCTTACCAGCGCCCCACGGGTGTTCACGAAGGTGATGGCGGTGGTCGCAGCCCATCTGCGCCGGTTGGGGGTTTCAGTCTTCCCCTACCTGGACGACTGGTTGTTAAAGGCGGGCTCGCCCCAGACAGTCGTCCACCACCTTCAGATGACGGCAGACCTCCTGCACGAGCTGGGGTTTTCCATCAATGTGCCGAAATCACACCTGTGTCCCTCTCAAAAGCTCCTTTTCATCGGAGCGGTTCTCGACTCGGCGCAGTTTCGGGTTTATCCTTCGGAACGGCGGGTCCGGGATATACAGGCTTTGATTCCTATCTTTCAGCCGTTATCCCGGGTTTCGGTCAGGTTGACGTTGCGGATGCTGGGGCTGATGGCTTCCTGCATCCTTCTAGTGCATCACGCCCGGTGGCGGATGCGGGCTCTGCAGTGGGACCTGAAGTTTCAGTGGGCCCAGCATCAGGGCAACTTGTCCGACCATGTCTTGATCTCGGAGGGCACTGCGAGACAACTGCAGTAGTGGCTTACGGACCGCGATTGGGTCAGAGGCAGATCCCTCTCCCTTCCCCAACCGGAGCACGTGGTTGTGACGGACGCGTCCCTCCAGGGCTGGGGAGGCCACTTGGGAGAGGCGGAGATCAGAGGCATCTGGTCTCCGGCGGAGTCCCGGCTCCATATCAACCTGTTGGAGCTGCGGGCGATCCGTCTAGCACTGAAAGCATTCCTCCCCTTTGTCAACGGGAGTGTAGTGCAGGTGTTCACGGACAACACCACCGCCATGTGGTACTGCAACAAGCAGGGCGGAGTGGGGTCGTGGACCCTTTGCCCGGAGGCACTGCGTCTCTGGCAATGGCTGGAACGTCAGAGCGTGACTCTGACGGTTCAACACCTGGCAGGTTCTCTGAACGCCAGGGCGGACGAACTCAGCCGTCGGTGCTCGGTGGATCACGAATGGCGTCTGAACTCGGACGTGGCGAAAGGCCTCTTTCTGCAATGGGGAGAGCCTTAGTTAGATCTATTCGCCACAGAAGAGAACGCGCAATGTCATCAGTTCTGCGCATTGGAGTTTCCAAGACGGCACTCGCACGGCGACGCCTTTCGGCGCGAGTGGAGTTGCGGTCTATTGTACGCCTTTCCGCTAGAAGATCAGGCGCGACCGGGCCGAAGTTTTCCTTGTGGCTCCGGACTGGGCTCGAAGGTACTGGTATCCCGAGCTACTCAGCATGTCAGTCGGTCCCTCGATTCGCCTGCCCCTTCGGGAGGACCTTCTGTCGCAGCAGCAGGGGACGGTCCTCCACCCGAACCTGTCCAGTCTCCACCTCCATGCGTGGAGATTGAGCGGCGACAGTTGAGGCCATTTGACTTGCCTCCTGAAGTTTGTGATGCGATTCTGGCAGCCAGGCGTCCCTCCACAAAGTCGGTATACGCCTGCCGGTGGAACAGGTTTGTGGCATGGTGCACAGCAAAGGCTGTGGACCCTCTTTCTGCCCCTCTCTCCGAGGTTCTCCTCTTTCTTCTCTCTCTTGCCCAGCAGGGCTCTGCTCTGGGCACTGTCAAAGGCTACCTTTCTGCCCTTTCGGCCTTTCTAAGGCTGCCTGATCAACCTTCTTTGTTCAAGTCCCCTATTGTAACGAGATTCTTGAAGGGCATCACGCACATGTATCCTCCTGTTCCGTTTGTGATGCCTCAGTGGGACTTGATCCTGGTTCTGACCTTCTTGATGTGCGCTCCCTTTGAGCCACTTCATTCCTGTCCTCTCCGTCTTCTGACTTTAAAGATGGCCTTCCTGGTTGCCATCACCTCTGCCAGGAGAATGAGTGAGCTCCAGGCTCTTTCTGTCAAACCTCCTTTCATGTCCATTCATCCAGACAAGGTGGTTCTGAGAACTAGACCTTCTTTCCTGCCCAAAGTAGTCTCTGCTTTTCACATCAGGCAGTCCATCACCTTACCCTCCTTCTTCCCGCCTCCTTCAAAGGATGAAGAGCGGCTCCATCGTCTGGACCCAAAACGTGCGCTTTCATTTTATATGGATCGCACTCGCCAGTTCCGGGTGGATGACCAACTGTTTGTTGGCTACGTGAGTGCGAAGAAGGGACGGGCGGTGCATAAACGGACCATCTCTCGGTGGGTCGTCCTGTGCATCAAAGCGTGCTACTCTTTGGCTCGGAAGGAGCCTCCTGTTGGGCTGAGGGCCCATTCCACTCGGGCCACGGCGGCTACTACTGCCCTGGGCCGGGGAGTCCCCTTGCAGGACATTTGTCAGGCGGCTACGTGGGCCTCGCTGCACACGTTTGCAAGGCACTACTGCCTGGACAGTCCAGTCCGGAGGGATGGCTTCTTTGGCCGTTCTGTCCTCCAGGACTTTCTGGTGTAAGCTGTATTGGTTCGCAGACCCACCACTGGGGTTGGTATTGCTGGGGTATCTATTCTAAGGTAAGGAATCTAATACTAACCTGTTTCTTTCAGATGAACAAGTTACTTACCTTCGGTAACGATATATCTGTAAGAAACAGTAGTTAGTATTAGATTCCTTACCGCCCCACCCATCCTCCCCGTTCTGCGAACTGATACATAGGGTTAAGGTCATCCCCTTCAGGGCCCTAGTTTCGCATGGCACCAGTGTTGGTTCTTACATGGCTCTGCGTGTTCTGGCGCGGAAAAGATGTGTGCAAAGAACTGACGTCAGCGCGCGGAGGCGGCGTCTATATACTCCAGCGACGTCATCACGGCGCACGACGACGCCGACGACGGACGCGGAGCCGCAGGGGACGCCTGCAGACGACGCCTACCGACGCGCAGGTATACTGCTACGCAAAAGTTTCCGGATCCAGACCTGGGGATATTCTAAGGTAAGGAATCTAATACTAACTACTGTTTCTTACAGATATATGGTTACCGAAGGTAAGTAACTTGTTCGTCAGGAAGGGAGGTGTGCCAGCCTGTGGCAACCCCACCCCTCAGGTGGGGGAGACGAGGTGAAGCACGACCCCAGGCTCCAGCCATCTTGTAGATGGGGAGCCCTGCCCAATCACAGCTAGGCTCCTGCCCCACCTCACACAGGAGAGGAGCAGGCTAGGGGGTGTAACCACCCCAGGACAGGGACCTATTGGTCCCTGTACTTGCCCTACCTGTAACGCCCCTAAATTCAGTATTTAGGGGTTCCTTGAACCTTCCTTCCTTAGATCCTGATAAGAAAAGGAGATCAAGAAGAAGACCCGACGTGCAGCTGCTAACAGGACGACAACAACTGACTTGGCCCCAGTCCTACCTGCCTGTCGATCCTGGAACCTGCTCCTGACCAATCCCAGCGACTCCTGCGGACAGCAACCTTGGGACACCCAGAGCACCTGCCTGCCTTGACCCTCTTAAAGCCTGGGACTCCCATCAGTAGAGGCTCTGCTGCAACAACACCCCTGGTGCCAGCCAGGAAGCTCCGGACCAACCCACCGAGCCCGGCCCGTGCCCGAGTGATCCAGGACCAAGAGGACGTCCCCCCGGCGACTGGGACCCGAAGTCTAGTGCCCAAAGACCCTCCTCGACGACCCCAACAACGCCTGCACCCTCCGACCGCAACCAGCAGGGGGTAAGATTTCCCGATCTCAAGACACCCCTGCACCCGGCACCCCACGGCCCCCTGTGTCCAACTCCTGGGTGCCTACCTATCCTCTAAGATTCCAACTTACCCCTCGAATTGTTGGTAGCTCCAGAAGATCCTCCGTCCCAGAGCCTGCAGCCTTTGTTCCCTTTTCAAGTTCCTCATTGAGTAACATTGAGCCCGTGACGGCTCAAAAGCACCCTGCACCCAGCAACCCGAGTGCCCCTGGCAGTGCAACCTGTACCCTATCCTACTCCCCCATTTGCCCTGAGCAAGTGACTAGGAGCCCAGCTCCCACAACTGTGTGGCCTGCTAGCCAGCAGCCCCCAACCGGAGGCCCCCTTTCCCTCATTGGATAACACTGGGCCTAACTACCTCTGCACCCGGCCGCCCCTGTGCCGCTGGGGGTGAACCAACTGTACTTACCTAACCCTGGGGGACCCCTGAGTCTATGCTCAGAAACCTAACTTCACCAGCCAAGTACTCACCTGGAAACTGATAACTCACCTGCCATTAGATAACATTGACTGGTTTGACTAAAAAAATCTTCTAAGTGTGAAGTTTTGGGAACTAAAAATATTCATATAAAATCACCCGAATTCCGAAATACTCACCTGTGATCAGGGGAGAAGTCATTACTGTAACTTGTAGCACATTACTGAACCGCCAAGTAATCCTTACCGGGTTTACTAGTAATCTGTATTTTGTCCATAGGAATCCATTGTCTGCTTTTCTATGACATTTCTTCTGTCTACTTTTGAAAACTTGAAATATTCTTTAAAAATCATACGAAATACTGAAACACAATTACCTATCTGTTTTAAGTTGAGACCCCAGTGCTGGACTTAGGAGCCTAGTACTGGATTACAAAAGTAACGATATCGTACTTTACCTGCAACCTGACTTTTCTCCCATTGGATAACATTGTCAGATTTACATTGAAAAGTTTCTAAGTGTGAACTTTTAAAACCGCTTTTAATTCATGAAAATTCACTACATTAACTAAAACGTTTTTACTAAATTGGTTTCAGTTTAGACCCCGGGACTGAATCTAGGATCTATTCCTGGAACTACTAAAGTAATGTGTATAGTAATCAACTGTACTTATATATTGAAAACCCATTGAGCTCAATGCTAAAGTGTGGCTAGAATTGTGTTGCCTTCTGCAACCCCTGTATCTATTGTGTTAACAAACTTTATTGCTTCCTGGCAAAGTAATGAGAGTACTCATATTGAGAAAAGTATATTTGTATGCCTGTTGGTTCTAAAAATAAAACCACTATATCTTTTGGTATAACAATTGGCCTGGAGTTCAGTCTTTTGAGTGTGTGAAATCCTTTGCTGACTGAGTGTGTACAGCAAATGCTTTACACTGTCCTCTGGTACTGCCTTACTGCTCGACCAAGCTACCACTTTTGGGAGTAAGGTCAGTCCTGACGTTAACCTCGGTTATACCTCTGGGGTTTGTGAACCCTATACACACTGTACCTCATTCTGGTCCAGTATATATAGAGCCACTTTCTCACATATATGCACTTTGATTTGATTACAGTGGAGCTTCTACTATTGCAATGCTTTTGATATACTCTACGTACAGCCGCTGTATGTGCAGGTAACAGCAGTTGGGCGGTGGTGCCGTGTAAGGGGAGATTTCGAGGGATGATGCAGAGGGAAAATTAAATTAATTTCCCCTCTGCATCGTCCCTCGAAATCCCCATTACCTGGACCCACCGTCCAACCGCTGTTACCTGCAGGGACCGCTGCTGTATGTACAGTACATCAAAAGCACTGCATTACTAGACAGCTGCTGCCTACTTTATATTGGCTTTTTAGTAGAATGGCAAGCAATTACTTTAAAGATTACTTTTCTTACACAGTGCAGTATACCTGGATACTGCACTGACATTTCCTGTACACCGGTATGTAAAAGCGGTTATTTAGTTACAGTTTTAAAGGATTTCTTAGTTTTTCCAACCCCACATTTAGAAACTTTTCTCAGAAAAACAGTCAATGTTATCCTATGGAGGAAAATAGGGTTATCGGTTCAAAGGTAAGTATTCGGTTGTGGGAGTTGGTATTCTAGACCCAGGGGTCTCCCAGTGTCAAGGATGCACTTTTGTTTTTCACTCAGCAGCACTAGGGCGGCCTGGTCCAGAGTGCGGAGCCCCAAGGTTAACCAATGGAGGGTAGGGGGCCCTCCGGTTGGTGTTTGCTGACAAGCAGGCCACAGGGTTGCTGTCGCAAAGCTCCTGTACTTAAGCTCAGGGTAAATGGGGGTTC
This sequence comes from Lissotriton helveticus, assembly GCF_964261635.1. Lineage (NCBI taxonomy): Eukaryota > Metazoa > Chordata > Amphibia > Caudata > Salamandridae > Lissotriton > Lissotriton helveticus. The sequence goes on from NC_136063.1 coordinate 2,128,202,049, forward strand.
AAGCCAGCACAAAAGGTGCACCCTCAGCGGCACTGGAGCAGCCGGGTGCAGAGTGCTGTTTTGGCGTCTGGCGCTCTGTAGCTTTCAATGGGGAGTCTTCGGTATGCAAACACACTGCAGTCTCGGGGACGAAGATCTTCTGGGTGGGACCACAACTTGGAAAATTAAATTGGGCTGCTGGGGGTTGGTAAGGCACCGCTAGTTGGGCCACCCACGACTGTGGGGCGTCTTGTGCCTTTTAGGGTCGGATCTTCTTACCAGCTCCTGGTCGCAGTTGGGGGACCTTCCGATTTGAGGCTCCGGTTGAAGGCTTGAGGCAGGTCAGGGATCACTGGATCCCAGGTCTGGAACACCGGGGAGATCTCGTAGTGTTCAGCCACTCGAACTCGAGCTGTGGTCATCGGGTTCGGAGTGGTGCAGGCTCACGGATCCTGCTGGAGTCTGTTGGTGAACAAATCCGGCATTCACGGGAGACAAAGTCTTTGGTTTGGAAGGCAGGGCGGGTCCTCGGGGCTCTTGAGGTTGCTGACTACAGGACACACTGGAGTTTCGCTTCTGCAGGTTCGAGGTAGAGACAGGCTGGTAGGGCTGGAGCCAAGTCAGTAGGCGTCCTCCTCTTGTTAGCTTTGGCACGGCTGTTTCGGTCCTTCTTCTTTTCTTGTAGTCGTTAGTTGTCTGACTTCTTGGTTCAGGGCTGCCCCCTATATACTGTATTTAGGGGGCGTTTTAGGGGCCTCGGCGTCCATAGCCAGTGGACTACTGACCTTATAGTGACTACATCGTAGGTGTGCTCACCCCACGTGGGGTAGTGAGCACAATCCCTAATCCTGATTGGAGAGTGCCTGCCCTCTGCAAGACGGTGGGTACTGAAGAGTGGACTTGACCTTGTCTCCCCACCTGAGGGGTGGGGTTTGCAGAGGTGGGCATTCCTTCCAGCCTGCTAATATTTCCCACCTTTCAATGGAGAACCTCCTGTTTGCAAAAGCACTACAGGCAGGGAGAGGAAGGACATTCTGGGTGCGACCACCACTTCGAGAGGTAAGTTGGGAAGTTAAGGTTTGGTTAGGCACCGTTGGTTTGGACACACAAGGCCGTGCATCGTCTGGTGCAGGGGTGCCCTTTGGGGTTGGATCTTCTTACCAGCTCCTGGTCGCACTCCTTCTGAATTTAGGCTGAAGGCATCGGCTGGAGGCTTGAGGCAGGTCGGGGGTCGCCGGATCTCTGGTCTGGATCGCCAGGGTGACCTCCTCGTGGTGTGTTTCCACTCCAACTCGGGCCGAGTTCAGCGGGTGCAGAGTGGGCTGGATTTGCGGGTTCTGGCTGCTGCCAGAGGTTGCTGTTTGAACAAATCCGGTGTTCACAGGAAAATCAATCTTTCGAAGTGAAGGCAGGCAGGTCCTCCGGGGTTTTGGAGGTTGCTGGCTGCAGGACACACCAGAATTTCGCAGGAGCAGGGTCGAGGCGAGATAGGCCTTTAGGGCTAGGGCCAAGTCAGTGGGCGTCTTCCTCTTGATAACTGATTGCACAACTGTTCGGTCCTTTTTCTTCTTTTCTTCTTGTTGTTTTTGGATCTGAGGAAGGTTCAGGGTGCCCCCTAAATACTAGATTTAGGGGTGTTACAGGTAGGTAGAGATCAGGGACCAATGGGTCCCTTCCCTGGGGTGGATACACCCCCTATTGTACCAGCCTCCAGTGGTTGATTGGGTCCCCCCATCCTCAAGATGACGGGGACTCTGAGTTGTGCTTCACCTCGCCTCCCCCACCTGAGGGGTGGAGTTGGCAGTGGTGGGCACACCTCACTTGTTTTCCCGCCGGTTCTCCTGCCCAAGGTGTGAGCCAGAACCAGTGGTGACCAGTTGCTGAAAGCAGCAATTGGCCTGGAGATGCTCACAAAGGCGGCAAGCCTTTGAAGCTTTCCCTTCGTGAACCCTGCCCATTCTGAGGGAGGAGGCTTGGCACCTCGTCCCAGGATGTGCATTGTTTCAGGCCCCAGAGAGCAGCAGGCTGTCGATCCAGGGGTCCAGAAACATGTCTGGTGGTGGCAGCTGAAAGCAGCCACTCAGCATGGACACTAGTGGTGGGTTAGTTTTCAGGGGGCATCTCTGAGATGCTCTCTGTGCATTTTTCATTAAATCCCACACAGGCGTCAGTGGGGGTTTAATGTGCTGAGAAGTTTGATACCAAACTTCTCAGTTTTCAGTGTAGCCATTATGGTGCTGTGGAGTTCGTAATGACTTAACTCCCAGCACCATATACTCTTTAATGTCAGCACTGCACTTAGTGTCTAAGAATAGACTTAGACACTGTAAGGGTACCGGGCTCTGGCACCCGCATCCTCACCACTGGCATAGTGCACCCAGGGGGGACTGATCTATGCCAGGGCAGTGGTTGGTAGGCATGGCACACAGGAGTGTGTGCCATGTCGACTCTTCACTTAGTTCTGCACCAAGACACGCAGCCTGCCTAAGGGTGACACAATAAGTGCTGCAGCCCTTAGAGGCCTTCACTGGTCACAGTGTCCTTTGTTCTGCACCAAGGCACCCAGTCTGCCTACGGGTGACACAATAAGTGCTGCAGCCCTTAGAGGCCTTCTCTGGTCACAGTGTCCTGGGTACCTGTGGTACCATTTACCAGGGACTGACCTGTGGAGGACACCAACTTGGCCCCATCCGTACCGGCCTGCCCGACCTCGATCTGCTCCAGTGTAATCCTGGTGTAGCCAGCAGCCCCTAGAACCATGAGCACCTGCCCTGCCTTCCATACTAAGACTTTGTCTCCTGTGAGCACCAGATTTGTTCACCAAAAGACTCTGGTTCCAGCCGGATCCACGCGCATGTACCACTCTGCCCCTGATGCCTACGGCTCGAGTTTGAGTGGCCCAACACCAAGAGGTGGTCTCCCCGGTGATCTGGACCTGGGATCCAGTGACCTCTAACCAGCCTCAATCCTCCAGTAGACGCCTGCAGCCTCCACCTGGATGGTCCCCCGACCGCGATGGAAACCCGACGCCTAAAGACACCCCTGATCCTGGCTGTGTCCAGGTAATTCCCAGCATCCCATCTTATCTCTCCAACCGGTGGCCGCCTCCAGAAAGCCTTCATGCCCGAGCCTGCAGTGTTTGTTTGTGACCGGAGAATCCCCAGAAAACTGGGCACCTGATGCCAAACCAGCACCCTGCATCCAGCCTCCCAGTGCTTCTGTTGGTGCACCTTGTGTGCTAATTTGGATCCCCCTTTGCCCTGAGCTAAACCCTAGGTGCTTTGCTCCCACATCCAAGTGGCGTGCCCGTAAGCAGCCACCAACCGGAGGCCCCCTATTCCTTATTGAAGACCATTGGGCTTCAGCACACTACATCTGGCCGCCCTAGTGCTGCTGAGGGTGCTCTTTAAGTGCATCCTTGACCTGGGGGAACCCTTGTTCTAACCCTAGAAACTCAACTCCTAAGACCGATTACCTACCTTTAAACCGATGACCTAATTTTCTCCCATACGATTTGCATTGACTGTTTTCCTGTGAAAAAAGTGTGAAGTTGAAAATTGTACAAAAACTCAGACAAGTGTGTTTTGATAGCCAATTGATTTACTTACCTTTATCTAGGAAATGTCCCAGTGCGGGATCTAGGCTTAATACACTGAGTAAGAAAAGTAATCTGAAAAGTAATCTGAAAAGTAATCTAAAAAATATATAAAGTAACTACACAGTAATTTCAACTGTTTCTGAACATTTGACCTACCTGTAACAAAGTCGACTGCATTCAACTGTATTATCCTTGAAAAGTATTATTTTGCTTTTCAGCACCAATACAACTAAGAAATATTTGTATACAAAAACAAAATCGGTCAGCGTACAGGCTTTGAGTGTGTGAAATCATTTCTTGCCTGAGTGTGTACAATAAATGCTTAACACTACCCTCTGATAAAGCCTTACTGCTCGCCCACACTACCACAAATAGAGAGTAAGGAAATATCTACTTTTACCTCTGTAAGCCTTTTGGGGATCCACTGGACGCTGTGCACACTATACCATATTTTGGTATAATATATACAGCGCCAGCTTCCTACATCGGTGTCCAGACCTCCCTCAACATCCCAACTTACCTGTCCAGCCAGTGGTCACCTTCATCCAGCCTTCTAGGCCGAGCCTGCAGCCTCTTTGTGCGATTGAAGAACATTGGGTTCCCATTGCTGATTTGCACCCTGCACCTGGCCACCCATGTGCTGCTGGTTGTGTATCTTTGGTGCTGCCTTGTGGGCCCCCCTGTGCTCACCTAAACCCCGAAGGCTTTTGTCCTGAAACAGCAAGTACCTACCTACAATCAGCATCTCTTGTGGGTGACCACTGTCTCCAATAACTAATATTGGGCCCATTGACCTCTGCACCCAGCCGCCACTCTGCCGCTGATGGTGTGGTAGCTAGTAGTCTTCATATGATCCTTGCCTAGTGTTGGTCTACCCCCCGAAGACTCGAAGAGTAAGTTGTGTACTTACCCGTTAATGCATATACCAGTTTTCCCCTCCCATGAATGTTTTTCCTATTGCATTTAACCGTTTTATCTTTACTTCTACTAAGTTCTACTGTTTCTGATTAACAATGCAAAAGTATTTCTATTACTGTTGAGCATTTATACTGCCTTTCAAAACAATTCCTACTGCATCTTGAAAAGTATCACTGCTATAATTTAAACTGTTACTTGCAACCGAGTTCCTCTTGGTTCTAAAAATAAAACAACAAAATAATATTTTTTATATAAAACAATTGGTATTGGATTCAGTCTTTTAATCTGCGTGTAATCATTTCTTACCTGCGTTTGTATAACCAATGCTTAACACAGCTCTCTGATAAGCCTAACTGATTGACCACACTTGCACAAATAGATCTTTTTGTATAATCTACTTAAGCCTCTGGGAATCAACTGGACTCTGCGCACACTATACCTTACTTTGGTAAAGTAGATACAGTGCCTGCTTCCTACACTCTCCGATATTCTTCTCTTCATTCTTACCCTTGCCAAGCAGGGCGCTGCTCTGGGCACTCTCAAGGATTATCTCTCTGCTCTGTCCGCTTTCCTGTGGCTGCCCGACCAATCCTCTTTATTTAAGTTTCCTATTGTACATAGGTTTCTGAAAGGGCTTGTACATATGTTTCCCCCTTCGTCAAGCCTTAGTGGGATCTGAACCTGGTTCTCACTTAACTTGTGTGCTCCCTTAGAGCTGCTGCACAATAATCCCCTCCAGCTGCTAACCATCAAGACAGATTTTCTAGTGGCAGTATCATCTGCCCAGAGGGTGAGTGAGCTGCAGGCTTTATCATCCCAGCCTCCCAACTTATAGTATTCCTGGACGAGGTGGTGCTTCACACCTGAGCATCTTTCCTACCTAAAGTCGTGACCCCATTCCATTTGGGACAATCAGTCACCCTGGCCACCTTTCTTGCTCCTCGACATTCTTCTAAAGAAGAGGAGTTACTCCACCATCTGCATCCAAAAAGAGCGTTGTCATTCTACCTTCAACACAGAGTTCCTGGTGGACGTTTTGTGGGCTATATTGAAGCTAATAATAGGTCATGCAGTTCAGAAACTGACATTTTGTGCTGGGTTGTTCTCTGTATCAAGGTCTGCTATGCCCTGGCTAAAAAGCAGCCTCATGAGGGCTTACATTCCCATTCCACCAGAGGAAAAGCTGCAAGCATGGCGTTAGCTCATGTGGTTACAGTCCTGGACATTTGCCAGTCCGCAACCTGGACATCCCTGCACACCTTTGCCAAGCACTACTGCCTGCACAATCAGGTCTGCAGGGACAGACATTCCACCTGTTCGATCCTGCATGACTTCTTAGAATGGGCAATTTGTCAGCAGCCCACCACCAGGATAGTACGGCTTGGGTATCTATTCAAAGGTAAGGGATCTGCATCTAGAAGTCTCCATCAGATGAACAAGTTAACTTCGGTTAAGCATTATCTAAAGAGACAATATCTAGCCGCAGATTCTTTACAGACCCACCCATGCCGCCCGCTCTGCGGAAATACATTCCAATGGCTAGGGTTGTTCTCCATTCAGGGCCCTATTTTGGACACACACCAGTTAGTTTACTTCATGGCTCTGCGCTTCTGGTGTGGAAAGTTGTGGAAAATAACTGATGTTGCCGCTCGCCTTCCGGCGTGCGGCAACATCCGGCGACGCTGACGCGCAGACCCGAACAAAGCCACCTGACTGTGCGCAGGGATACTGCTCATGCAAAAGTTTCTGGGTCCAATCTGGGGCCTGGGATATTCGAAGGTAAGGAATCCGCAGCTAAATATTTTCTGTACCAGATAATGCATTGCCGAAGGTAAGTACTAGTTCTTCTTATTACTACATGTTTTCCTGAGTTCCTCCTAATTTTCCTTTCAAATTGATTTGAAATTACAAGTATTTTGTCAATCTGTAAAATCTCCCAAGATAATTAATTTAACTCCTTTCATTTTTTAGTTACCAGTGATGATTCAAATGATTCAGATTTCAAAGAATCTCGTAGCAGTGCAGCAGCCAGTGAAAGTGGTATTAGTGAAGAAGTGAGTGACAGTGATTCGGATCAGCGACCCAGGACAAGGTATAAAGCTTGGTTTGCATTTCTAAATAAACTTTAAATTCAGAAGGCTCCTCACATTTAGACCTTTAAATGTGCCCTGTGGCCCAGTTAACAAAGGGCCAGGAGGTGGGAAAGAGACTGGCGTTGTGCTGTCTTTTCCTTGATACTTTAAAAAAGTAATTTTCCTTTACCCGCGATTGCCTTTATTTTACCTGTTGCATTTTGGGGCTGATAGTTCATAATCTCCTGTTTTTCTGCCTGTGAAGTGTTCCACTTTTCCCTGTTCGTTGGTGGGTTCGGCTGTTGATAATCTACTTTATCTGTCTGGGCATAATTTTATACAAATGAAAAAGGTATCAAAGGAAACAATACTCAACACTTTTTTTGAGAAGAGTACATTTAATTACCCTCTCAAAAGAACATTATTCAAAAAGAATGTATCTGCATCAGTCTGTCGCATACATAGGACAGTGACGCTATTCAAGGCAAAATAGTTAACATGAATCACAATGTGTTTTTACAATACAATAATCAAAAAACATGACCTAATAATGACACAAAAAAACAATAACCCTCCAAAAATGTTATTTACAAGAGTGTCTCCCTATACTTCTAGGAGAACCACTAGGAAGAAATCTCCGAAGTGCACACTAAATGGCTATTCTCCCAATTAGCCTGACTCTAGTGTGCCACAACACAGTTAAAAAATCACTATTATTCCAAGATTCCTCCACAGAAGTGTCGACGCGGCCACATTTCAGCCTGATCTTCTTTGGCCTCTTCAGGACAGGGTTAAATACAATACTAAAAACAAAAAAAATGTCAACATATTACTTCTATCGCACGAGTTAAGGGCGGAGCATGCCGACAGTGGGTGGAGACTGCCCAATGTATGAAAGAAACCAACATACACCGGGTGCTAGCTGAGGCCACTGAGGCTTCTCAGCTACGAAATAAATTTAATAAATCAAATACTCATTCAAAAACTACAAACAATGAATTCCTCCATAAAGCAGAAAAGTTTATGTAGGAGGTCATTTCCCTCCCAACGCTGTTACCCATGTTCAAGGCAATGTGTCTGGTCCACAAGGCACTTTACGGAGCAGGGTCGGCCTATTTTAAAGAATGACTGTACTGGTACACACCAAATAGATTACTACGTTCATCTGATGCTAAACTGGTTTGTGTGCCATTTGTTAAAAAGGCCACTTGGGGTGGAAAAAGCTTTGTGGCAAATGCACCCAAAGCGTGGAACAAGCTTCCCCTAAAGCTTAGAGGTATACCGAGCCTTATGGCCTTTCGAAAAGCTTTGAAAACCTAGCTGTTTACTGACTAGTTTTCTAATTAGTATGTCACCGGCTTGACCCTCAGGCAAGATTTCACATAGCGCCAGGACACCTACGGGTAACAGTAGCGCTCATCAAATGCCATAAATAAATTGAGAGGTGGGTCATATTGACCCACCTCTCATAATGATTCACGTTGGTAGACCTGTGGTGGCGGTGGCTAGCAGGATCTGTTTGATCTTTTTGAAATTTCTTGAATTCCTACTTAGACTTTTCTGCTTTATGGTGGAGTTGATTGTTTGTAGTTGTTTTTGAGTGAGTATTTGATTTGATTTATTAAATTTATTTTGTAGCTGTGAAGCCTTAGTGGCCTCAGCTAGCACTGGGTGTATGTTGGTTTCTTTCATACATTGGGCAGTCTCCACCCACTGTCGGCATGCTCCGCCCTTAACTCGTGGATAGAAATAATATGTTGATATTGTTTTGTTTTTAATATTGTATTTAACCCTGTCCTGAAGAGGCCAAAGAAGACCAGGCTGAAACGTGGTCGCGTCAACACTTCTGTGGAGGAAATCCTGGAATAATAGTGATTTTTTTTTAACTGTGTTGTGGCACACTAAGGTCAGGCTAATTGGGGGAATGGCCATTTAGGGTGGCACTTCGGAGATTTCCTCCTAGTGGTTCTCCTAGAAGTATAGGGAGACACTTGAGTAAATAACATTTTTGTAGGGTTATTGTTTTTTTGTGTCATTATTATGTCATGTTTTCTGATTATTGTAAAAACACATTGTGATTCATGTTAACTATTTTGCCTTGAATAGGCGTCACTGTCCTATGTATGCGATAGACTAATGCAGATACATTCTTTTTGAATAATGTTCTTTTGAGAGGGTAATTAAATGTACTCTTCTCAAAAAATCTGTTGAGTATTGTTTCCTTTGATACCTTTTTCATTTGTATAAAATTACGTCCCATATCCAGGTATTGAAGGCTCATTTGGGTATACTCCTGTTTATATATTATCTGCCTGGGCAGGCTTCAATTTGCCCTGTTTGTTGTTGGATTTTGCTGCTGCTGATCTGTCTTTTTACCTGCCCGGGACTGCTTGACTTTTCCCTCCTGACTTCTCCCTTAATCTGTGCTCAGACCTGTGTAAGCATTCCACTACCAGCTCCCTTTTTGTCTCGGCAAGTTAGCAAATCAAGATTAAACACCCCCCACCCCTTCCAAAGATAAGATGCACATATTATACTTCAGAGATTAAGCAGAGGGCGTTCTGACACTGCAGTAATCTGCTCTCAAGAGCTTAAACTGCGTTTAGAAAGTGCATGTAACACTTGTTATTTTGGCTATGAGAGTGAGTTGTTTAAGTGGGGGAAAAGCAGGATGTCTGGTGCAGCGGGCGCGCAAGCCCATCTGCGCCCAGCTTTCGCCAGGAACCGGGACCCCTGCCCGTTTCGGACCAAATCTGGGTATGAGTCAGAGACTAACCTACTTAAGTCGGGAATTATTCGATATTGGAAGAGCTTTGCCGCCACTATGCTCTCATTCATGGGATATTGCAGAAAAGCAATATCCCACAGCAGACTTTTTCAGCCACCAACTAGATCAAGCAAAAAAACATCCCCAAAAACTTTTTGAATTAATAAAAACCCAATGTAAGGATGAACCTCAGCGACTACAAGACATCGTTCATACACAGCCCTCTTGTGAAGAATTCTCTACCTTTCTTTAATCTAAAAATGGATAACATCAAGAAAGACCTCCTCAATTACCTAATCTTACATTCAAGTTCTCACACCAAAACACCCCTTACTCCTCCAACGTAGTCACCACAAACCACCTCAAAACGTGAACTAAAAAACAACGCTGCTTGGTCTTCCTTTGATACCTACACGGAAGATGCAATAGGCAAGATTCTCAACACCCTGAAGCCGTCCAATCACACCACCGATCCTCTCCCCGCTAACGCTGTTAAAGACCTAACCCCACTGATTCTGCCACTCTGGACCAAAATCATAAATAGCTCACTCCTTCAAGGCTGCATCCCGGACACCCTCAAAGTAGGACAGGTTTCACCGATCCTAAAGAAACCCACAGTTGATCCCACGGACCTAAACCACTATCACCCTATCACCAATAGCCCTACCCTGGCCAAGCTTTTGGAAAAATGTGTACTCCACCCATTGACAAAACACATTGATCACTTCAACCTTCTAGACAAACGCCAATCAGGCTTCAGGGCACAGCACGGAATCAGCTATGACACATATATAATTGACGATACTTTACAAATACTTGATCAGAATGGTTCATGCCTATTCATCCTATTAGACCTCTCCTCAGCCTTTGATACGGTCAAGCACGAGAACCTGATATAGCTGCTCAATCACAGAATGGGCTTATCAGGGTCAGTGCTCAACTGGTTTACCTCTTTTCTTCAAAACCGGACTCAAAAATTCAAGGTCAAAAACTCTGTCAAAACCGTGCCAGTAACTTTGGGAGTCCCACAAGGGTCCGCACTATCCCAGACATTGTTTAATTTATTCATGGAACCACTAACTGTTCTGCTCAAAGCATCCAACGTGCAATTTCACATGTACGCAGATGATAACAACTATACCTTAAGATTCACACACAAGAAGACATCAAATTGCTTAACACAACACCCAATCATGGCTAGCTGAGAACCATCTCAAACTGAACGCATTAAAATCTAAATTCCTCCTTATAGCTCCTCCCGCCAAAAAAACCCTCTTACATGAATGGTTCAAACATCTTACGGCATTCAACGTTTAACCAACCATTGTGGACTCAGCGAAATCATTTGGTATAACCCTAGATTGCAACCTCAACGTGCATAAACACATTAGCAACGCAGCAAAGAGGGCAAACTACCAGATAAATACATTGAGGAAACTGAAACCTTTCTTACTGATCAATGATTTCAAGACGGCAGTTCAAGCGCTAGTTATCCCTAGGATGGATTATGGAAGTATCTCGCTCTGTGGCCTCCCCAAAGCGACAACAGCACCACTAAGAACCTCCATCAATGCTGCAGCGAGACTCATCACTGGCTCAAAAAGAAGGTCCCATATCTCCCCTGACTGAAGATCCTTGAATTGGCATACCTGATTGGGTATTGGGTCACCCTTGTGAGCCCCTGGATAGTGTACCATAGGTACCCAGGGCATAGGTGCATTCAAGGCCTACCAGGGGCTGCAGCATGTATTATGCCACCCCTGGCTGGCCATCCAAACTGACACCACAGGCTGATCACTCAGCTTGGGTAAGGTGGTGAAATCACCCCTTACTTAGATATAGTATATCTATATGTTCGAGGGATGTGGGCTGCTGAATTCATATCTGTGCATAGATCGCCGCCTAGTGTTGGGTTCGGATGATTGCACTTTGTTGTCCTGGAAGAGTCTTTGAAGTATGACGAGATAGGTGGCTCCTCCCCTGGACTAGAGCGCGCATGGGCATCTTCTCCATCCTCAGATTGTTTTTTTCCGCCATTGGGTTCTGATTACTCCTATACTTCAACTTCGGAATCGAAACAAAACTTCTAAAGGCCAAAAGGACTTCGGCTTCGATGGTATTGTTCTCGCTCGGTACCTCTTGACTCAATCAAGCTTTCCATCTCGACTCGGGCCATTGGGCCTTTTCGACGACACGCGAGCCTACCGTCGATGGAAAGGAGCACGTTAAAAAGGTGCCCACAATGCCACTCCAAGTTCCCGCATACTGACAAACACTCAGTATGCAACAAGTGCCTTTCCCCAGACCATAAGGAAGAGACTTGCACAGCCTGCGCCCAATTTCAGTAGAAGAAAACCATACGGATTCGACGGGCCGCAAGGCAAGAGATGCAGCGACAGGCACCGGAACCGGACAACATCTTCGATGATGACCAAGAACTTCCAGAAGCACCAGACTCTGACCTAGAGTTTGTCACCGTCGAGGACTACTCAGACTCCGATGACGACATCCCACCGGGGCAAATCGTGAGTACACTGCCCCCGACACTGCCCGCGACACCAATTATCCCATTACCTAAGGCTCCGGTCGAGGCATCGCCAGGAGGCCTTAGACAAGATCCGAAAAAACATTCGACAGCCCCGCCATCCGGCTCGGCTCCGAAACCTAAGCATTCAGAGACCCCAGGGCCAAGTAACGTCATCCCTAAGAAGGTTCCATAGCCAAAAAAGGTCGTCGACCCGAAGGGCGTCGACCCAAAGAAGGCCTTACAGCCCAAAAGCGTTGACCCAAAGAAAACTGTTGACCCAAAGAAGGCCGTTCAGCCAAAAGGCGTCCAGCCAAAAACAACCGTCGACCCGAAGAAAGTCGTCGGACCGAACAAGAACACCCAGCCGAAGGGCACCGAACCAAAGAAGGTAGTCGACCCGAACAAGCCAGCTCTACCGAAAGTCGCCGACCAAGCAAAGGTCCCCGACAGAAAGGGTGCCGTACCGAAGCCTGTAACCCAGCCGGAGAAGGCTATCGGCCAAAAGACAAGTGCTCCAAAAACACCAGTCGATCCCAAAAAGACCATCGACTCGGCAAAGACAGTCAACCAAAAAAGCCTGGCGAGCAAAAGAAACGTGTCGAACCGAACGACCCGGTCGACCCGAAATCACTCGTCGACCCGAAAAAAGGGGCTGAGCCGAAGAAAAGCACAAAGGCACCAAAAGTCATCGAATCAGAAGGTGTTATCGACCCAAAAAGTCAAAACCACAACCAAGGACTGTAGAGGAAGAACTCTTCCATCCAGATCCATCAGACGACCAGGCAAAAATAAATATTAATCCTGACTCTGGTAAAGTCATAATCCTGCACAGGAAGAAGAGGCCACTGGACAGTGGCTCTCATTCCCCTATTCCACTAAAGAAGGACTTTGGTACTTCTCCTTCTAGACCCTTCAGTCCTTTCTATCCCATTATGCCTACTACACCTTTTGCCCCTTACTCTCCTTCTCACTATGGGGACAATGAGGGGAACACAGGGGAGGATCCACAGCCTGAATATGATTATCCACCAGATCCTGACCCCCAGAATGATCCATGGGAGGAGCCGACTGACCCTTACAACTCCCATCCCATCCCTGATGTATCCTCTTATCCATCTAAGCCGTCACCTACTGATGACGCCATTGTTTTCAACCAACTAATAGACAGGGCGGCGCAGTACCACAATTTAGACATGCATAATGACCCTATAGAAGAAGGCTTCTTGTTTGACACCTTCCCTCCTTCAGAAAAAAGTGTCAGAACACTTCCTATGTTAAAGGGAGTGTTAAAACACGCACCTGACATATTTAAAGATACAGCCAGGGCAAGGGTAATCAATCCCAGGATTGAGAAAAAGTATAGAGCAGCCCCTACAGACCCTACCTACATCAAAGGGCAGTTACCATTAGACTCACTAGTAGTGGCTAATGCACGCAAAAGGGCCAACTCACAGACAACGGGTGAAGCACCGCCCCCAAATAAAGAATCAAAGATACTAGAGGCATCAGGTAAAAGGGTTGCAGCACAAGCCTCCAATTCATGGAGGATTGCGAATACACAAGCTCTGCTAGCTCGTTACGACAGGGCACACTATGACCAGCTTGAAAGCTTAATGCAACACCTACCTGAGCCTTTTAAAGCCCAAGCTAATGACCTCATACAGGAGGGAAAGTTCATTACAAACGCCTCCATCAAATGTGCGCTTGACACAGCCGACACCGCAGCCAGGTCTATTAACACTAGCGTTTTACTACGCCGACATGCATGGCTGCGTATTTCAGGCTTTAAGAATGAAGTACAGTCCACCATTCTTAACCAGCCAGTCAATCAGGACTTTCTTTTTGGCCCTGCTGTCGACACCATTTTAGATAAAATGAAGGACACAGAAACCGCAAAGTCAATGGGCGCATTGCAGCCTCAGCAACATAGAAGTTCCTTTCAACGCTCCTCATACAGGGCAGCTACACGAGGCAATACCTCGCAAACGTCCTCTTCATACAAAGGCAACACACAAAGTTCCTTCACCAAAAACTCCAACAGAGGAGGTTATAGGGGCAACAATAATAAGGGAAGAGGACGTGGAGGCAATAACACCAGAGCCTCCACTGCCACAAAACAGTGACTTTATCACGCTACCTCCAGACCACCTAACACCGGTCGGAGGCAGACTCCAACAATTCCTACCTGTCTGGAACGCAATTACCACGGACAGGTGGGTGCGACAAATTATCCAGTATGGCTACTGTCTGGAATTCACTCCTACCCCACCAAGCATACCACCCAGACACCGTCCCATGTCCAAAGAACACATCACCCTGCTACAACAAGAGGTGAAATGCATGCTGGAAAAGGGGCCCATAGAGCCAGTCCCTTTCCAACACCAAGGGACAGGAGTATACTCCCTATACTTCCTTATTTCCAAGAAGGACGGTTCCTTCAGACCAATATTGGACCTCAGACCCCTAAATCAATACATACTGCCGGAGCACTTCCATATGATCACACTACAGCAAGTGCTCCCGTTGCTACAGCAAGGAGACTTCCTAGCAAAATTGGACCTCAAGGACGCGTATTTTCCCATACCCATCCACCCAGCTCACAGAAAATATCTCAGGTTCACAATAGAGGGTCAACACTACCAATTCAAGGTTCTCCCCTTGGGTAACCACGGCTCCAAGAGTGTTTACAAAATGCTTAGCGACAGTAGCTGCACATCGCATCTGCAACCGTCCCACACACAACAATATCTGGGAGCCATTATAGATACCTCAGTGGCAAAGACATACCCAAACTCAGCGAGGATAGCCAGCATGCAGATGCTCATTCGCAAATTTCTGCCACACGCTCTGCCAGCTCGAGTTTTCATGCAGCTCAACGGCATGATGGCCTCCTGCATATTCATTGTCCCCCATGCCAGACTTCAAATGCGTCCACTGCAAGAATGCCTAGCACGGCAGTGGAACCAAGCTCAAGGACAACTAAAAGACCTAGTGTTGGTAGACAGTCGCGCTCACAACTCTCTGCAGTGGTGGAACCCACAAAATCTTTCAAAGGGACGACTGTTCCAAGAGCCAGTTCCACAACTAGTACTAACAGCGGACGCATCACTGACAGGCTGGGGAGCCCATCTCCTTCAATACACAGTACAGGGGCTCTGGACAACCAAACAAAATAAACTGCATATCAACCAACTAGAGTTGCTAGCAATATTCCTAGCCCTGAAAGCATTCCAAAAATACTTGTACAGCAAGACTGCGTTGATCCGGACGGACAACATGACCGCAATGTACTATATCCAGAAACAGGGAGTAACACACTCTCCACAGCTGTCCTACCTGGCACAGAGCATATGGATGTGGGCAATTCCAAAAGAAATATTTCTCCTAGCAGAACACCTTCCAGGGAAAGACAATCGGATAGCAGACCTACTCAGCAGGCACAGCCAACCACTACACGAATGGGAGATTCACCACCAAGTTCTCCAGCCATTCTTTAAACAGTGGGGTCACCCAGACATAGACCTGTTTGCCACAAAAGAAAACTCGAAATGCCAGTACTTTGCCGCCAGGTTCCCACATCCGTTGTCACAGGGCAATGCGATATTAATGAACTGGTCAGGCAGATTTGCGTACGCTTTTCCCCCAACACCGCTAATTCCGCTGGTGGCACGCAAAATGCAGCAAGAGTCACTCACACTAATCCTAGTTGCTTCCACATGGGTGAGACAGCCGTGGTACACAACGTTCCTGGAGCTTTCAGTAGTTCCTCATCAAAGGCTGTGCCTCGCACCCCATCTTCTAACTCAGAACCATGGAGAAATCAGACACCCAGATCCCGATCAGATGAACCTAGCAATCTGGCTCCTGAAGTCTTGGAATTTGGATACCTTAACTTGCCGCCAGACTGCATGAACATCATTAAGGAGGCAAGACGACCAACTACAAGAGCATGCTATGCATCTAAATGGAAGAGATTTGTTATTTACTGCAACAATAACCAAATCAACCCATTAGATGCTTCCATACAAAACATTATATATTACCTTCTACATCTTCAAAGATGCAACCTAGCATACTCTGCTATAAGACTACACCTCGCTGCTATAGCAGCATACCTTCAAAACAGGCAACACCTTTCACTGTTTAGAGTACCAGCAATCAAAGCTTTTATGGAGGGTCTTAAAAGGGTGATCCCTCCAAGACACCCTCCTTCCCCAGTCTGGAATCTAAATATAGTACTCACCAGACTTATGGGACCTCCATTCGAACCTCTACACTCATGCGAACTGCAATTCTTAACGTGGAAGGTGGCATTCTTGATTGCCATTACCTCACTCAGGCGAGTTAGCGAGTTACAAGCACTAACAATTAAAGAACCTTTCATGCAAGTACATTCTAACAGGGTGGTTCTTCAAACAGACACTAAGTTAATGCAGAAAATCATATCCAATTTCCATATTAATCAATCAATAGAACTGCCAGTGTTCTTTCAAAATCCACAATCAGTAGCTGAAAGAGCCCTACACACACTAGATGTAAAAAGGCTCTGCTTTATTATGTGGACAGAACGAAATCATTTAGAAAGACAAAGCAATTATTTGTTGCTTTTGCACCACAACACAAAGGAAATCCAATATCAAAGTCAGGAATAGCCAGATGGATAGTTAAATGCATTCAGATATGCTATCAAAAGGCAAAACGCACTTTAACCGTCCCCCCAAGAGCACACTCTACAAGAAAGATGGGGGCATCTATGGCTTTCCTAGGGAATATTCCTCTTGAAGACACTTGTAAGGCAGCCACATGGACTACCATACACACTTTCACAAAACACTACTGTGTAGACGTGCAAGCAAAAAAGCAAGCTGCTGTAGGCCATGCTGTCCTCAAAACTCTTTTTCAAACTGCTGCAGCTGGCACAGGTAACCACCGCTAGAGGAGATACTGCTATACAGTCTATGCACAGATATGAATTCAGCAGCCCACATGCCTCGAACGGAATATGCTACTTACAAGTATACATCTGTTCTTGGCATGTAGGGATGCTCACATTCATATTGCCCGCCCTCCTGCCTGTCGCAGCTGCAGCATTTTCTTTTGCATGGCCATCTCTTACTTTCCTATCTCCATCTCTGCCACAATGGCGAAAAACAATCTGAGGATGGAGAAGATGCCCATGCGCACTCTAGTCCAGGGGAGGAGTCACCCATCTCGTCATACTTCGAAGACTCTTCCAGGGCAACAAAGTGCAATCATCCGGACCCAACACTAGGCGGCGATCTATGCACAGATATGAATGTCAGCAGCCCTACATGCCAAGAACAGATGCATACTGGTATGTAGCATATTCCCTACCTTATATATAGACACATAGTAACCTATAAGTCACTCCTATGGCAGGCCTTAACAATCCTGGAGACAGAGTGCTTGATTTTATGTGAGAGGGTGCCCTAGCATGAGCTGAGCCCCTCTGCATCTTTCGGAACCATGTCCTTATAGCTGTTCTATGATATAGCCATGCCATATACTCTTAAGTGCATTATAATCCTCGCGGTTAATGCTAACTTTGGTTTGGCTTTGTCAAAACATGTCGTGTAAGATGTCAAGCACTTAGGAATACTACCCCCCCGCCAATTTTGGTGGCGGGGGTAGCATTCTGCCCTTCTAGCTGGAGAAGACATGTTGGTTACTGCTTTACCCGGTTAAAGTTATACAGAGCCTCAGCATCACAAATGGATGCTGCTGCCACAGACCCGAGTCTGACCAGTTTGCTTTGTCGACGCTCCCGACGGAACCCAAAGACTCAGCTACTCAGGACTGGACTTCCAGACTTCTTGGACTCCGATCCACAGCAAAGCTAAGACCCGTGGCGGACACGAGAGACGTGGGACCAGACTCCCTGGACATCCTGCAAATTGCTAACTGCATCGACTCCTGAGGTAACTCGCAGTTGTGCATTGGGGTACGAGAAACCCCACACCCGAGCAGCATTTGCACCGAAGCTCAGCCCCCTCACTCCACGAGTGGCGCGTGGGGTCCGCTCCTGCATTTCAGCTAGACGCGTCTTTCCGGTTGCTAGCCCGTTGGCTTGTGAGCCCCCTGAAGGCAAACCTTTGAAATCATCTTGCTTTCCTGGTTGCTCCAGGCTTGCTGCAGCTTCCCTGCAAAAGAGAAGCCCCTCAGACCATGCTGGTCTGACCTGAAGCCAATCTTCACTTCCTGCGTGGGTTGCGGTTGCCAAGGCTTGTTGGGTACAATCCTGATACTGACACCGCAGTCAACTAGATCCTTCGTGGGACAGCTCGAATCCAGCTCCTGGTAGTCGTCGACGCCTCCTGGTCCTCGTGGCTGCAGAGACAAGCTTCACCTCTTCACCTGTTTGCTTCGTGACATCACCTGGTTCCATCCTGGTTCCTTCCTGGTCACTGGCTAGTGACCCAGACTCTGTCTCCTCTGCTTTAAGGCTCTTCAGCTCCTCGATCCACCCTTGGATCCACCCGGACACTCTTCCTTCGGCCGCCTGCAGCACTTCTTTTGCAAGTCTCGATTGAAAGGATCGACGAAACCCGATACGAAAAGACACCTATGCACCCGGCTACCCTGGGTGAGGTAACTCGAGTACTCCGTTGCTCCCGTGGGTATTGACTATCCAAGTGTCTAGTTTAAAGGGGTTTCACCGTAGTACACCCGGAAGTGTCCTTAATCAGTAATTTTGTGACTTCTTCGTTCTCCATTGTAAGTCAATGGTAACTCGCGAATGTGTTCCCACACTGCATGCGTCTTCCGTGGGTCTCCTACTTCCTAACCTTGGTTTCTGTAGTGTAGCCCCAGCGATTCCCTAGGCTCTTGGCCTATTCACTATTCCTGAAGTGGCTCTTATACCACTTATTTAGTAAATGGTTCGTGAGGCCCCTAGGGCAGAATTGTATTTGTGCAACCTATAGTAGGGTTAATGAGTAACTTGTAACGTATCTCGAACTCTGACCTCATAAAGAGTGCAGAGGGGTTGTGTTAGTAATAAATACATATATATTTGATATATACCTTGTGTCGTGTCCTTTCATTTGATGTTCAAGGGATTATATATGGTAAAACAGCTGACTTCACATGCTCTCTGACATTTTAGCCTAAGACTGCTGGTCCATGCTACCACTAGGATAGCTTGTCTATAAGGTTGTCTTTACAACCACCATCAATAAGGGTCGTCTAGACTGGTGCAAGGTGCCCACTAGAATAGTGGACATCATATGCCATGCTAACTTCTCGCATTGGTGTGCAACGGATCGGATAAGAGCTTGATGTTGTTTTACCATATAATCTTAAGATATCATCTGAAAGATCACATTAAGGTACCTAGAGGTACATATAAATCAAGTCTTATAATACTTAAGTTCTACAGAACTTAGTTGTTGTAGAGGAAAGGGCTTAGCACATCCTGACTACAACTCCTAGAGAGGTTTTAGTAGGTTACACTTAGTGTAGGTAGGTGCACACACCACACCCTACTAGAAAATGTCTTCGAGAGGAGAGGATAGTGTGTCTCTCCCTACAGAGGTGGACCCTCCCAGGGTCCCTTCTAACTATGACACATTTACTTTTAATGAGCTTAGAAGTTTGTGTTCACTCAGGAGACTGAGACAAGGACAGAGTCCAACCCTGAGACACCTGATAGATCTATTAGTGGAGTATGATGTAGAAAAGGCAGCAAACCCAGGACAGGTGGTGGAAGGGGGGGGCATCCCTCAACAGAAGATTCCCAGGATGACCATCCAGGGGGTTCTGATGATGAAGATGATGATGATCAGGTCCAAGTTGGAGAATTGAACCAGGTCAACCTAGGACTACATGGGACTGAACAGGGGAGAATCCAATCTAGGTCCCCAAGTAGGCCTAACACTGAGCACAGGAGGAGATCCCTTTCCAGTGACTCCCACCACTCTGGTTACTCAATAGGGTCAGACACCTCAGCAATGGCGAGAATGACTTCCCCCTCAGAGAAGAGAGCATATGGCTAGGATGAGGGAAGTCAAGCTTCGGATCAAGAGGCAAGAAATTGCCCTGGCCAAAGAGACGCTGGGTCTTGCTAGAGAGCAAACGTTGAGTGGATTAGATTCCACTGGTGGCAGCAACATCCCTAGAGATAGGGAAAGGTCAAATGACCATAGAAACCTAAGTAAGATTTTCCCTCCCTACCAGAGTGGGGATGACATCCACAAGTGGATAACTACTTCGGAGAGTGCCTGCAAAGTACAGCAGGTACCCCAAAGTCAGTGGGCAGCAATCTTATGGCTCTCCTTTTCAGAAAAAGGTAGAGACAAGCTCCTCACAGTTAGTGAGGAGGATGCTAACAACTACACTGTCATGAAGAGTGCTCTGATAGATGGGTTGGCTTAACCACTGAACAGTATAGGTTGCTGTTCAGAGACACCCAGAAGACACAGACTCAGGACTGGACTGACTTTGTAGATTGTTCTACTAAGGCTCTGGGAGGCTGGTTACTGGGCAGTAAGGTCAAAGACTATACAGGATTGTATAATGAGAGAACACATTTTTAATAATTGTCAGAACCAGTTATTGCACCAACACCTGATTGACTCTGATCTGACCTCTCCCCAAGAATTGGGAAAGAAGGCAGACAAATGAGTAAGAACCAGGGTGAGGCAGAAGGTCCAGAACCAATGTGGTGATCAGCAGAAGCAAGACCAAAAGGGTGGGGAGAAAGCAAAAGACCATAAGTCTTCACAAGGTCCCCAAAAATATTCTAATGGTGGGGGTTCCCAACAATCTAAGAAAAAGGAAGGCCCAAAGAAACCCTGGTGCAAAAACTGTAAGATCTGAAAGAAACAGGTTAGTATTAGATTCCTTACCTTAGAATATCCCCAGGCGTCAGACTGGATCCAGAAACCTTTGCGCAGCAGTACCCTTGCGTGTCGGTAGGCGTCTTCTGCGGTTCCGCGTTCGGCGTAGTTGGCGCCAGGATGACGTCTCCGGAGTACTTAGACGCCGCCCTCGCGCGCTGACGTCAGTTCTTTATTTTTCCGCGCCAGCAAGTGCCGATCCGGGAAAGGTTGTACCCTATCGATTTTTGACTAACTTTTTCAATCCTTTTTGATCGTCTTTCAAAGTCTCTCTACTCCGACGGTGCCGGTAGGGATGCCCGGGTTCAAACCCTGCGTTGATTGCACCAGACTGATGTCGGTTACCGACCCCCATCGCCGGTGCCTTCGCTGTCTGGGCCCCGACTACGACGACAAGTCCTGCTCCGACTGCCGGCCCCTGACGTCCAAAGCTAGACGGGAGCGGTCCCGCAAGCGACTCAAGCTCTGGCAGTCAGCACCACGCCGCTCGAGGTCCCGGTCCGGAAGGAGGTCGAGGGACCGGTCGCGGGGGCCGGAGTCTCCACAGTTCCGGGAGTTGTCATCAGTCTTCGGGCTCAAAGTCCTCAGGTAAGAGGCACAAGAAGTCGAAGAGGCGACATCGCTCTTCTGACTCCCCCCGACGCTCACGCGACGCGGCCCGGGGGTTTGGGCGACACCGCCCCTGCGGCAGACGTCGCGGCCTGTTCCATACCCGTCGGTCCCTGGGCAGAACGCGACGCCGGAGGAGATCGAGTCCTTCCTTATGGCCATGAGGTTGCTCGCTCCTCCGTCGGGTTCCGCGGCGCCTTCGTGCCAAGCGGCCATGACTGAGTCCCCACGCAGGCCGGGTGCTTCGGCCCTGGCGCCGTCGGATGCTTTGGCTCCGACGCCGTCGGCGACTTGCGGGGCCCTGCAGCGTCGGGACCGTCGTCTCCGGTCGACCTCGCCGGCGCTGGCCCCCAGGGTGCCGTCCCGTTCCTACCCTCGATTCGGGTCCGGCGTCGGCACAACGCCGCTTGGAGATTTCGACTTCTACGACCTGGCCAAATCCTTTGAACCCGAGTACCAGGTGATGGGTGACGAGGTGGATTGAGAGGGGTCCGAGGACCCTCTGGCACGTGAGTGTCAGTCTTCTCAGGACTGGACAGGTGAGCTTGGGGAGTCCAGTGGTCTGGACACTTCGCCTGACGCTGGTTTTGTCTCCCCTCCTACCGTGGCTACGGAGGAGGGGGCTGCCTATAGTGTGGTGCTGATGTGGGCAGCCAAGGCCTTGGGCCTTGAACTCCCCGTCGGGGCCGTGAGGACTAACCTCCTCACTGAGGTCCTTAACCGCAGGCAAGCTCGGCCGAGCCTCTGCTGGCTTTTAATGAGGCCTTGTCAGACGTTCTTCTGGGCACTTGGTCCAAGCCCGCTACAGGTCCGCCTGTAGATAGGAACGTGGCCAGGCACCACCGCCTGGCTCCGGGCGACCCTTGCTTCCTGTCCACCCACCCCACCCCCGAGAGCCTGGTCATCCAGGCCTCTAACTCCCAGACCACATTCCCGACGGCTCCCCCCGATCGGGAATCCAAGAGGTATGAGCAATACGGGAAAAAGGTATTCTCCTCTCTGAGTTTAGGGTTGCGGTCATTCAACACCGCATGCCTCTTGGGCTGTTACACCCACTCTCTGTGGGACACGGTCGCGGACGTTCTGCAACAATGTCCGGAGGGGGCCCGGACTAAACTCGCCCAAGCCCTTGCAGAGGGTCGAGATGCGGCACGGTATTCCATCCGGTGTGGGCTGGAGACCACGGACTCACTGGGCAGAGCGATGGCAACGACTGTGGCGATTCGTCGCCACGCCTGGTTGAGGTTCGCCAACTTTTCAGCTGATGTCCAAAACACCCTTATGGACATGCCGTTTGGTGGCCGTCGCCTCTTTGGTGACAAGGCAGACCGTGCGCTTGAGCGCTTTAAGGACTCCAGTGCTACGGCCAAGTCCTTGGGCCTCTTGGCCCCGCGCCAGCGAACGGCTGCTTTTCGCTCTTTTCGTGGCCAAGGAAGAGGCGCCCCCACACGTCCTGCCAGCCACGGGCCGCAGACTACCATCCAGCGCGTGGCTGACGTGGAAACCGCCGTGGCGGCGGTCGGGGACAACGGCGAGGCCAGTCCACACCTACCCCTGCAGCATCCACCTCAAAACCCTCCTAGTCCGAGCTTTCAGGCCCATGTGACGCTAGTGAGGGGCAGGGTTCGCAATCACCACCTCCACTGGCTCACTGTCACGTCGGACAGGTGGGTGCTGCAAATCGTCCGAAGGGGCTACTCCCTACCCTTCGAGGCGTCCCCTCCAGCCATGCCACCGCAGTACCACCGCATGTCGGGGGATCTCTTGAAACTAATACAAGAAGAAGTTACGGCCCCCTTGGCCAAGGGGGCCATCGAGCGTGTTCCTGGGCCGAAAGTAGGGTGTGGTTGTTACTCCCACTACTTTCTGGTTCCCAAGAAAGGCGAAGGGGGCCTACGCCCTATCTTGGACCTGCGGAACGTCAACGGCTTCCTCCGGAAGGAGAAGTTCAAGATGCTGACACTGACACTGGCTCAGGTCTTAGCTGCCCTGGACCCGGGAGACTGGATGGTAGCGTTGGACTTGCAGGACGCTTATTTTCACATCCCCGTCCTGCTGGCCCACCGGCGTTACCTACGGTTCACGGTAGGCCACGAGCACTTACAGTTTACCGTGATCCCCTTCGGCCTTACCAGCGCCCCACTGGTGTTCACGAAAGTGATGGCGGTGGTCGCAGCTCATCTGCGCAGGTTAGGGGTTTCAGTATTCCCCTACCTCGAGGACTGATTGTTGAAGGCGGGCTCGTCCCAGACAGTAGTCAGCCACCTCCAGTCTACGGCCGACCTCCTGCACCTGCTGGGGTTCTCCATCAATGTGCCGAAGTCACACCTGTGTCCCTCTCAGAAGCTCCTCTTCATCGGAGCGGTTCTAGACTCGGCGCTGTTTCGGGTTTATCCTCCCGAACAGCGGGTTCGGGATATTCAGGCTCTGATTCCGATCTTTCAGTCTTTATCCCGGGTCTCGTTCAGGTTGACGCTGCGGCTTCTGGGGCTGATGGCCTCCTGCATCCTTCTGGTGCATCACGCCCGGTGGCGGATGCGGGCTCTGTAGTGGGACCAGAAGTTTCAGTGGGCCCAGCATCAGGGCAACTTGTCCGACCATGTCTTGATCTCGGAGGGCACTGCAAGACAGTTGCAGTGGTTGCTCACGGACATCGATTGGGTCGGCGGCAGATCCCTCTCCCTACCCCAACCGGAGCACGTAGTTATGACTGACGCGTCCCTCCAGGGCTGGGGGGGGGCACATGGGAGAGGCGGAGATCAGAGGCCTCTGGTCTCCGGCGGAGTCCCGGCTCCACATCAACCTTCTGGAGCTGCGGGCGAGCCGGTTTGCACTGAAGGCATTCCTCCCCTCTGTCCGGGGGAGTGTAGTGCAGGTGTTCACGGACAACACCACCGCTATGTGGTACTGCAACAAACAGGGCGGGGTGGGGTCGTGGACCCTATGCCAGGAGGCTCTGCGCCTCTGGCAGTGGCTGGAACATCAGGGCGTGACCCTGGTGGTTCAACACCTGGCAGGTTTCCTGAACGCCAGGTCGGACAAACTCAGCCGTCGGTGCATGATGGATCATGAATGGCGTCTGAACTTGGACGTGGCGCAAGGCCTCTTTCAGCAGTGGGGAGAGACTTAGTTATATCTATTCGTCACAGAAGAGAACGCGCAATGTCATCAGTTCTGCGCCTTGGAATTTCCAAGGCGGCACTCGCTCGGAGACGCTTTTCGTCGCGAGTGGAGTTGCGGTCTGTTGTACGCCTTTCCGCCTATACCACTTCTGCCCAGAATGCTGAAGAAGATCAGGCGCGACCGGGCCCAAGTTATCCTTGTGGCTCCGGACTTGGCACGAAGATATTGGTATCCAGAGCTACTCAGCATGTCTGTCGATCCCCCGATTCGTCTGCCTCTTCAGGAGGACCTTCTGTCCCAGCAGCAGGGGACGGTCCTCCACCCGAACCTGTCCAGTCTCCACCTCCATGCTTGGAGATTGAGCGGCGACAGTTGAGGCCATTTGACTTGCCTCCTGAAGTTTGTAATGTGATTCTGGCAGCCAGGCGTCCCTCCACAAAGTCGGTATACGCCTGCAGGTGGAACAGATTTGTGGCATGGTGCACAGCAAAGGCTGTGGATCCACTCTCTGCCCCCCTTTCTGAGGTTTTCCTCTTCCTTCTTTATCTTGCCCAGCTGGGCTCTGCTCTGGGCACTATCAAGGGCTACCTTTCTGCCCTTTCCGCCTTCTTGAGGCTACCTGATCAGCCTTCTTTGTTCAAGTCCCTGATTGTTAATAGATTCTTGAAGGGCATCACTCATATGTTCCCCCCTGTTCCTTTCGTGATGCCCCAGTGGGACTTGAACCTTGTACTTACTTATCTGATGTGCGCTCCCTTTGAGCCACTTCATAACTGTCCTCTCCGCCTTCTTACTCTGAAGACTGCTCTCCTGGTTGCCATCACCTCTGCCAGGAGAGTGAGTGAGCTCCAGGCTCTTTCTTCCAAACCTCCATTCCTTTCTGTCCATCCGGACAAGGTTGTGTTGCGGACAAGACCCTCTTTCCTGTCCACGGTAGTCACAGCCTTCCACATCGGGCAGTCCATCACCTTGCCCACCTTCTTTCCGCCTCCGCCTCCCTCGAAAGAGGAAGAGCGGCTCCCCCATCGTGCGCTGTCATACTATCTGGATCGCACACGCCAGTTCCGGGTGGATGACCAACTCTTTGTTGGTTACGTGGGCGCTAAGAAGGGGCGGGCGGTGCACAAACTGACCATCTCTCGGTGGGTCGTGTTGTGCATCAAGGCATGCTACTCTTTGGCTAAGAAGGAGCCTCCTGTTGGGCTGAGGGCCCATTCCACTCAGGCCACGGCGGCTACTACTGCCCTGGGCCAGGGAGTCCCCTTGCAGTACATCTGTCAGGCAGCTACGTTTGCCTCGCTGCACATGTTCGCAAGACACTACTGCCTGGACAGCCAAGTCCGGAGGGATGGCTTCTTTGGCCGTTCCGCTCTCCAGGACATTCTGGTGTGATTATTGATTCGCAGACCCACCACCGGGGTTGGTATTGCTGCGGTATCTATTCAAAGGT
This sequence comes from Lissotriton helveticus, assembly GCF_964261635.1. Lineage (NCBI taxonomy): Eukaryota > Metazoa > Chordata > Amphibia > Caudata > Salamandridae > Lissotriton > Lissotriton helveticus. The sequence continues at coordinate 2,128,227,950 of NC_136063.1, forward strand.
AAGGAATCTAATACTAATCTGTTTCTTTCAGATGCACAAATGACTTACCTTCGGTAACGATATATCTGTAAGAAACAGTAGTTAGTATTAGATTCCTTACCGCCCCACCCATCCTCCCCGTTCTGCGAACCGATATCTAGGGTTAAGGGCATCCTCTTTCAGGGCCCTAGTTTCATGGCACCAGTGTTGGTTTTTATCATGGCTCTGCGTTTCTGGCGTGGAAAAGCTGTGTATAAGAACTGACGTCAGCTCGCGAGGGCGGCGTCTAAGTACTCCGCCGACGTCATCCCGACGCCGAACGCGGAGCCGCAGACGACACCTACCGACGCGCAAGGGTACTGCTACGCAAAAGTTTCCGGATCCAGTCTGACACCTGGGGATATTCTAAGGTAAGGAATCTAATACCATCTACTATTTCTTACAGATATATCGTTACCGAAGGTAAGTAACTTGTGCGTTAATACCCACTGGACCAGTGATTGCACCAAGAAGGAGACATCTCCAACCACTATTGCCCCTAAGGCACCTGCACCCCCTAGTACAGTTAATAGTGGTGGTTCTCAACCCAAGGCTATAGTGGGGTTAACCCTGGGTACTGAGATGGATTCTGGCCTAGTCACAATACCAACTCAAGCTGTTCTTGTCTGTGATGTGGACATGGCTATGTCCTCTACTGTGAGCCCCAATAACTTGGGCAAGTACAGGCAGACACCTTTAATTATTAACAAAGTGGCTCAGGCCTACAGGGACACGTGCCTGTGTCACCATGGTGACACCTAACTTTGTGGACCCTGGTCAGATAATACTAGGTGACAATTACCTAGTGACCAATGCAAGCAATGTCACTACCACCCATAGTATGGCAATTGTTAATTTCTCCTCGGGAGGGGTAACTGGCCTCAGAAGAGTTGTTAGTTTAGACCTCCCTGTAGAATGTCTTCTTGGCAATGATCTGGAAACTTCAGTCTGGTCTGAAGTGGAGTATAGGACCCATGCAGAGATGTTAGGTATATCCGTACATGTACTTGCTGTGACTAGGTCACAGGCCCAAAAGTGCAAAACTGAACAGGCCCTGGATCCTGAAACTATGGACCAGTTGCCTACCAAGAGAAAGAGCAGTAGGGTTAAGGCAGTGCCTTCCCCCCTGCCTCAGAATGAGGATCAGCCTTCTGAGGAAGCTGATTGTGATACCCAAGAAGGAACTGTCCTAGAAGAGCTTGAGCCTGATCAGGTTGAGTTTCTGGGGACAGGGGGACCTTCAAGGGCAGACTTGAGGCAGGCTCAGTTAGACTGCCCCTCTCTTGAACCCCTCAGACAGCAAGCTGCTGCTGAGGCTGCTGGGAATGCTACAGGTACCCATAGAGTGTATTGGGATGAAGGGCTCCTTTATTCAGAGGCAAGAGACCCCAAGCCTGGTGCTTCCAGGAGGTTGGTTATACCTCTGCAATTTAGGCGCTTCCTTCTTACCTTGGCCCAGGATATTCCCTTAGCAAGACACCTGGGCCAGAACAAGACTTGGGACAGGCTTGCCCCTCACTTTCACTGGCCACGCATGTCAGAAGATACCAAGGAGTTTTGTCGCTCCTGTGTCACCTGCCAAGCCAGTGGCAAATCAGGTGGCACCACAAAGGCCCCCCTAATACCACTACCTGTGGTGGGGATTCACTTTAAAAGAGTTGGGAGAGACATTGTTGAACCAATGGATCCCCAAACAGCATCTGGGCACAGGTTTATTCTGGTGGTAGTGGATCATGCCACCAGATTCCCAGAAGCTATTCCCTTAAGGACCACAACAGCACCTGTTGTGGCAAGAGCCCTCCTTGGAGTTTTCTCAAGAGTGGGTTTTCCGAAAGAGGTTGTCTCAGACAGAGATGCAAACTTCATTTGGATATTTGACTGCTATGTGGAAAGAGTGTGGAGTGAACTACACGTTCACCACACCCTACCATCCACAGTGCAATGGTCTAGTTGAAAGATTTAACAAGACCTTGAAGGGCATGATCAAGGGTTTACCTGAAAAGCTTAGTGTTAGGGGTTTGAGAGCAGCTACGAGGGCTAGACATTGACATGTGTTTGACTAGTCACCCCGTGTCTCTTTTCACTCACTCCCTCAGGGGCCAACACATCCTGCACTTTGGAGACGATCCCTTCTGCACGTATAGGGACGCTCTACAGTGATGCTGACGCTTGGCTTACTGCCGTGACCACGCCCCCCTTTTCCTGTTCCGTGTTTGTGTTCGCCATTGCTCCTAGCGAGACACTTGTTTGCTGATTTCCTCCCTGTTATTCCCCGCTCGCCGAAGAATACATTCGGGGAGATTGCCGAGACCGCTTCATCGGCGCGGACTTCTCCGCCTACCTACTTCCAACCTCCGGTTAACTTGGAAACCGGGTCCCTGTTCCACTTTGCACCGCTGGTGCATCTCGCGGCTTGAACGCCGAAGTTTGTTTTCTTATCCCTTGGGCCCCCTTTACCTCCGCACCGGTTGGTGCACGTTTAGGCTTGAAAGCCGAGTTTGCTTTTCCCTGCTGTTTTGTACACTGTGCCTCGAGGTATCCCTGATACAAGGCTCTTCGAGGCTTATGCCACATTTTCCTTTTCTTTTTCCCTGTGTGGGAGTGTGTTGCTCCGCCTACTGCTTTGTACTGGGCCGGGCTTCGCCTCTCTTGTGCGAGTAGATGCTCCGCTCTTCGGCGCTCCAGAAGAGCCGGCCATTACTCCGCAAATCCTTACTTTGAATCCATTGAGTTGCTTCTGTGGCACTTTTATTTATGGTCTGAATGGTTGTATGTCGTGTGAGTGAGATATTGAGTAGCCCTATCAAGTCCCTCAAGACTCCTATCTCTGTGAGTCCCATATATTACCCACGCTACTCTTCAAGGACATTTCGAGACCTACTTGGGGTAAGTGGAATGCTACGTTAATCACATGTCAATGTATCACAAGGTTGGTTTATAGTACAGTGTATTGGTATATTCTTATTGTTTCCTTTTCCAGCATCTTGAGACCAGACCGACCTGTTACCCCCCTGCACTAACCCACCCCACGTATGGGGAGAGTGGTGGACACTCCTTGGAATTTTCTCACATACTTTTAGAGAACAGCCCATAGGAGTGTATGTTCTTCATCGCTCCTGTGGTTGTTTTTTGAAGGTTAAGGGGATTTCTCTTCGCTCCTGTGGATTTTGGGCATCTGGTTATCGAAACCCGACAGAAAGCCAAGCCCACGTAAAAATTGTTCACCCGAGTGAAGATGAATCCCGACGGTACAGAGATAGACATGGACACCCGGATACACACCCCTTCTATGGAAGATTTAGCTACAGCTGTAGTAGAACTCCAGGCAGAAGTAGGGAGATTGCGTCAGGAGAATCAAAGGTTACAAACAGAAGCATTGCAGCATAAAATCCCTGAGTACAGAGACCCTGGCACTATCCCAAAAAGTAGGAAAAGCTATATCCAACCTGCGAAATTCACATTACCCTCATCTCCCACTGGAGCAGAAGCCAGAGTAGAAGGAGAAGTGTCCCCCTGTACAAGTAACCGTCCTTACTCCAAGTCCTGTTCCATTAGCTATGCCTGAAAGATTTTCAGGCGACAGCTCTAAATTTAATGTATTTGTAAATCAATGCCAGCTCCAGTTTTTGTGTAAACCCGCGTCTTTCCCCAACGACTCTGCTAAAGTGGCCTTTGTTATTTCCTACCTGGCAGGCAACGCGGCCGAATGGGCAGTTCCCTTAATAGAATCTAATGATCCTCTTTTGAATGACTACCCATCATTCCTAGACAAAATGAAAAGTCTGTTTGCTAAACACACCTATATGCAAGCTAGTGACAACGAACTCTTAAACCTCAAACAGGGAAATAAAGACCTCTTGTCATATATAACCAGTTTTAACAGACTTGTCGCAGAAACCCATTGGCCAGAAGATAAAAGAACTTCTTTATTCTATAGAGGACTAGGGGATGAATTGAAAGATTTACTGTCACAGATCGTAAACCCTCCTGAGGATTGTCCTTCTTTTATAGAAATGACAGTCAAATTAGACCATCGTTTACATGAACGACGTGGGGAAAAAGGAAGAGTGTTAGCCTCCAAATATGTCCTGATCCGTTCAGAGAAAAAAGACGTCAAAGACCCCGTAGAACCCATGCAGATATGTAGTGTGAGAGGTCCTTTAACCGCAGAAGAAAAGGACAAGAGACGCAAAAACAATCTCTGTTTATATTGTGGCAAAGGAGGACATTACGCCAAAGAATGTCCTGTGAGACCTAAAACCCCTATCAGAAGAAATGCCAGTGGCTCTCAGAAAACTAACGCACTTGAAGAATGAGGAGATCGCTTCTTCAAGTGGTAAGGAAAACCAGATCTCGCCCCCAAAACACATATTTGTAAAACATTTCTCGCTCAATGTCACCTTTATTCATACTGCACAGAGTAGAGGTGACATGTCTATACTTCTGGATTCGGAAGCCACAGGTAATTTTTTTGACATCAAACTAGCTCAAAAGTTAGGGTTCCCGTTCCTCCCAAAAGAGCACCCTGAACCCATAAGAGCAGTAGACGGGACTGAGTTATCCTCTGGGTTAATCATGCATCAAACACCACCTTTAGTTATGGTAATGAGTAATGGGCATTCAGAACAAATCGTGTTTGATTTAATAGATGCGCCCAATTTTGGCGCTATCCTGGGTATCCCCTGGTTACAGGTACATAATCCGCTGATAAATTGGGCCACTAGAGAAGTGGTGCTGCACTCTCAATATTGTCGGTTGCATTGTTACCAGGAAGCAAGAGATGAGAGAAAACCTCTACAATGTGTCTTACATAACATAGCAGTGACTGAAAGTGTTCCGACAGAATATAGAGAGTTTCAAGCCGTGTTTAATGAAATCGAAGCTACCAAATTACCCCCTCATCGCAGTTACGACTGCCGCATAGATTTAATACCAGGGGCAGATTTACCTAGCAGTAGAATATATGCTCTCACGCCTTCTGAGACCAAGTACTTAAGAGAATATCTTGATGACCTGTTAAACAAGGGATTTATCCGTCATTCTACGTCCCCAGCCTCATCGCCTCTCTTTTTTATAGACAAAAGAGAAGGGGGTCTGAGAGCCTGCCTGGACTACAGAGCCCTCAACAAGGTCACAATAAAAAACAAATACCCTCTTCCCCTCATACCTGTTCTTCTCGACCAACTAAGAGGAGCAAAGATATTCACTAAAATAGACCTTACGGGAGCCTACCATCTAATTAGAGTTAAACAGGGGGATGAGTGGAAGACAGCCTTCAGAACAAAATTCGGTCTTTTTGAGTACTGTGTAATGCCTTTTGGCCTCTGCAATGCCCCTGCGGCGTTTCAATATTTCATCAATGATATACTTAGAGAATACCTGGACATCTTTGTCATAGTATACATTGATGACATATTAATCTTCTCCCAGAATGAACATGACCATGTTGACCATGTGAAAAAGATCCTGAGAAAATTACAAGAAAATCAGTTGTATGCTAAATTGGACAAAAGCACCTTCCATACAAAAGAAATCGACTTCTTGGGGTTTATCATCAATCCAGAAGGTATAGTCATGGATCCCCAAAAGATTCAAGCCTTGCTAAAATGGCCGAGTCCCTCTTCTGTTAAGGAAGTCCAATCCTTCTTAGGCTTCGCCAATTTCTATCGGCGTTTTATTGATCATTTTGCGGACTCGGTGGCCCCCATAACAAGGTTGTTACGGAAGGGAGTCCCCTTTCATTGGTCAGAAGACGCAGAACAAGCATTCCAGAAGCTAAAAACTAAGTTCACGTCTGCGCCTGTGATTAAACACGCGGACAACACCCAACCCTTTTTTGTGGAAGCAGATGCTTCCCAGTATGCCGTAGGGGGGAGTGTTATCACAAAGAGACATCACTACTGGACAATTACACCCTATTGCTTACTACTCCAAAACCTTACTACCGGCTGAGCAAAATTACACCATTGGAGAACGGGAACTATTGGCTATTAAATTAGCCTTTCAGGAATGGAGACATCATCTATTAGGCTCCCCCCATATTGTTACCATCTACTCGGATCATAAAAACCTCCAGTTTTTCAGGACAGCTAGAGCCCTTACTCCTAGACAAATGAGATGGGTGTCTTTCTTTAGTGAGTACGATTTTATCATCACATATCGCCCAGGACCCCAGCAAGGCAAAGCCGATGCACTGTCTCGCTTGGGCCACACAATGGAAAAGACAGGGGATCATGCTCTCCCGATCATACCGGTACACAAAATCATTGGTGTAGGAGACTCTAATAGATCCTTCCTGGAAGAGTTAAAAGTCTTGTATGATACCATTCTTCCGGTACACTGGGTAAAAGACAAAGATAACACTATTGTGGATGGGTTGTATTACCATGCATCCAAGTTGTTTATCCCCACTCGGGCTTTACAGAAACAAATTATAGAATGGTGTCATGATAGCGTGCTAGCTGGTCACCCAGGAAGAGTGAAGACTCAAAACCTATGTGACCGATGGTTTTGGTGGGAGAACATGGCTCACGACATCCAGTCGTTTGTTAAGGCCTGTTCTACTTGCGCTAGACAAAAGGCGTCTCATTGTGCGCCCACAGGATTATTAAAAACCATAGCTGTTCCTTCTTCACCCTGGCATACTCTTAGCATGGACTTTATTACTGAGTTACCCATATGTCAAGGTTACAACACCATTTACGTAGTGGTTGACATGTTATCCAAAATGGCTCACTTCATTCCCCTGAAAAAGATTCCTTCAGCCAAAGAATTAACACGGGTGTTCTTAGAGCAAGTTGTACGACTCCATGGTTTGCCGTCTGTGATTATTTCTGACAGAGGTCCACAATTTGTATCCAAATTCTGGCGAGGGGTATGTTCAACGCTAGCCATTGATCATAGGTTATCTACAGCATACCACCCACAAACAGACGGACAGACGGAGAGAACCAACCAAACTCTAGAACAATATCTCCGCTGTTTGCTTACCACTCTCTCTTCTACTTGGGTTCAAGCTCTGCCTTTAGCGGAATTTGCATATAACAATTCACAACATTCTGCTACAGGTGTATCTCCTTTTTATTTTAATCATGCTCAACACCCTAGAATGCTTCCTTTAGTCTTGGATCAAACCCCAGCTTTAGTCCCATCACTAGAAGAACAACATAAGCTGATCAAAGATGTGTGGGAAACAGCGAAAGGTGAATTGCATAAAGCCAAAGAAGCCATGAAACAACAGGCAGATAAACACAGGAGACAGGAACCCACTTATACTGTAGGAGAGAAAGTCTGGCTGTCCACTAAGAACCTTAGAATGGAAGGGTCGAGAAAATTCCAGCCCCGATTCATAGGTCCCTTTCCGATAGTAAAAGTCATTTCCCCAGTAACCTTGAAACTACAATTACCCCCACAAATCAAGATACACCCCGTTTTCCATTGTTCATTGCTCAAAAAGTACCTACCCCCTGTGAATCCAGACACGCCTCCCCCTCCACTAACCATTCAGGGAGAAGAAGAATATGAAGTCCAGAAAATTTTTAACTCCCGTAGAGTCCGGGGTAAACTACAATATCTAGTGGATTGGGTAGGGTACCCACCTGAGGACAGGTCATGGGAACCAGCAGAACATATCCATGCTGCCAGACTGATACGAGAATTTCACACTTCACATCCTACTAAACCTAGACCCATGAATAGGCCGTTAGGGAGGGGTACTGTTAGGGGTTTGAGAGCAGCTACGAGGGCTAGACATTGACATGTTTGACTAGTCACCCCGTGTCTCTTTTCACTCACTCCCTCAGGGGCCAACACATCCTGCACTTTGGAGACGATCCCTTCTGCACGTATAGGGACGCTCTACAGTGATGCTGACGCTTGGCTTACTGCCGTGACCACGCCCCCCTTTTCCTGTTCCGTGTTTGTGTTCGCCATTGCTCCTAGCGAGACACTTGTTTGCTGATTTCCTCCCTGTTATTCCCCGCTCGCCGAAGAATACATTCGGGGAGATTGCCGAGACAGCTTCATCGGCGCGGACTCCTCCGCCTACCTACTTCCAATCTCCGGTTAACTTGGAAACCGGGTCCCTGTTCCACTTTGCACCGCTGGTGCATCTCGCGGCTTGAACGCCGAAGTTTGTTTTCTTATCCCTTGGGCCCCCTTTACCTCCGAACCGGTTGGTGCACGTTTAGGCTTGAAAGCCGAGTTTGCTTTTCCCCGCTGTATTGTACACTGTGCCTCGAGGTATCCCTGATACAAGGCTCTTCGAGGCTTATGCCACATTTTCCTTTTCTTTTTCCCTGTGTGGGAGTGTGTTAGCTCCGCCTACTGCTTTGTACTGGGCCGGGCTTCGCCTCTCTTGTGCGAGTAGATGCTCCACTCTTCGGCGCCCCAGAATAGCCGGCCATTACTCCGCAAATCCTTACTTTGAATCCATTGAGTTGCTTCTGTGGCACTTTTATTTATGGTCTGAATGGTTGTATGTCGTGTGAGTGAGATATTGAGTAGCCCTATCAAGTCCCTCAAGACTCCTATCTCTGTGAGTCCCATATATTACCCACGCTACTCTTCAAGGACATTTCGAGACCTACTTGGGGTAAGTGGAATGCTACGTTAATCACATGTCAATGTATCACAAGGTTGGTTTATAGTACAGTGTATTGGTATATTCTTATTGTTTCCTTTTCCAGCATCTTGAGACCAGACCGACCTGTTACCCCCCTGCACTAACCCACCCCACGTATGGGGAGAGTGGTGGACACTCCTTGGAATTTTCCCCCATACTTTTAGAGAACAGCCCATAGGAGTGTATGTTCTTCATCGCTCCTGTGGTTGTTTTTTGAAGGTAAAGGGGATTTCTCTTCACTCCTGTGGATTTTGGGCATCTGGTTATCGAAACCCGACACTTAGGCAAAGATGGGACATCCTTCTGCCCTGCCTTTTGTTTTCTTATAGAGAGTTCCCACAGAAGGTGGTTGGCTACAGCCCTTTTGAACTTCTGTTTGGGCATCCTGTAAGAGGACCCCTTTGTCTGGTGAAGGAAGGATGGAAGTTACCTCTCAAAAAGCCTTAACAAGACATTGTGGACTATGTACTTGGTCTCCGCTCCCGGATGGCTGAGTACATGAAAAAGGCATCCAAAAACCTTGAGGCTAGCCAGGAACTTCAAAAAGCCTGGCATGACCAAAAGGCTGTGCTGACTGTGTACCAGCCAGGACAGAAAGTGTTGGTGTTTTAGCCAGTGGCCCCAGCAGCACTCCAAGACAAATGGTCTGGACCCCACACTATTGTTGAGCAAAAGGGAGAGGTAACCTACTTGGTTGACCTTGGAACTCCCAGGAGCCCCCACAGGGTGCTTCATGTCAACAGATCGAAGGCATATGTTGACAGGGCAGACATGGGCTTGCTCATGGCTACAGATGTGGGACAGGAGGAGGAGAGTGACCCTCTACCCGACCTGCTTTATCAGAACCCTGATGATGGTTCAGTGGATGGAGTGGCCTTGGCAGGCAGCCTCGCTGATCAGTAGCAGAGGGACTGCAGACAAATTCTTCAGTCCTTCAGACATCTGTTTTCCCTGACCCCAAGTCCGACAAGCTGGTGCACCCATGAGCTGGACATTGGTGACAGTCTGCCTGTCAAGAGTAAAATCTACAGGCAACCTGACCATGTCAGGAACAGTATCAGGACAGAGGTCCAAAAGATGTTGGAGTTGGGAGTTATTGAGCCCTCAGAGAGCCCTTGGGCCAGTCCTGTAGTCCTAGTGCCTAAACCTCACACCCAAGATGGTAAGAGAAATGAGGTTTTGTGTGGACTACAGAGTTCTCAATACTGTCACTAGTACAGATGCCCACCCAATACCAAGGGCAGATGAGCTTATTGACAGATTGGCGCCTGCCAAGTTTTTGAGCACATTTGACTTGACAGCTGGCCACTGGTAGATCAGACTAGCTGATGATGCAAACGCCAAAACAGCATTCTCAACCCCAGGAGGTCATTATCAATTTGTGGTAATGCCCTTTGGTCTGAAGAATGCACCTGACACATTCCAAAGGTTGGTGAACCAAGTCCTCTCAGGTCTGGATGACTACCGTACAGCTTATCTAGATGATATTGCTGTCTTTAGCTCCACTTGGGAAGATCACCTGATCCACCTGAAGAGTGTTTTGGAGGCCCTGCAAAAGGCAGGCCTAACTATCAAGGCTACCAAGTGCCAGATAGGGCAGAGTAAGGTTGTGTACCTGGGCCACCTTGTAGGTCGAGGTCAGGTTCAACCAGCAGTAGTATGCAACACAAATACAGTACATTGAAGTTAATAGGCTTTTACAGTCATTTGCAGGTGAGTTACTTTTTCCGTTACTTTTCTAACTCAGTACTGGATACCTAGATTCAGCACTGGGACATTTCCTAGAAACAGGAAAGTAATTACGTTTTAGTTATTTGCATGATTTTTAAAGAATATTTTCAGTTTTCAAAACTCCCTACTTTGAAACTTTTTGGTGAAAAAGTGTCAATGTTATCCTATGGAGGGAATACAGGTTAATGGTTCTCAGGTAAGTAATCTACTGTGGGAGTTAAGGTTCTGGGGTTAGACTCAGGGTCTCCCAGGGTCATCGATGCACTGTTGTTGCCCCTTCAGCGGCACACGGGCGGCCGTGTGCAGGGTGCTGTTTTGAGGTCGGTGCCCTGTTGTTTCCAATGAAGAACCTCCGGGACAAATAAACACTGCAGGCTCGGGGACGAGGATCTTCCAGGTCCGACCACTACTTTGAGTAGTAAGTTGGGATGTTGAGGGTTGGATAGGCACCGTTGGTTTGGGCACACAAGGCCGTGGAGCCTTAGGTGCAGGGGTGCCTTGAGACGTCAGATTTTCTTACCCGCTCTGGTCGTGGTAGGGTGGGTCCTATGAATTGAGGCTTCAGGCGTCATCAGGAGGCTTGAAGCAGGTCAGGGGTCGCCAGATCTCTGGTCAGGATCACCAAGGGGACCTCCTCGTTATGTTTTTACACTCGAGCTCGTGCCGGGTTCCAAGGGTTGAAGAGTGGGCTGGATTCGCGGTTTCTGGCTGGCGCCAGAAGCTGCATTTTAAACACGTCCGGTGTTCACAGGAGAAACAGTCCGGAAAGTGAAGGCAGGCAGGTCCTCCGGGGTTTTTGAGGTTGCTGGACACGCTGGGATTTCGCAGGAGCAGGTTCGAGGGGAGACCGGCCTGTAGGGCTGTGGCCAAGTCAGTGAGCGTCGTCCTCTTGTTAGCTGTGCACAGCTCTTCATGCTTCTTCTTTTCTTCATGTAGGTAGGCGGATCTGCCTTCTTGGTTCAGGGCTGCCCCGTAAATTCTGTATTTAGGGGCGTTTTAGGGGTCTTGAGGTCATTAGCCAATGGGCTACTGACCTTAGGGTGATGACTACACCCTTGGTGTGCTCACCCCACCTGGGGATGTGAGCATGATCCCTAGTCCTGATTGGGGAGTGCCTGCCATCTGCAAGATGGCAAGCACTGGAGAGTGGGCTTCACCTCGCCTTCCCCACCTGAGGGGAGGAGTTGGCAGATGGGGCACACCTCCTGGGCTGGCTAGTTTTTCACGCCTGTCTTCCCCCCGCAAAGGAGTTTGGACAGGATGGGGGCCTGCTCCTTATAGCTGGAGAGGCTGGGGGTTGCATTAGAAAGGCTGCCAGGCCTTTGAAGCTCCCCTGCCACAGATGACTCTTCCTGGTCTGTGAACACCTCTGCCCAGTAAAGACTTTGTTTCTGGGCTCAGGGAGCGTAGGCTCCCACCCTAGAGGTCCACAAACATGTCTTGTGGTGACAGGCTGGTGTGTACCAGTCAGGGAACCCACTAGAGGCTTGTCGTTTTTCAGTGGGAATCTCAAAGATACCCATTGTGTGCATTTTTCATTAAATCTCACACTGGCAACAGTGTGGGTTAAATGTGCTGAGAAGTTTGATACCAAACTTCTCAGTTTTTAGTTAGCCATTATGGTGCTGTGGAGTTCGTAATGACAAGCTCCCTGCACCTTATACTCTTAATGGCAGAACTGCACTTACAATGTCTAATAATGGACTGAGACACTGTAGGGGTACAGGGCTTATGCACCTGTATCCTCTCCACTGGCATAGGGCACCCAGCTAGAGGGGTGACTGATCTATGCCAGGGCAGTGGGTTTTAGGCATGGCACACAGGGATGTGTGCCATGTCGACTCTTCACTTTGTGCTGCACCAAAACACCCAGCCTGCCAAGGCAGTGTGTGTGAAAACGTACAGGGCCTCTAAGGGTGCAGCCCTTAGAAGTCTTCCCTGGTCGCAGTGCCCTGAAACTTGCTTCCTCCGATCCAGCCTGCCAACAAGAAGAAAAGAAGAAGGACCGAACAGCCGTGCAGCCAGCTAAGAAGAGGAAGACGCCCACTGACTTGGCCCCAGCCCTACCGGCCTGTCTCCCCTCGACCCTGCTCCTGCGAAATACTGGTGTGTCCTGCATCCAGCAACCTCAAAAACTCAGGAGGACCTGCCTGCCTTCACTTCCAAAGACTGCTTCTCCCGTGAACACCGTATTTGTATAAACAGCAACCTCTGGCAGCAGGAGATCACCCCAGAGATCCTGGCCCAAGATCTGGCGACCCCTGACCTGCCTCAAGCCGACACCTGCAGCCTAAATCCAGAAGGCCCCCCTAACCGCGACCAGGAGCTGATAAGATCCGACCCCAAAAGGCACACCTGCACCTGACGCCCCCACGGCCTTGTGTGCCCAAACTGACGGTGCCTAACCAACCCTCAACTTCCCAACTTACCTTTCCAAGTGGTAGTCGCACCCAGAAGTCCTTCGTCTCCTTGTCTGCAGTGCCTTTGCAAACCGGAGGTTCTCCAAAGAATACAGGGCGCCCGAGGTCTAAAGAACACTCTGCACCCGGAACCCCAGTGCAGCTAAGGGTGCACCTTTTGTGCTACTTTGTTTCCCCATTTGCCCTGACCTTAACCCTAGAAGCTTTGCCTACACAACCCAATGGCCTGCTTGCCGCCAGCCTCCAACCGGAGGCTCCCTATCCCCCATTGGTTAATATTGGGCCTTAACACCCTGCACCCAGCTGCCCTAGTGCCGCTGAGGGTGCAAGAACAGTGTATCACTGACCCTGGGGGACCCCTAATTCTACCCCAGAACTTTAACCCCCACAGTCGATTACTTACCTGTGAATCTATAACCTGTTTTTCCTCCACAGGATAACCTTGACAATTTTCTTCCAAAAAGTTTTTAAGTGTGGAGTTTTGAAATCAAAAGATATTCTTTACAAATCGCACAAATAACCAAAACTTATTTACTTAACTGTTTACAGGAAATGTCCCAGTGCTGAATCCATGTATCCAGCACGGAGTATGAAAAGTAACGTACAAAGTAACTTACCTGTAATATACTGAAAAAGCCTATTCATTTCAATGTACTGCATTTGCGAAGTGTTGCAACCCCTGTAAATCAAGCAAAGTACAATTTCAATTGCATTTTCAAACTGTTCTATATTCAGACACTTATTACTGAAAGTATTCAATGCTTACCTGTGCCAGACTTGCTTGGTTCTAAAAATAAAATAGTACATTTTTATACAAAAACCATAGACCTAGAGTTCAGTTCTTGAGTGTGTGAATTCATTTGCTGACTAAGTGTGTACATCAAATGCTTAACACTGTCCTCTGATACTGCCTTACTGCTCGACAACTCTACCACAACTAGAGATTATGTTTCTATCTAACTTTAACCTCTGCCTACCTCTCGGGTCACCTGGACTCTACACACACTATACCTTATTTTGGTGTAGTATATATAGAGCCAGTTTCCTATACTACTGTTAAATGTAAAACCGCGAGCCCACATGTCCCTTGCCTTGAAAGCCCTACATTGGTTACCGGTTGCCTGAAGATCCACATTGAAGGTGCTTTGTATCACCTAAAAGCGATACATGGAACAGGACTGCTCAGGAATTAAATCACAAAGTACATTGAACAAAGGAACCTCCACTCTAGAGTGACACCTCACCTCAAAATCCCACTGTAGAAGAAAAAAAATATGGGTAGCACATTCTTCTCTGTTCAAGCAGGCAATCTATGGAACTCTTTACCCCCAAACATAAGATCTATGGATAACTTCATCTTCAGAAGACTACTCAAGAACTGGCTCTTCCCCACATAACCACCATACTCAAACATAAATGTACAGCATATCCCTCTGTATATCAGCATTTATGTGGACTATAGATGTGTACCTACATATGTGTATTGCTTTGTATAAACATGTATAATAATGTTTTCAAAAATATAGATATTCGTTAGTTCTGATTAACAAACGTACATATTACTTATAGTTGCATTATTCTATGTCTAACATGTATATAAGTGACTGCATAAATAAGAATCTTTTATCATAACTATCTGCAATTGCTTAATTTTGATATAAAAATATATATAAAGTACAGCAACACTTGAAAGTTTATACTTTACATATATTACCTTCCTTATGCATATATACCTTCCATGTACTTATATAGCTTTATATTTGACTTTGCTTCTAATACAGCATATCCAATGCACTACCCTATATCTTACCCTATATCTCTCGCAATGTATCCTCTACCTCTATTCTGACTCATCTCAGACCTCATTCCACTACTCTCCAAAGCACTACCCCATTTCTCACCATATACCGCTCTCAATATATCCTCTACCTCAATTCTGACTTCTCTCGAACCTCATTCTACTACTCTTTCCAATGCAGTACCTTATTTCTCACCCTATACCTCGCTCAATATATCCTCTACTCTCCCATTCATCCCAAACCCCATAACAATACTATGATCCCCAAAAAACATTTTTAGACTCCTCCCTCCTCTACCCCTCCTTGCATCATCTCATACCTCTTTTACTATTCACATTTCCCAAACAAGCCTTTCTAAACCCTTCCCTCTGACTCTTCCCCTCCACCTCCCCTTTACTCATCCCAAACCCTCTCCTACTGCTATGAACTCCCAAAAAACAAATTTCTAGACACTTCCTTCTTCTATCCCTTGCTATTCCTTTTATAATCCAAATAAGACTAACATGTCTACTGCTGAAATCAAATTAATTTCATATTTCCCTACACTCATCAGGGGAGCACATGCTATAAAAATGCAAATCCTTCCCTCCTCCATCCCTACACTGTCATTTTCAGTCCAAAAAACAGACTAATATTTTCAGTGCTCAAATTAATTTCATATTTCCCTAGACTAATTCACCACTATCCTGTTCTGGTTCCGGCCTAGCGTGCTACTTGCCGAAAAGCGCTTCAACACCTCATCAGGGGTAGCAAGCGCTATATAAATGCAAACATTTTCCACTTCTATCCCTCCACTATCTTTCTCAATCCAAATAACAGACCAACATATTGACCGCTCAGATCATGCTCATATTTCCCTATACTAATTGACCACTAATCCTTTTTGGGTTCCGGAGTAGCATGGTACTTGCCGAAAAAGCGCTTCGTTTAGTCAGGGGTAGTAAGCTCTATATAATTACAATACAATACATATGGCTGTAGATTCCAATGCTCGAAATGTGCCATGTTATAAGAGGAATTAAACTAGCTTTTAGTAAGCAAATAATTCAATCAGTACTTTAACAGTGACTCCATATAGCATAGGACGGAAGGGTGCATCAATAAATTGCATTTAATATGCAACCAACTACAGTGAATGAAATCAAGGAGACCTGCATTGAGAAACTAGATCTTTTTGTAGTCCCTTTTGATAATTACTTTCACTTCTGCAGGACAGGAACCTTAAATCTGAAAATTTAGATGAAGCAGAAAATGTTAAAACTGAAAAAAACTGCACTAAAAACATCTTCACTTTCAAAAGTGGCTTATTTCAGGACTGTGGATCAACTCCCAGTCAGCCATTTTCTGACTCAACAGAGCAAGATCTTAGAACATCTGCTCCATCTCCTTCATGATATTTCCAGTGATACACATAAGCACTGAATAGTCTTGCCCATGCATGAGTTTCCTAATTGACATGTTTAAATATATGTTCGAGGCATGTGGGCTGCTGAATTCATATCTTTGCATAGATCGCTGCCGAGTGTTGGGTACGGATGATTGCACCTTGTTGTCCTGGAAGAGTCTTCGAAGTATAACGAGATAGGTGGCGCCTTCCTCGGACTACAGTGCGCATGGGCATCCTCTCCATCCCCAGATTGTTTTTTCTGCCATTGGGTTCGGATGTTATTCCTCTACTCCAACTTCGGCATCGAAACTAACCTACTTTCTAATGCCAAAAGGCCTTTTACCTCGACGGTATTGTTCTCGTTCGGTACTCCTTGACTCAATTTAACTTTCCATCTCGATCCGGTCGTCGACGCGGGCCGTTGGGCCTTTTCGACGCCACGTGGGACTGCTGTCGATGGAAAGGTGACCACATTGCCACGCCAAATTCCCGCATACTGACAAACCTACAGTGAAAAAAGCAAAAAGTGAGTACTCGGCCCCCGACCCCGCTCATTCCAAAAGAAAAGCTTCCGATCGACGCATCGCCTAAAGCCTTAGCCGAGATCAACAAGTTACTTCAGAAGCCCCGCCTTCCGGCTCGGCTCCGAAGCCCAAGACTAAGACTTTTGATACACCTGGCCCAAGTAACACTCTCCCCAAAAAGGTTGTCGAACCGAAGGTCATCGAACCAAAGAAGGTTGTCGACCCAAAAGTAGTCAAACCGAAGAAGGTTCTCGAACAAAAGAAGGTCGGCCAACCCAAGAAAGTTATCGAGCCGAAAAAGAGCTCTAAGCCACAGAAGGTCATTGATCCAAAGAAGGTCATTGATCCAAAGAAGATACTCGACCCGGAGAAAAAGCCCGTCGACACGAAAAAAGCCGTCGACTCGAGCAAAAACATCGAGCCGAAAAAGGTCGTCGAGCACAAAAAACAAGACAAACGTATCGAACCAAACACTCCGGTCGATCCGAAACAGGTTGTCGATCCAAAGAAGGTCGCCGAACCAAAAAAGACTGTTAAAATGCTAAAGAACGTCGACAAGGACAAACTCGTTCAAACTGAAAAAGGTCTCCGACCCTAAAGCAACAGTCGAACCAGACAGAGCTCCACAACCTAAGGCTCTCGAGCCAAAAAGTCACGGACTAGTCACTAAGCCAAAAACATCGGGACCAAGGCCACGGACAGGATGGAAGAGTTCTTCCTCAACTGTCCGTGGCCTTGGAACAATCTAAACTGTACATAGACCCTGAAACAGGAAAGGTTACAGTTTACCATCGGAAAAAGAGACCATTGGACACGGACACTCCTTCCCCTGTTCCTCCAAAGAAAAAAAACTTCAGGACATCTCCCTCAAGACCTTTCACTCCTCCTCCTCTCTATCCTAATATGCCTTTTGTGCCTTACTCTCCTACACATTCACAGTATGATGAGGAAGAGAACACGGGGGTAGATCCTCATGGCAATTTTGATGAGCCACAGGATCCTGATCCACAAGATCCTGATGCACAAGATAACCCATGGGATGACCAAAATGATCCACAGCCCTTCCCAGACACCTCCACATACCCTACCAAACCGTCGCCTACTGACGACACCATTCTTTTCAATCAATTGCTAGATAGGGCAGCAAAATATCACAATGTGGACATGCACACTGACCCCATAGAAGAGGACTTTTTATTTGACACGTTTCCTACTTCTGAGAAAAATGTCAGGACACTTCCTATGTTAAAAGGGGTACTTAAACATGCGCCAGACATATTCAAAGATCCAGCCAGAGCGCGTGTACTCAATCCCGAAATAGAGAAGAAATATAAGGCGGCCCCTTCCGACCCCGCCTATATGTAATGTAATGTAAGGGACACTTTTATAGCGCTCCTATCACTCCAAGGAGTATCTTGGCGCTCACCCAGCCCAGATGAAGGGGTTGGAGGGAAAAGAGATAACCTGCACTTATGCACTACACATTACACCAGCGCCCTACAGGCAACATCAGATAGAGAGAAGACCCAGGTTTTTAATGCTTTCCTGAAATGCGTTTCTTGGGACAATGATCGTAAGGAGGGCGGGAGCTTATTCCAGGCCTTGGCGCCCAGTACAAAAAGGGATTTGCCACCTTTTGTTACCAGCTTGAATCGAGGGATTGTGAGCAGATTCAGACTGGCGGACCTCAAACAGCGTGTCGGGTGATATCTTTTGAACCCATTACACAGGTATTTAGGCCCTTGCTGTTGAAATGCCCTGAAGGTAATTATAAGAATCTTAAAAAGAATCCTTTTACCTATTGGTAGCCAGTGGAGTGCATTAAGTGCTGCTGAAGCTGAAGACCTACAAGGCCAACGTAATACAAGGTGGGCCGCTGCATGTTGGACCATTTGTAACCTATGGAGAACGGCTTTGTTAGCTCCAGCATATAAACCATTACAATAATCCAACCTGGAATTTATTAGGGCCACTGCGACTGTTTTTCTGGCCGACAACAGGAGAAGATCAAAAAACTTCCTCAAAGCCTTTATAATCTGGAAGCACGTCCCGGCTACGGCCACCGCTTGATGTTTGAAAGACAATTGATCGTCGAACTTGATACCCAAGTTACGAGCAGATGTTATAGTGTTGGGGGGAGCTTCTGCATCAGCAGGCCAACACATTTTTTTTTTTCAAAACAAATTTTATTAGGTTTTGGCAGTTGACAGCATAATAGAAATAATCCACCGCTCCCCTATTAGCAGAGAGGCAGTGGGCATAGCAAAAACAGCACATTCAAATACAGCCAGCTGATATTCCCCCAGTTCCCACCCACCATTAACCCACCCGGAACCCTCCCTCCACCCCGCACGGTGTCTGTATTGTCCATCTAGAGGAGCCTAGCAATCGTAAACGCTGCATGTGAGCCACGTCACCCTAAGCCAGTACAGACGCGATCTGCGTCGGCTACCCGAGGCTCCGGGGGGTCCAGCAGAAGGCCTCTGTAGTCAGCCCATTTCTTCCAGATCTTATAATGTTTTGCAGGACACCCCCTCGCCTCAAATATCGGACGTTCTAGTCCCATGTTAAAGTCCAAACCTCGTTTCCACACCTCCAGCAGTGGGGCTCTAGTAGCCTTCCAGGCCCTAGCTATGTCCCTCTTGGCCACTATGAGGCCCAATAGGAGCAAATGCCGCTTGTACAAATTCCCCCCACCTGTTCCATGACATGAAGAAGGCCTAACTTCGGCGAGCGGGGGAGCTCCCAGCCCAGCACCTCTTTCAGGCACTCCCACACTCCTGACCAAAATCTCCGCAGTCTCACACACTCCCACACCGTATGAAGAAAGGATCCCACAGCACTGCCGCACCTCAGACAGTCCGGGGAGGCAATCAGTCCCGCTTTCCACAGTCGTTCCCTCGTATAGTATGCCCTATGGAGGTACTTGAATTGAATGAAGCGCAGGCGCACCGCAATTGCTGCTCCCCTAGGGGCCTCCAGGGCCTCCCTCCAATCCTCCTCTTCCAAACTCCCCAACTCTCCTTCCCACACCAACCGCAATTTGTCTAGGGAGGGGGAACAATGGGTGACTAGTGTCTGGTATATACTAGAGATTTTTTTTGTTTCCAATTCCCCCATGAACAATTTAGCCTCAAGAGGACTGAATTCTGGCAAAGAAGTCAAGTTCGCTAAGGTAGGGGTCAGGTCATGTCGAAGCTGCAGGTATCGAAAGAATTGGGATTGGGGCATATCATACTCATCCCGCAGAGCCTGAAACGACTTTAGGACCGGGCCCTTCATAACATGACCCAGCGCCGAGACGCCGATCGCGTCCCAGCCACCAAAGCCCCGCAGGGAAGCCAAAGCCGGCAGCCTCCCATTGTGCCACAGCGGGGTTTCCCCCGTCAGTCTGTTCCACCATCCCATACGGCGGAGCGCGTCGCGCCACACCCGGAACACCGTCTGTGTGACTGCCGGGAGTCTTTTGCGGAGAGCCACCGAGTATAATATCGTATGGAGCGTGTGCGGGTCCATAAGGTATCTCTCCAGGGCGTAAGTTGGGTCACCGCGATCCCCATACCACCACTCATTGAGGACCAGCAGGTGTGATGCTTGATAGTATGACAGAATGTCGGAGGCTGCCAGACCCCCACAGTACGTCGAGAGGAAACATGTGCGGAGCGCCACCCTCACTGCCCCTCCCGTCCACAAGAACCGGCCCAACGCTGACTCCACCTGCCGAAACCACTGCCGCGATATCGGGTATGGATAATTTTGAAGCTGATAAAGGAGGCGAGGTAGGGCTACCATCTTAAAGATGGCCGAGCGTCCATATACATTCAGCGGCATCCTGGACCATATTTGCATGTCCGATCGTATTCTATCCCACACGGGTAGAACATTGCGGGACCACGACACTCCTGGCACGTCCGTCAAAAAGACACCTAGATATTTAAGGCCTCCCACCGCCTCCTGCAGGGCCGAAGCCCAAGGACCCAAGTCACTACTATCTCCCAGGACCCACAATTTGGACTTCTGTACGTTCAGTGTGAGGCCGGACACGTCGCCGAAGATACGCATTATGTCTAGGACTCTGGGACCGGATCTGTTCAGGTCCGTAAGAAAGAAAAGCACATCATCGGCATAAAGCGCGATTCTGTCAGTCGGTCCACCCACCCATTCCACTCCACGCAACGAATTCTCAAATTGTAAAGGCCCCTGGGACCTGGAGGCCTGGAGGATGGTGTCTCTGTCTCTAAAGTTAAGGAGCCACACAATCATAGGCCGAGGGCTAGCACCCAGATGCGATTTCCCTCCTGGGACCCTGTGCGCCCTCTCGACCGTAAAGAAGGAACTCAAGCCTTTCGGCTGCAAATGTTTGATAATTAAGTCCTCAACAAATAAGTCGGGGGCTTGTCCCTCTGCAGTCTCCGGGACTCCGGTCAGACGGACGTTGTTCCATCTGGCTCTTCCCTCGTACTCATCCAGCTGTCGGCCCTGTACCTCTCCAGCTGTTTTCAGGTCATGCACTTTTCGCTGGAGCTCAACCACATCGTCCGTCAGGCTCGAAGTCTTTATATCTATAGACTTCACCTTTTCATTCGTTTTGGTGAGATTTGCCCGGAGTAGGTTGACCTCAATGGTGACAGTGTCCAATTTGTGGTCCAAGGATTGGATCTGTTGACCGAGAGAAGTGCAAACCCCCTTGATGGCCGCCATCACATCATGTAATGTGGGTTCCGATATCAGGCTTGGATCCGCCATTCCGCCATCCTGTGATCGGCCAGACGCACCGGGCGAGCCCTTCATGACAGTGTATCTGTCCAGTTTATTGGATTACACTGTACGGCTCGTTCTGGACGATTTTAGCTGAGGCTTCTCCATCTCCGGCTTGAATGCCATCGCCAGAACCGCGCCAGGCCCAAGAGAGCACCTCCGTTGTTCAACACAATCAAAAATAGTCCGTCACTAGATCTCACCCCCGAAAACGACATATTTGTGTGCCAGTGGCAATTTATCAGTGGGGGACATTTGGTTCGGAGGGCACCCTGTGAATGTAAGGCACTCTGTCTGTATTCCGCAACCGGAAGTCCAAAAGGGGGTGCGGGCCGGGCACTTCCGTTCGATCAAGCCGATGTTGTTCAACTTGGAGCCGGGTCACCTCCCATCTGAGACCCCGGTCCCTCTCCGGCTCAGGCCCCAACCTCGCAGTCGCGCCAACTTCACTTTCGTCGACCGATTTGACCGCGGAAAGTCTCATTCGGTGCCTCTACCACTCTGTTGACCAAATCTGTGCCGAAATTTCAGGATATGTTGCAGGTCCCGGAAGCCCCATGCTCACGCGGCCATTTTGGACGCGCGCCAAGCTCCTCCCCTTTATGCCGTTTTTTTAACAGAACATTTTTATTTGGTGCCACAAAAAATGGCATCTTTATTTGTGAAGTTTTCTGCTTGTTGCAGAAAAAAGGCAAAATCGGATCCTCATGATCTGTATATACTTTGCCTCCTTGACTGTCGCATCACAGCCCGATGTCACCTCTGCAGGGCGTGCCCTGAAGGACTTAGAGAAGATTGAACTACATGAAAGAGAGTAGCTATGCAGATAGCAAGAGGCACTATGTGAATCAGCCCGGGGACGTTACACGAGATCACCCCCTTACCAGTGCTCTACCAGCACTCTGTAAGGGCGCCACCATCGGTGGGACCACTGGAATTATGCGACCTAGACGATTTTCACATAAATATAAATTTGACACGTAGTCCATCATCTGCTGCATTATGAGCAGATTTTAACAAAGAAATTGGATCTAGCTCAAAGGGTTCAAAATTTACTACAAATACAGCAACTCGCAGTGACCTTTGTTTCTTATTGCTAAATTTGGGTATTAAAATGGCACTAATGAGGTGAATCAATGCCCAGACGGTGTTACCAAGTTTAAAATGATGTATTTATGAAGTAATACTATTACAAAATGTGCTGCATTATGCTGCCTAATTTGCCTTTTCTTACTGCATAATTTACTTAACCCTGCTGCATAATTTGGCCCACTCCTGCCGCATAATTACATTGGCCCGGACTATAGCGAGATTAAAAAAAAGCTTCACACTGAAAAATAGCAACGCTCCCCTCAACGTCCTGGATTTCGACATCAAGGTGACGTACAGTACCAGCTTGTTCACCATTGAATACTGGATCTAATTCGAGATATAGAAGACTTTTGACTTGGAGAGACACCATGATTTCGAGACACACCAGTTCTTTTTAGTTTCCATTCACAAATCTCTCTTTATGTCTTTGGGTTGTCACACTCCACCAAGACCACCTGTAGCACCAAGAAGATCCACATCTCCTCCCTCTAGTTTCAGATCTCATCACAGAGCAAGACCGAGATCAAGACCTTGCTGTAAGAAAGTGACTCTGTATATATTGGACCAAAGTAAGGTACAGTGTACACAGTCCACAGTCCCCAAAGGTATGGCAGAGGCTAAAGTTAGATATAACCTTACTCTCTAAAGTGGTAGCTTGGTCGAGCAGTAAGGCAGTATCAGAGGACAGTGTAAAGCGTTTGTTGTACACACTCAGTCAGCAAATGGTCTCACACACTCAAGAACTGAACTCTAGGCCAATGTTTTGTATACAAATATACAGTTGTTTTATTTTTAGAACCAACAAGGTGTCAAAATATACTTTCTCAGAATGAGTTACTTTAGGTAAATACTTTTCAAATAGACAATAGACTTTTTAAGTACAGTAGTTACAGTTGTGGCAATAGGCAACACCATTTCAAACACAATGCAACATTGTGCTCTATGGGAACTTCTAGTTACATGCAATTAATTACTTTATGGATTACTTTTCTAACCACAGGACTGGATCCTAGATTCAGTCCTAGGACATCTCCTGTAAACAGTTGAGTAAAAGCGTTTTGGTTAAAGTAATGATTTTTAAGGAATATTATTGTATTTTAAAAGTTGACACTTCGAAAAATTTTCACATAGAATCACCAATGTTATCCTATGGGAGGAGATTCACTTAGCAGGTAAGTAGTGTTATCGTTACTTTTTCTTCCTCCGTGTTGGATCCTGGATCCATCACTGGTGCATCTCCTGTAAACGATTGAAAGAATTTGTTTGTCATACAGGCGATTTTTAACTAATATTTGTAAGTTTCAAAAATCGACACTTTGAAACTTTTTTAGCAAAAATCAAGCAATGTTATCCTATGGAAGGCATTTCAAATTACTAGTAAGTAAGGTTAGGATTACTTTTCAGGGTCAGTGCTGGGCACCAAGATCCAACACTGGGATCTCTCCTGATAACCAATGAGTATTTACGTTTTCGTTATTCGGCTGATTTTAGATGAATATTTTAAAGTTTCAAAACTCAACACTTGGATGAATTTCCAAGTGAAACCAGTCAATGTTACCCTATGGAAGAAAAATGAGTTATCGGCTTTGGGGTAAGTACTCAACTGGCAGAGGTAAGGTTCAGGGCATAGACTCTGGGGTCTCCCAGGGTCAGGTAGGTACTGTTGTTACATCCTCGTCGGCACATGGGCAGCCGGGTGCAGAGAGAGTAGGCCCAATGTTATCCTATGGGAGGCGGGCCTTTGGTTGGTGGCTGCTGGCTAGCATGCCACGTGGCTGTGGGAGCTGGGCTCCTGGTCACTTGCTTAGGGCAAATGGGGAAGTAGATTAGGACAGAGGTTGCACTCCCAGGGACACTCGGGCAGCTCGGTGCAGGGTGCTTTTGAGCTCTCGGGCGCTCAATGTTAGTCAATGGGAAAGCTGGAAGGTGAACAAAGGCTGCAGGCTCGGGGACGGAGATTATTCAGGAGCGACCACCACTTCGAGAGGTAAGTTGGGATCTTGGAGGATAGTTAGGAACCCAGGAGTTGGGCACAGGGGGCCATTGGGCGCCGGGTGCAAGGGTGTCTTTTGACGTCAGGAAATCTTACCCTATGCTGCTTGCGGTTGGAGGGGTCCCCTATTGTGAGGCTGCAGGTGTCGTCAGGGTCGTCGAGGAGGGTCCTTGGGCACTGGATTTGTGGTCACAATCGCCGGGGGGACACCCTTGTTGTCTTTGTTCACTGAGGCACAGGCCAGGCTCGCGGGTGCAGAGTGTTCTGGATTCGCAGTTCCTGGCTGGCACCAGGGGTGTTGCTGTTTGAGCAGAACCACTGCTCATGGGAGTCCCAGTCTTTAAGATGTTCAAGGCAGGCAGGTCCTCCGGGGTTTTTGAGGTTGCTGTCTGCAGAGACGCCGGGATTTAGCAGGAGCAGGTTCAAGGATGAGCAGGTCTGTAGGGCTGGGGCCATGTCAGTTGGTGTCGTCCTCTTGTTAGCAGCTGCACAGCAGGTGGTCTTCTTCTTGGTCTTCTTTCTTGTTTTCAAATCGGGATCTGAGGAAGGAAGGTTCAGGGGGCCCCTAAATACTAGATTATGGGCTATTACAGGTAGGGTAAGGACAGGGACCACTGGGTCCCTGTCCTGGGGTGAGTACACCCCCTATCCTGCTCCTCTCCTGTGGGAGGGGGGCAGGAGCCTATCTCTGATTGGTCAGGGCTCCCCATCCTCAAGATGGCCGGAGTCCGGAGTTGAGCTTCACCTCGCCTCTCCCTCCTGAGGGGTGAAATTGGCACAGGGTGGCACACCCCCTTTCCTCACGTAGGGTTTCCCACCATTATTCCCGCCAGAGTGGGGGTCAGAACTGGTGGTGGCCAGTTGCTGGGTACAACAAGTGGCCTGGAGAAGCTCACAAAGGCGGCATGCCTTTGAAACTTCCCCTGCCCATCCTGGGGTAGGAGACCTAGCACCTCGCCCAGGATGTGCATTGTTGCAGGCCCAGGATAGCGGATGACTCTCTACCCAGGGGGCCAGCAAGATGTCTGCTGTGTGGCAGCCTAGGCAGCCTCTCAGACAAGACGTGGATTGTAGGTTAGGTTCAGGGGGCAACTCTAAGATGCCCTCTGTCGTGCATTTTACATTAAATCCCACACTGGCATCCGTGCGGGTTTAATGTACTGAGGAGTTTGATACCAAACTTCTCAGTCTTAAGTGTAGCTATTATATTGCTGTGGAGTTTGTAATGACAACCTCCCAGCACCATATACTCTTAATGGCATCACTGCACTTACAGTGCACAGGAATGGCCCTGGGTACTGTAGGGGTACAGGGCTCATGCACCTGTGCCCACATCACTGGCACAGTGCACCAAGCTAGAGGGGTGACTGATGCATGCCAGGGCAGTGTGTTTGTGGGCATGGCACACAGGGATTTGTGCCATGTCGACTCTGTTTAGTTCTGCACCAAGACACTCAGTCTGCAAAGGCAGTGTGTGTGTTTCAGGGTACAGGGCCCCTGAGGGTGGCACAATAAGTGCTGCAGCCGTTAGGGGTCTTACCCTGGACACAATACCCTGGGTACCTAGGGTACCATTTACTAGGGGCTGACATGTGGCCAGAGAGGCCAATTGGGTTTAGGTTTCAACACAGTTTTTTGGGAAGGAACACAGGCCCTGTGCGCCTGATTGGCAGGAGCCCAGGTCACACTCCGTCAAAGCACATCAGCAATTTAGCAAAAAGTGGGGGCATACCATGCAAGAAAGATGGCACTTTCTCACACTTGCTCTTGTCACTCTATATATACCTCATCTTCTAGACAGAGACATCGGTCTAGACATGTTCCTACTCTACATTGATGTCCTCTGACCCAAGCAGGTTTTTGCCTCTACGGACTCTCAACCAGCTCGAGTATCCTCATTTGAGGATAGCAACACTTTTTAGGAGGCTCTGATCAACGTTACTGATTTTTATTTTATTTTTGATAGTCTTCACCAGCGTTCACCCTCATTGTTGGTGCTTCCACTATTTTCAGGCCTGTTATATCTGTCTATGGGTTTAATCCTTAAACCTGCATCATCTAAAGTTGTGCCACCCAGGATACAAAGAAGTTCAGGGCTCATAATCAGGGCCCTCTTTTTCTTATTTCAGATCTATCTGATTATGGTTTGGCCTTGGCAGCAAAAAAAGTAAAAAAAACTGCTTGCTCATCTACTGTTCCATTAGACAAGGAAAGCAGAAAATCTGGTGCTGTGTCATGAAAGGTATGTGGTATAGTGCATACTAATATAAAGTCTGCAAGTTCTCCTGTCATTCTGGGCAAATACGACAAATCTTTGAGACTCCCCCTAACAATTTTTGGACACTCTGCCATTAAATCGTAGAGACATTCTCATTGAAATTTTTAATGAGGCAATGATGTCAAGTTATCAGTGTGGCTGTAATCTCCCTGTTAGCTGCACATAGATACTGTCATGGATCTGCCTTAAGAAGAAATTATTGGTTAAGATTAACGGCCCTCCGTCTCAACAAAGAGTTCTCAACGTACCTTTCTCTGGCACAACTTTATTTGGAAGTCATACAGACAAAGAAATGGCTTGTATGAAAGCCGAAATGGAATCCTGGAAAGCTCTTTTATAGAGAAATTAAAGGTAAAAAGGATACAAACTCCTCTGTACTCCACTCTTTGCCACTCGACTCTACGCCACTCTTCAACACTCTGCTCCACACTGCACAGCAACCTCTACGCCACTCCACTCTACATCACTCCACAACACTCTATGCCACTCCACAACACTCTGCTCCACTCTGACACTGTACTCCACTCTGCACCACTCAACTCTGTGCCCTTACACTCTACGACACTCTACCCCCTCCATGAAACTCAACAACACTGTATGATACTCCCTGACACTCCACTGCCCTCCCCTCAACTCTATTGATGGCCACTCCACGCTACTCCAGAATACTCCACTCTACGACACTCCATGCCCCTCTTCTTTACTCCACTAACTTTGAGTCATTCTGAACAGCAGCTACTCTGGTGTACAACATTTCTAAAACATATTAGCAAAGCCAGTAGCTCTTGCACAGGTGAGAACTAATGAGCTTAGTAATGCTAGTTAGTAAGGCAATTTAACTTCATATTTGTATTATTGTATGGATGTTCCCCACTGTTCTTTGTATTTTGATGTAATTTTAATAGTCTGTGTGTGGAAATTTGGCAACCCCTTTCTGTCATCAATTTGTGATGCTGTCATTAATAGTCTCTTAAATATTCTTCCCTAAGTAATTGAACAATTATTTCTAGGGCTGCAAAAAAAGAAGCAGAGGAAAATCGAAGTTACAAACAGAAGCAGAAGAAGAAAAGACGACGTATAAAGGTCCAGGATGACTCTAGTGAGAGCAAGGTATAACTAAAACTTAATTTGGTTTTTTTCCCGAGTTTCAAAATGTTTGCTTGTTGTATTATCTTTGCATTAGTAACTTAATTCGCTGTAATTTACTTTTAATTTGACATTAACTCAAAAGATCAGAAATTCCTAAGTTAATGGTGCTACTTTCATCTCTTGTCCGCTCCCCACTGTATTAAGTCATCCTTAAGCAGGACCATTTGAATTATGTGGCAGGAGAGGGCAAAATTATGCAGCAGGGTTGCAGTTATGCAACAAGAAGGGTTATGGGACTAGGATTTGACGGTAGGATGAAAACACTGAGCTGAGACCCTGTAGTAGGATAAAAACACAGGTTTTCACATAAAATCACACTGTTAACGGATCTATTGACTCATTTTCACACAAATCTATAGCTGCTCCTCTTAAGTAAGCTCTGTACGAGTAGGTTGTTGGATTCAAGTGTTTTGATCCAGTGCGACTCACCAGTTGAGTCAGTGAATGTAGGAAACTGGATGTTCGATGGCATATGTGGCTGTTGATACACATGCTCTGCATACTCCTACCATCTAGTGTTGGAAGCGGAGTGATATTGCGCATGGACCCCCTCTACATTGTTAGATTGTCTACTCTCCAGAGTAGTGTTCGGACGTATGTGCCTTCAAGCCGTACTTCGATTCAGTTCAGTGTAGTGGTTTACTGTCCTCGATGGTATTGTTGGTGCTTTCAACGTCTACCTTCCCTTTGGAAAACACTCTTGTATGAACTAACCAATTAGTTGTCTGACTGTCCTATGGGGCACTGCCCTTTCGGACCTACCTTCATAGTCTTACCAACCCCTTCGAAGCTGTTTTGCTGGTGATGGAACGCATGCCCTTTAGATTTTGACAGCGTTGCCACGCGACATGCCCGCACCCAGACCAACACCCTGTGTGCAATCTGTGCCTTTCACTTGACCACAAGAAAGCAGACAGCTTGGGGTATAAACAATAGCCTTCTTCTTAAGCGTCACGCTTGTTTAAGATATTCCGGCGTTAAGCAGGAGGTCAAACAGACTGTACTCCATATGCTCTTTGACAAGGAACATCTCTTTGGCCCACAGGTAGATTTTACTTTAGAAGAAATTTAAAAAAAGACTGACACAACCAAATCTTTGGGAGCGTTACAAACGACCACTCCCAGAGGGATTCTTCGTTGGCCAAGCTACAGGGGTACATACAGGTCCACCTTGTAGGAAAGTGGGTGTTAGAGGTATGTGTGCTGTAGATACACAGGCTTTGCATACTACTGCCGTCCAGTTTTTGGTCCAGATGTTTGCAAGTTATTTTTCTTTGAAGAAGTATTTTCCAGTCGCAAGGTAAGAAGATGACTCCTTTCGGTGATAGTGCGCATGGGCATCGACTCAATAGTTGGATTGTTTTCTTTCCGCCATCGGGTTTGCACGTGGTGTGCCGCACTCCAGTTCAACACCGTTCTTCGGGATACTTTAGGTGTGCAACTGTAGGAAGATGAGTTTCTGTTGTAGTAACCCCCCCACTTTTTGCCAGACTACTGATGCACTTTAACTTGATGTGCCCTTGGTCCCTGCCAATGAGGTTCCCAGGAACAAAACAGGGTCTTGGCTCCTTAACAACAAGGCTAAGCCTATTTAATCTAGAAAAGCAACACAACTGCCAATACTGAACTACTTTGATTTTTTCTTTAAACAAGAATCTGCTATGAATAAAACATGGCAGTCTATTATCACTATCGTCACTAGTTTATTATAATCATTTTTTCATGTCAAAGAAGTTTTTCTTTCACTTTTTTTCAAAAAAACATTTCTTGTGCATATACAACTATACAACATAATGTACAAATATATACAACATTTACAAAAACAGTCTTGAATTCAACAACACATCCATACCAAACCTTTCTCACTACAATCATACACAAAGCATTCATACACATAAGTGAAACACAATACCTCTGAGGTATAGGTCAGTGTCAACAAAAAAGGAACTTATTTTACATAAAGTTGTAAAAATGATGATGTATCCTAATTTTTCATTCAGATAGTCTGAGTAATTATAAGTTCGAGGCATGTGGGCTGCTAAATTCATATCTTAGCATTAGATCGCCGCCTAGTGTTGGGCTCGGATGATTGCACATTGTTGTCCTGGAAGAGTCTTCGAAGTATCCTGAGATAGGTGGCTCCTCCCCTGGACTACAGTGCGCATGGGCATCGGCTCCATCCCCAGATTGTTTTTTTCCGCCATTGGGTTCGGATGTGGTCTCGACGTCTTACTGTCGGAACCAAGTAATACTATCTTTTACCGGCCAAAAGGCCTCGATTTTCTTGCGTCGGTATTGTCTGCGCTCGGTCTCGAGTCTTCCGTCTCTTGAAGCCGGAATAAGCGGAGTTTTCTTCGCTTTCTAAACTTTGAGGCCTTCTCATCGCGACACGACAGCAAGCCTTTACGGACATGGAGCGGAGCCCGTTTAAATACTGCCCGCTCTGTGGGTCCAAGTACCCACACATCGATCTACACCCCGTGTGTAACAAGTGCCTTTCACCGGACCACGACGACGGCAAGTGCAAGGCCTGTGCACAGTTCCGCTCCAAGAAAACTCTCAAGCTTCGGCGCGCGGTGCGCTTGGAAGCTAGGCAAGCGGCCCCAGATCCGGAGAACATCTTCGGCGACCCGGAAGAAGAGGTCCAGGGTCACCTTCTACAAATCTCCCCATCACAGACGGAGGTCGAGGCGGATCCGGGAGACGACGACGGAGTCGCGGGTCAGGTCCTCGAATACGTCGAAGAGGTAGGAGACGACGATGAGATTTATGGGGCCGCGGCGGATAGCTCTGCGGACGAGCTCTGCCCCGAAGGTTACGAGGATACCGACCGGGACACGGGATCGCCTGTCGGCCTTACCCAGGACCCGTTGCCGCAAGCCACAGCCCCGCCTTCGGGCCCGGCTACGGACTCACTTGCTGGGCACGCTGTTTCGAAACCGAAACTGAAACCGTCGGGGTCGTCAACACCTAAAATGGCCGACCCGAAATCGAAACTGAAACCAAAGGACTCGAGTGTCCCTAAGATGGCTGCCGTGCCTGTGAAGAAGTCGGTGCCCGTCACCCCGTCGGCTCCGTCGACCTCCGGTCCGCAGAAGCCGAGGAAGTCTGTCGATTCCGATGCTCCGAAATCGAAACCGACGCCCGAGGAAGGGGCCCCCAAGAAAGATGGTCGGCACGGATCAGCGGCTCCGGCGCCGTCCAAGCCCGCCAAGGTCGGCTCCAAAGAGGCTACGCCCAAGAAGTCTGCGCCCCGGCCTCAAGATTCGGAGGTGCCGAAGACGGTTCCCGCGCCCAAAACGCACAAGGCCCGCGAGGACGTCGGATCCGAGGGACCGCTCAAAGCATCCTTGTCGGCGACGAAACCCACTGGCAGTGTACCGTCCCCCATTGCGGAGTCACTGCAGAGAATCAGGGAGAAAGCCTTTGCTCCATCGGCTCCGATGCCATCACCGCAGCCGCAAAAGGACGCTCCGGCTAAGCCTTCTGGGAAACTCCTTTTTCTCTTGCCACCTAAGGAGGCGCCGAAAGCGTTTTCGACGAAATCGGCTCCGAAACAGGGTTCCTCGCTGCCTGACCCTCTTCCACGTCGTGTACTCGAATCGGAAGACGATTCAGAGCATTTCATCGATGCTGCCACCGGCAAGCTGACACTCTATAAACTGAAGATCACTTCGGAGCCGGTGGACCCCTACGTCATCCCGTTGAAAAAGAAGAGGGTGCCCCTTGACGCCTCAGGCCTCACGGAACCGATTCAACCTCCTCCAAGACGGAGCCCTACTCCCTCCCCAGAACACTCTGTGGGTGAGGAATATGATGAGGATGACCAGTACAATTTCCCTATCGATGAACCTGATGTACAACCAGATTCTTACGACGACACTGGTGACCAGAACACCCAAGGTGTGGGCCAAGACCCGCAGACCTTTAATGCACGTGCATCCCCGACTGAGGACTCAGCAGGATTTCATGCACTAATTGAACGGGCGGCAGCCAATCATGATGTGGACATGCATGCCGACCCGGTTGAAGAAGACTTCCTTTTTGACACCTTTGCCATATCTGAAAGGACAGTAAAGACACTTCCTATGCTGAAAGGTGTTCTCAAACATGCTGGGGACATTTTTAAGGAGCCTACAAGGGCGAGAGTGGTCAACCCTCGCATTGAAAAGAAGTACAGGCCTGCGCCTGCGGACCCCGTCTACATCCGGGGACAATTGCCACTGGACTCTCTTGTGGTTGCCAATGCCAGGAAACGTGCCAACTCCCAGACAACGGGTGAAGCTCCTCCCCCGGATAAGGAGTCCAAAGTGCTTGAGGCAGGAGGCAAAAGAGTGGCTGCACAGGCGGCAAACTTTTGGCGCATCGCAAATACACAGGCGCTCCTGGCGCGTTATGATAGGGCGCACTACGACACCCTAGAACAGGTTATACAACACCTGCCCCCACAGTTCCAAGAAGGCACCAAAATGCTTATTGAGGAAGGAAAGCTAATATCAAACGCAGCCATCAAGTGTGCACTTGACGCTGCGGACACAGCTGCTAGGGCTATCAACACTAGCGTTATGCTGAGAAGACAAGCCTGGCTACGCATCTCAGGGTTTAAGCAGGATATTCAAACAACAATTCTGAATCAGCCAGTCAATCCTGATAGTCTGTTTGGTCCGGATGTTGACACCACCCTAGAGAAAATAAAGAAGGACACGGAAACTGCTAAGTCTATGGGGGCCCTACAGTCCCAACAGTTTCGTGGCAGCAATTTTCGTCGCTCAGGTGCACGTGGAGTCACCAGAGGACAGATGGGTCAACAATCCCAGTTCTCCAAAGGTGGGGCGCAATCCTCGTTCACTAAACAGAACAAGGGAGGCTATAGGAATAACAGCAACAGAGGTCGCGGCAGAGGAAACAACAGCTCCCGCACCTCTACTCCAAGCAAACAGTGACTTTCTGTCACTGCCCCCCGACCACATAACACCTGTCGGGGGGAGACTGCAGCAGTTCCTGCCCGTCTGGAGAAACATCACCACAGACAGGTGGGTGCTACAACTAATCCAGTATGGTTATTGCCTAGAGCTGAAATCCACTCCACCCAACATCCCACCGAGGCAAAGGCCTATGTCCGCAGAGCACTTGCACTTATTGCAGCAGGAAGTGGTGGCGATGCTGCAAAAAGGCGCAATCGAGCTCGTGCCGGTGGGGGAGGAAGGCACAGGGGTATATTCCCTGTACTTCCTTATTCCAAAGAAGGACGGTTCTCTCAGGCCCATTCTCGATCTACGTCCCCTCAACCTGTACATACTGTCAGAGCATTTCCATATGCTTACACTACAGCAGATTCTTCCCCTGCTAAACCAGGGAGACTTCTTAGCGACCTTAGATCTCAAGGATGCTTATTTCCACATTCCACTACACCCGTCACACAGGAAATACCTCAGGTTCACTATTCAAGGCAGGCACTACCAGTTCAAAGTCCTACCCTTCGGAGTCACTACGGCCCCGAGGGTGTTCACCAAGTGTCTAGCGACAGTGGCGGCGCACCTCAGGAGGCAGAATATCCATGTCTACCCCTACCTAGACGACTGGCTCGTACAAGCCAAGTCAGAGCAACAGTGCGCCGCAGACATGTCGACTACAATTCACCTTCTTCACGATCTGGGTTTCTCCCTAAATTACCCAAAATCGCATCTTCAGCCGGCACATGTCCGGCAGTTCCTGGGTGCTACGATCAACACCCTGACAGCCATGGCTCAGCCGAACCAAGTCAGAATCGACAGCATTCAGTCACTGATCCAACGATTCCGACCAAGACACTCCCTGCCAGCGAGAGTGTTCATGCAGTTGATTGGCATGATGGCCTCCTGCATCTTCATAGTCCCTCACGCACGGTTACATATGCGCCCGCTCCAGGAGTGCTTAGCGAATCAGTGGACACAGGCTCGTGGGCAATTGACAGACCTAGTGTTGGTTACCAGTCGGGCATACGACTCTCTGCATTGGTGGACTCCACACAACCTTTGCAAGGGCCGACTGTTCCACGAGCCCGTGCCGCAGATTGTCCTGACGACGGACGCATCTCTCCAGGGCTGGGGAGCACATGTGCTCACTTACACAGTGCAGGGACTATGGACGACGCAGCAACAGAAGATGCACATCAACTATCTGGAACTGATGGCAATCTTCATGGCGCTCAAGTCCTTCATTGTACATCTGAGCAACAAGGTCGTGCTAGTCCGGACGGACAACATGACCGCGATGTACTACATTCAGAAACAGGGGGGCACCCACTCGCCACAGCTGTCTCATCTGGCTCAGAGCATGTGGAAGTGGGCCATTCAGAGGAACATTTTCCTCATGGCAGAACACCTCCCGGGCAAGGACAATCAGATGGCGGATCTGCTCAGCAGATACAGCCATCAGATGCACGAGTGGGAGATACACCCTTCTGTTTTCCACCCGTTCTTCCAGCAGTGGGGTCATCCGGAGATAGACCTGTTCGCAACAAAGGAGAACGCAAAATGCCGACTCTTTGCCGCCAGGTTCCCTCACCCACAGTCGCAGGGGAATGCGATATGGATGAACTGGTCAGGCAAATTTGCATACGCTTTTCCGCCAGCCCCTCTAATACCGCTGGTCGCAAGAAAGCTAAGGCAGCACTCCATGACTCTCGTCCTGGTTGCTCCAACGTGGGCACGACAAGCTTGGTACACCACGTTCCTCGAACTCTCAGTGGTGCCGCATCAAAGACTGCGCCTCACGCCCAGTCTTTTGACGCAGAACCATGGAGACATTCAGCATCCAGATCCACGACAGCTCAACCTGGCGATCTGGCTCCTGAAGTCCTAGAGTTTGGATACCTTAACCTACCTCCAGAATGCATGAGTATCATCAAGGAGGCGAGGAAACCAACTACTAGAGCATGCTATGCTGCTAAGTGGAAGCGTTTTGTCATCTACTGTACGTCCAATGACATCAACCCACTAGATGCATCTATTCCCAACATCATCTGCTATCTGTTACATCTCTACAAGTGCAATCTGGCGTACACTTCCATTAGGATACATCTCTCAGCCATAGCGGCTTATCTTCAGAACAGGCAGCACCTCTCTGTCTTCAGAGTGCCCGCCATTAAAGCCTTCCTTGAAGGTCTGAAGAGAGTCATTCCCCCAAGAACACCACCAGCTCCGGTGTGGAACCTCAACGTCGTTCTCACCAGACTGATGGGGCCACCATTTGAGCCACTGCACTCGTGTGAGCTCCAATTCCTTACGTGGAAAGTGGCCTTTCTGATAGCTATTACGTCTCTGAGGCGTGTCAGTGAGCTGCAAGCACTCACCATACAAGAGCCGTTCATTCAAATTCACCCAAATAGGGTAGTGCTACGCACTAACCCTAAATTCCTTCCTAAGGTGGTGTCACAGTTTCATCTTAACCAAACTATTGACTTACCAGCATTCTTTCAAAACCCGCAAACGGTGGCGGAAAGAATGCTCCATACCTTAGATGTACGGAGGGCGTTGATGTACTACATAGACAGAACACAACCCTTTAGAAAGACAAAACAACTCTTTGTTGCCTTCGCACCACAACACAAAGGCAACCCAATTTCCAAAGCGAGATAGCCAGGTGGATTGTTAAGTGCATCCAGATATGTTATCAAAAAGCCAAGCGCACTTTAACAATACCCCCCAGAGCGCACTCCACACGCAAACTGGGGGCATCCATGGCTTTCCTAGGGAACATTCCTTTAGAGGATATTTGCAGAGCAGCCACGTGGGTCACACCACATACCTTCACAAAACACTACTGTGTTGATGTGCACTCCAAGCAGCAAGCAGCTGTAGGACAGGCTGTTCTCAAGACACTTTTTCAGGTTTCTGCAGCTGGCACGGGCAACCGCCGCTGATGGAGGGACTGCTATGTATTCTATGCTAAGATATGAATTTAGCAGCCCACATGCCTCGAACTGAATATGCTACTTACCAGTATGCATCTGTTCTTGGCATGTAGGGCTGCTAACATTCATATCGCCCGCCCTCCTCCCCGGTGCCTGTCGCAGCTGCAGATATACTATTGTATTTATTCATTAGCATGGACATCCTTTACACTTTCACTCCATCTTCTGCCACAATGGCGAAAAACAATCTGGGGATGGAGCCGATGCCCATGCGCACTGTAGTCCAGGGGAGGAGCCACCTATCTCAGGATACTTCGAAGACTCTTCCAGGACAACAATGTGCAATCATCCGAGCCCAACACTAGGCGGCGATCTAATGCTAAGATATGAATGTTAGCAGCCCTACATGCCAAGAACAGATGCATACTGGTAAGTAGCATATTCATTATATCATGTCCTAAACCAGTGTTTTTTAAGGACTATTTGTATTGTTGACCATTGACCAAAGAGATCGACGCGTTTCGAACACCCTAATTGCGGTGTTCTCCTCAGGATCAAAACGATTTCTTAAGGCTCCTATGCAAGGTATCTCTTGAACTGGTGTGGGTGTTGTTGTCTAAGTACTCGCAAGTCTTTTTATTTTGCTTGGAGTGCCCGGTGTAGTCATATGAGTCTCTTCCCCGGGCTCACTTTTGAGGCGTGACGATTGTTTTAGTGTGCCGCCATCCCATCACGCACGTTGATTCTAGACAAACGCTGTCAGTGTAGCGCTGGACGCTCTTGTCGATTGCTTCCTTCCGTACGATTTTTGAGGTTCCCAGGACATGTGTTCTTTCCCCAAAACGGTACCTTCCACACCCAATTGGCACTCTGGCCGCAGGGCAGCCTCTGGTAAATGGTACTACAGGTACCGAGGAAACTGTGACCAGGGAAGGCCACACTTAGAGGCCCTGTACCTTGACACACACACACTGCCTTTCGACAACTTGTGTGCTATGTCTACAACCCACTGCCCTGGCATAGATCAGTCACCCCTCTAGCTGGGTGCTCCATACCAGTGGTGAGGCTACAGGTGCATGAGCCCTGTACCCCTACAGTGTCTAAGTCCATTCTTAGACAGTGTAAGTGCAATGCTGCCATTAGGAGTATACGGTGCTTGGAGCTTGTCATTACGAACTCCACAGCACCATAATGGCTACACTGACAACTAAAAAGTTTGGTATCAAACTTCTCAGCATATTAAACCCACACTGATGCCAGTGTGGGATTTAATGAAAAATACACAGAGGGCATCTTACACATGCCCGCTGAAAAACGATCAGCCTCTGGTGGGTTCCCTGACTTGTACACACCAGCCGCCTGCCACCCCAAGACAAGTTTCTGGACTACTAGGGTGGGAGCCTTTGTTCCATGAGCCCAGAAACAAAGCCTTTGCTGGGCAAAGGTGCCATCTATGGCAGGGGAGCTTCAAAGGCCTGGCAGCCTTTGTAATGCGACCCCCAGCCTCTCCTGCAATCAGGAGCAGGCCCCCTTCCTGTCTTCCCTCCTTTTCGGCAGGAAGACAATCGGGAAAAACTAGCCAGCCCAGAAGGTGTGCCCACCTCTGCCAACTCCACCCCTAAGGTGGGGTAGGCGAGTTGAAGTCCTCTCTTCATTGCCTGCCATCTTGCAGATGCCAGGCACTACCCAATCTCAGGGTTAGGGATTGTGCTCACGTGGGGTGAGCACACCAAGGGTGTAGTCACCCTAAGTAGTAGTAAACAAAGGGGGGAGGGAGAGGGAGAAGTGGATTCTGTCTCCCCTGGTAATATTCATAAACAAAAGGAATCCACTAGGTTGGGTTCGGTGGTCCCTACCAGTGTTGTTTAAATACCCCTCACACACCAACAGGCCCCTTGGTGTCATGCTTCATCATCGGGGTCTTCGCAAACCTCTACGGGATGTGGCGTGCTACGACTCACGACTACGTAGGAGCACTGTGAGTGAACTATGTGCTGGTGTGTGTGGGTAATAAAATGTGAGTGGTGAGGTGAAAGTGAAATATTAAAAAATACCTGGCTCGTAAGTACAGAAATGTTTTTTTATTAAGTCTTCGGCTGGTATCATTAAAAAAGTGCGAGAGTGGTTGTTTTTTACTGATTAGGGTAAAACAACCTCACAAGTGCGTCGACATGTTTCGGAGTCGAAAACTCCTTCTTCAGGACAAGGATGTGCACTACTTATCCTCACCTTACTCACATGTATGTAGATGTCAAAGTGTGCTCTACAAAAATAAATTTAGGTGAAAATGTACCTATCTATTTTATCAAAGGTCAAAAGTCCGTTGTGCCCAATTGGCGATGAACTGAACTTATAATAATGGGCCAATAGCCTCATGAGCCAGAAGCGTGGTATTGGGGGTTTCCTGTTCTGCCCAGTGTGGCAACGGTTACTGCAAGGCCTGGTTGGCTCTCATCCCCTCAACGCGGAGCCGCTTGAAGTTCAGTTCATCGCCAATTGGGCGCAACAGACTTTTGACCGTTGATAAAATAGATAGGTACATTTTCACCACCTTTCTCACAGGCACCTGCGATTACTTCTTCAGGAAATAACTTCTATGTTGCAGAAGGGAGCGATAGAGAAAGTTCCACGGGCCCACATGAATCAAGGTTTCTACTCCCACTTCTTCCTAATCCACCAAAAAGGAAAGAAGTGGAGACCGATCCTGGATCTCAGGGCACTCAACGTGTTCCTAAAGAAACAATCGTTCCGTATGGTGACTTTGCAAGAAATCCTGGGTCTTCTGGAGGAAGGGGACTACATGACGTCTTTAGACCTTCAGGACGCCTACTACCATATACCTATTCTCAAAGGACACAGAAAGTTCCTCAGGTTTGCGGTGGCAGGACACCACTACCAATTTCGTGTCCTTCCATTCGGTCTCAAATCGGCCCCGAGGATATTTACGAAATGCCTGTCTCCAGTGGCAGCGTTCCTTCGTCAGCAAGGCCACCAGGTGTTTCCATACCTAGACGACTGGTTGGTGAAGGCACCGACGGAGGCCGGCGCAGCCTCATCCTCCAGCGCCTGTCTGGATATTTTCCACCGCCTGGGACTGACCCTCAACGCCGCAAAGTCGGTTCTGGAACCCAACAGAGTCATCACGTTCCTTGGAGCAACTCTGGATACGGAGCGGGTCAGAGCTTTCCCCTCTCAGGAGAGAAAGAACAAACTCATCTCCTTAGCCAAGGCAGTGGCTTCGAGGAAGACTCTCCCGGTCCGCACGTTCAAGTCCCTCCTTGGGATGATGTCTTCATGCATACTGCTCATTCCGCACTGCCGTCTGAAAATGCGTCCTCTTCAGGAAGCACTGACAAGACAATGGACGCAAGCCACAGGTTCTTTCGAGGACCGCATACGAGTCACTCGACCCATTATCAACCATTTGCAATGGTGGATGTCACTCCGCCATCTGTCGAAGGGTTTGCCATTCCTACTCCCAGCGGAGCCGCATGTAATAACTACGGATGCGTCACTGGAAGGCTGGGGGGCAGTCCTCCAGGAACTACAAATCAATGGGAAATGGACGACACAAGAAACAAAACTGCATATCAATCTGCTGGAATTGCGAGCAGTTTTCCTAGCTCTCCAATCGTTTCTCCCACGCATTCGTCAATCCCCGGTGCTCGTCAGGACGGACAACACCACGACGATGCATTACCTAAACAAACAGGGGGGGACACGTTCGATCTCATTATCACGAGAATCGCAAAGAATTTGGAATTGGCTTCTACAACACGGAATAGGATTAAAAGCGGAGTATGTCCCGGGCAAGGACAACGTTTTGGCGGACGCACTGAGCAGAGAGACGTCTCCTTCCCACGAATGGGAATTGGACATGGAGGTGCTGAACCATATCTTCGAGGAGTGGGGCACTCCCACCATAGACCTCTTTGCCACCAGAGAGAACGCCAAATGCCCAAGCTTCGCAAGCAGGCATCACCACTCAGGAACCCTCGGGAATGCATTTTCCATCGCATGGCGCAACGTCTTTGCGTACGCCTTTCCGCCATTCCCACTAATACCCAGGGTCCTCAGAAAGATGAAATCGGAACCCTGCACTCTGATCCTCATTGCTCCAGCCTGGCCGAGGCAGCACTGGTTCACGGAACTTCATCGCCTATCTGCTCGGCCTCCTCTTCGCCTGAAGCAGTTTCCGGCCCTGATCACGATGTCTCAAGGGCAGGTTCTCCACCCGAACCTGAGCTCTCTGAAATTGTCAGCCTGGCTCCTGAATACCGCGAGTTCAGCCACCTGAGCATCCCGCAGGATTGCAGAGATGTCCTTGCAAAAGCTAGAGCTGTCAGCACTAACAAAACCTACTCACTAAAATGGAAGCGATTCTGTTCCTGGTGTGTGGATCATGGCTTGCATCCCTTCCATGCCACTCCACAACAGCTGCTGCCATACTTGTTACATCTTGCACAATCAGGCCTTGCACATACATCCATCAAAGTGCATCTCGCAGCAATTTCAAGGTTCACGAGAACGGCTACGGGCCCTTCTTTGTGGGCGGACAGACTCATCAAACAATTCCTGAAAGGTTTATATAGGTCCTTTCCACGACCGCGACCTGTTCCTCCATCGTGGCACCTGAATGTGGTTCTTCATCAACTAATGAAGCATCCCTTCGAACCCATCCATAAGGCAGACTGCTAGAAGGGTCAGTGAATTGCAGGCTCTGTCTGTTCAGGATCCTTTCCTTCAATTTCGAGAGGACAGAGTAATTCTGAGGACTAACCCTCGTTTCATTCCAAAAGTCCCCTCGGACTTCCATCTTAACGAACCAGTGGTGCTTAGATCGTTCTTTCCGAATCCTACCACGGCAGCCGAAAGAACTCTACATTCTCTAGATCTAAAGAGGTGCCTTAAATTCTACATTGATAAGACACGACACTTTCGAAAGTCATCACAGCTCTTTATTGCCTTTAGTAGACCAAGACTGGGCATGCCCCTGACGAAGCAGAGCATCTCAAGATGGATCTCTTCTGCGATCACCTTTTGTCACGACAAGGCTGGGCGACCTTTAGACTCACGTGTTAAAGCTCATTCGACTAGAGCCATGTCCACATCGGCAGCGTTGTTCGCTGGAGTGCCGATATTGGACATTTGCAGAGCGGCGACGTGGAAGTCCCCGCACACTTTCACCAGGCACTACTGCCTGGATACTGAGCTGATGAAGGATGCAGCAGTGGGCCGAGCAGTGCTTCGCCATCTATTTCAGTAAGGTGAGCCCTACTACATCCCTCCATCCTTTACGGGTATGCACATTCTCTTATTGTATGTATATTGCATTGCATTTTGTGATTTATGGTCATGTGATATGCTTTATCTACATGCTTGTACCTGATGTTCACACAGAATGTGCTTTATGTATTGCTCGCTACTCTGATTCAGGCATGTGAATCTATGAAAGACACCCAAATACTGGATAAGAAATGCGTTACTTACCTGTAACTGCAGTTATCCAGTATTAGTGTCTTTCATAGATTCACATGCACCCTCCCGCCTCCCCTGGCAGGGCTCACCTTTCTCTCTAAGGAGTTTACGCCTAACTAGCTTGGTGCGTACGAAAATCTGAGAGACTTGGGCTCCTGGCAGGAAGGTTCTAGAAGGAGGTAGTAGCTGATTGGCTGTTTCACTTTATTTGGTCCTTTTTTACAAAAGGACCCAGATAGGCCACCAAGGTGGGACCCTTGGGGCCTGCTCTGTTTGGTCCTTCCTACAAAAGGACGTGGATAGGCTACTAAGGTGAGACCTTTAGGCCTATTCTCTCTATGTATGTCTCTAGGACATTACTTTTTTATATACCGGAGGCTCCCGTCTCGACGACGGGGAATGATTCAGGCATGTGAATCTATGAAAGACACTAATACTGGATAACTGCAGTTACAGGTAAGTAACGCATTTCTTACAACGCATACCATTACAACGCATACCATTACAACGCATACCATTACAACGCATACCATTACCATGCAACACTTACCCTACTGCTGCACCCCCTGGATTTAGAATAGTAATTTTTACCCCTACACTATCCAATACTTACCATATATGCAATGTAATGTTATGCATTGTAATGGTATGCGTTGTAAAGGTAGTATGCGTTGTAATGGAATGCGTTGTAAAGGTAGTTTTTAAAAATTCGTTGTAATGGCATGCGTTGTAATGGCATGCGTTGTAATGGATGTTGTGTTGTAAAAAATGCTTTGTAAAGGTGTGCGTTGTAAAAGTATGCGTTGTAACGTCATACAACTCACCTATCGCTTACTGCCGAGTTTGAGTGGCCCACCGGTTCCAGCGAGGTCCCCCAGCGCTCCAGAGTCCGAGTCCACCATGGGTTGATCCTTCAGGACCTCCCAACGTCGTCGGCAGCCTCTGCATGGAGACCCCCAACTGCAAGTGTCCCGGTAAGGTGAAATCCGACCTCAAAAGACACCCCTGTATCCAGCCGCCATGCGCCCTTGAGAAAAGAACCTGAGGGGCAACTACGTCCCTGAGCCCTCTAACTTACCTGCCAAGCTGTTGGTTCCTCCCGGAAGTCTTCCTGGACCAAGCCTGCAGCTAATAACCAAAACCGAAAATCCCCATTGAAAACAACAGGTCACCTGGCGCCAAAACAGCACCCTGCACCCAGCCGCCCCAGCGCCGCTGCAGGTGCACTTTGGGTTCTAAACCGGATCCCCTTAGCATAACACCAGGAGCTTTGCTCCTACAACCAAGTGGCCAGCCACCAACTGGAGGCCCCCTACCCTTTGGATAACATTGGGCCTCAACACTCTGCACCCGTCAGCAGCCACCAACTGGAGACCCCCTATCTCCCTTTGGATAACATTGGGCCTCAACACTCTGCACCCGGCCGCCCTAGTGCCGCTGAGGGTGTAACAAGAGTGCATCACTGACCATTGGGAAGCCCTTGTTCTAACCCCAGAAACTCTACCCCAAAGACCGATTACTTACCTGGTAACCGCTACCTCCATTTCTCTCCATAGGAACCTATTGACGTGGAGTTGATTTTTATAAAAACTTGAAATATAACTATTGTGCAAAACTGATTTTACTTACCTTTTCTCTAGGAAATGTCCCAGTGTGCCATGTAGGCATATCACACTCAGTAGAAAAAGTAATGTAAAAAGTAACCTGAAAAGTAACTAAAAAGTAATCTGTACAGTAATTTCAATACCTTGACTTACCTGTATTTCAAACAACTGCATTTGAACTTCCATTCACTTGTAAACTCTGCATAATATTTTGCAAAGCATTTATTTCACTTAACTGTGGCAGGCTTGGCTTAGTTCTAGAAATAAAATAACTTAATATTTTTATACAGACAAAATTAGTCCGAGTTCAGTCTTTGAGTGTGTGACCTCATTTTGCAGATTGTGTACAACAAATGCTAAACACTACCATCTGATACAGCCTTACTACTCGCCCACACTACCACAAATGGAGAGTAAGGTGCTAAATACTTTTACCTCTGCCTACCTTTGGGGTTCGACTGGACTCTATATACTACACCAAAATGAGGTATAGTGTGCACACAGAGCCAGCTTCCTACAATGTTTTCATCCCCCAGCAGGGCATTTCAGTCTGTTAATACAGCTTGCGTCTGGGGCCAATACTCCCATACTACCTTGGATATGGTCACGCAGGTGCTGCCTCAGTTCCCGGAGGAGGCACTGGCCTTTCTCTCTATAGCAATTGCAGATGGGCGAGATGCAAACAAATTCACCAACCGATGTGGAATAGGTTACCACCGACTGGGCAGAACGATTGCCATGTTGGTAGCTCTTAGACGCTACGCCTGGTTAAGAACTTCTGGCTTCTCAGGGGCTGTCCAGTCTTCTTCAATAGACATGCTGTTTGATGGCACTCACCTTTTAGGCGACAAAGCAGACTCAGCACTTTGTTGCTTCAAGGATTCTCGAGCTATGGCCAGATCCTTAGGCCTCGAGGCTACCTCCCATCCACGTCAGTCTGCCTATCGTCTCTTTTGTGCCTACGGAAGGGGAGACCAGCCATGTCCTGTCCAGTCCAGCTACCGATTCACACAATCTATCCAGCCTCTGCGTGGCCACGGATGTGGGACCCAGTGTCCTCGTGTGTCAGGGGGCCAGCGGGTGGGCCAGTCCACTCTCTCCCTGCCCCCCAAGACAACTGGCACCGCCTCCAAATCTTACCAGTGCGACAATCCAGGCCCATCATCAGCCAGTCGGATGCAAGATTCTCCATCACCTCCTCCGGTGGCAATCCATCAGGTCGGATAGATGGGTTCTGCAAATAGTCCAAAGGGGCTGCTCTCTCCCCCTTCAAGACGACCCCTCTCTTCATGCTACCCTCTTACGATTGCATGTCAGAGGATCATTTGGTGCTGATCCACATGGCAGTTTCAACTCTCTTGGCCAAGGGAGCCATAGTAAGTTGTGGTTGCTATTCCTGCTACTTTCTGAGGCCCAAAAAGGACAAAGGCCTGTGTCCTAATCTAGACCTCCGGGCCCGCAACCACTTCCTTTGGAAGGAGAAGTTCAAAATGCTCACCCTAGCCAAAATTATGTCTGCACTCGACTCAGGAGACTGGATGGTGGCGTTGGACTTGCAGGGGGCTTATTTCCATATCCCTGTCCCGCCAGCCCACAGACGTTACCTTCGGTTCAGTTTAGGCTTTGATCACTTTCAGTTCATCGTGCTCCCCTTTGGCCTTACCAGTGCCCCTCTTGTGTTCAGAAAGGTTCACTATCAATGTGCACCCGATTCCCTCTCAGACGCTCCCCTTCATCGGGCTGTTCTGGACACTGTGCAGTTTTGGGCTTATCCTCCCGAGCAGCGAGCCAGTGATATTCGGGCTATGAGCCCGATGTTTCAGCCTCAATCCTGGATTTCGGTGAGAATGACTTTGAGGCTGTTGGACAGTATGGTCTCCTGCATCTTGCTAGTTGCACATGCCCGCTGGCATAAGTGAGCTGTCCAGTGGTACCTGAAGTAACAGGGGGCTCAGCATCAGTGATATCTGTCCAACATGGTCCAGATAATGGAGGGAACTGCAGAAGATCTGCTGTGGCG
The DNA here is from genome assembly GCF_964261635.1 of Lissotriton helveticus. Lineage (NCBI taxonomy): Eukaryota > Metazoa > Chordata > Amphibia > Caudata > Salamandridae > Lissotriton > Lissotriton helveticus. Next base: position 2,128,272,718 of record NC_136063.1, read on the forward strand.
ATTAATGGACCACGATTGGGTCAGCAGAAGAGCCCTCTCTCTTCCCTAACCATATCTCACAGTGGTAACTGATGCGTCTCTCCTGGGATGGGGCGGCCATCTGAGAGAGGTTGAAATCAGAGGTGTCTTGTCTGGCAAAAGCTAGACTCCACATCAACCTTCTGGAGCTCTGGGCGATCGCTTGCATAAAGTCTTTCTGCCCTTCTTCAGGGGATGGTAGTGCTGGTGTTAACGGACAACACACTGCCATGTGGTATGCAACAAACATGACAGGGTAGGGTTTTGGGTCCTTAGTCAAGAGGCCCTGCTTCACTGGACCTGGCTGGAACATCAAGGCATTTTTTTGGTGGTTCAGCACCTGGAATGCTCTCTGCCAGGGCGGAGAAATTAAAATTCAGATGCCTAGCAGATCATAAATAGTCTCTCCAATCACAGGTGGTGCAGGGTCTCTTTAAGCAGTGGAGAGTATCTTGGTTAGATCTGTCTGGCACCACCAAGAATATGCTATGTCAGCAGTTCTGTGCGATGGAGTTTCCAAGGCAGCTTTTGTTCGGAGACTCTTTTCCTCTCGAGTGGAGCTCAGGCCTCCCGTACTCCTTTCGGTCTATACCCCTCCTGCCCAGATTTATGAAGAATATCAGTAACTACCGGACCCAAGTCCTACTTGTCGCTCTGGACTGGGCTCAAAGAGTTTTATATCCCGAGCTGTTGAGCGTCGGTTCTCCGAACAGGCTCCCCCTTTCAGGAGGATATTCTGTCGCAGCAGCAGGGCAGGGATCTCCACGCAAACCTGTCGATTCTTCTTGAGTGGTGATTTTTTTTTTTTTTTTTGCAGAGTTTTATATAGCGGGAACTAGACCCGAACCGAATCAGGTATCAGAGCGCTTTACATATTATTCCAGTTACGTTACATTTTTACGTTTTCCAGTTACTTTCATTTTAGGCACGGGGAGATTAAGTGATTTGCCCAGAATCACAGGAGGTTTTGGCGTTGTTACCGAGACTCGAACCCAGTTCCTCCGAGGTCGAGCGCCCTAGCCGTTAGGCCAACTCCTCTCCGGTGGCGATAGTCAACAGCTTTCGACCTTCCTCCCGAATTCTGTGATGTTATTCTGAAAGTCAGGCATCCCTCCACCAAAATGGTATAAGTCTGCCGTTGGTGTAAGTTTCTGATTTGGTGTGCAAAAAAGTAGGTTGACTCCCCTCTCTGCTCCTGTTTAGGTCACGCCGAGGTATCGCTTGCGCTTTCTCTTCGAGACGAGCTATATTCAGGATAGGGGCATGGCCTGCCTGCTGTTGCAGGTAGGACATGCTCTCCCTCAACGCTTTTTTATTCTTCTCATTTATTCAGCGCAGCATCCTTGGCAAGAATATTGGTGGCCGAGCTTTTGTTTTATTTGCTGGCCAAACGCTTCTGCATGCCTTTCTTTTTGTTTATTTAGGTTCATTTATACAATGGCGACACCCGCACTTTAGCTTTAAGCATCTTAAGCTAAGGTGTGGGTGCCACAATTGCTTTAAAAGTAAACAAATAGTTGAAAAAAGTTAATTTCTTACTTTTGTTACAATCGCAGCACCCGTGCTTTAGCATTTGATATCTGAAGCTAAATCGCAGGCCCCGCGATTGCTTCAAAAGTAAACAAATAGATTTTTTTACTATTTCCTTACTTTTGAAGCAATTGGCGCACCTGCGCTGTGTCTTATGATGTTGAAAGCTCAGGCGTGCGTGCCACAAAGATCTCGCATTTGCAACAGTTTGAGTTATTGGCATTGTAAATGACAATGCATTTTATTTATGTGTTTACAAACCCTGCTAGCGGTGTTAACGCACCACTTGCAGGTTTTTGTTTTTTTTTTATTTAAAAAAATATATATATTTTTATTAACAACACAAGGAGATATTTGAATAAAGTTTGCAACATACATTTTAGCAAAAAGAGATTAAAAAGCAAAAAATAAGGTAAATAATATAATGATTACAGATCCATACACATATAAGATTTAACCGAGTGGAAAGCGGATAATCAATTATAAAACAGCATATATCAACAAAAAAAAAAGGTTTTGACATTAGCAATCATGGGCCATCTGAGATGTTAAACAAAGATTAAACAAAGATCCCCCAAATTCTATCCAATTTCATCAGTGATCGCACTCCCCTTATTTTAGCTAGTGCGGACTCCATGGTGTAAGTTTCTTTGACCAAAGACCACCATTCCATAATGTGAGGTGGCTTCGGAGATATCCATGCCCTGGCGATAGTCAGTCTAGCACACGAGAGTAAAATAGTTATTAAATCTCTCTGTGGGCTATTCAGTGGTTGGATACCTAATAGTACCGTTGTTACAGTAAGGGGAGAACATTTAACAAGTTTTTGATTCAAAACATTTTCTAGTCCAGACCAAAACTCAGACAGTACTGGACACAGAAAAAGCATATGTTATAGATCAGCCGCTATTTGGGGCATTTAGACCGGTCGGTTATTGGGCTATTTCGGGACCATTTTGATATTCTTTGTGGAGTATAGTATAAAAGGCATATGGTTTTGTATAATTGAAGCATTAGACTGGAAGACTGTACTACATTATTAATACTACAAAAAGATGCAGATATCTTATTAGCAGTTATGTTGGTACCCAATCTTATGCTCCATTTCATAGCAAGTTTCTCACAGTCGTCGGCCTTATAGGAGTTAAGGCATTTATAAACCTCGCTAATTAATGATTTAGTCTTTACTGAGTAAAGACAGTTCCAAATATCTGAATCAAAAATTTCCCTCATGTTCAGGTTGCGTATAAAAAAAATTGCGAATTTGCATATACTTAAACCGCATAGTTTCAGTCAGATTATAAAGAGTTTTAAGTGTTACAAAATCCATGAAGCCACCAGCGCCATAAAGATCCCCTAAAGTTTTTATACCGGAATTAGCCCATGTATTACCCACTCCATCATTAAAAATTCCAGGAAGTGCCGATTGCCCCACAAAGATAATTTAGGATGAAAAAAAGTTTTACATATAGCCAAGATCAAAAACCATATTCTCATAGTCTCCCTCACAGTCTTAAACTTTACCCTTTGGAAGTAATTAGGGTCATTTATTCTTACTAAAAACTGATTGGAGTCTGCACCCAGCATAAACTGATGAAAATAATATTGATTATTTGGATAAAATAAGCTACGTAGGCGACCAAGAAAAGTTGCAAAAAAATAGAGCCTAAAGTCAGGAAAATTCAGCCCCCCTTTGTTGATTGGAAGCTTAAGTAAAGCAATTGATCGGCGTGCTTTTTTGTACCCCCAGATGAAGCTACTAAAGATCCCGTCTAGTTTTTAAAAAAGGAATTAACGCGTAAAGGAATTGATCTAAATAAATAAAGAATTTTGGCAATACCTTAATTTTGATTAAGTTGATCCGGCCTACGACGCTAAGCGGGACCTTATGGCATTTTTTCAATATAACGGATACTTCTTTTAGTAGAGCCTCATAGTTAAGTGCAATTATTTCCCCTATTTTAGATGAAATTTGACCCCCAGACATGTGGCTGCCCTGGATATCCCTTGAACTAGGGAATGGGGTTTACAGTTCATTATTATCTGAGTTGTATTTAAGTTTAATTTATATCTCCCGGCTGGACTATGCCAGCTCGCTCCTGCTGGGAGTAAACCAATCTGAGATCGTTCGCTTACAGCGCGTACAGAACGCGGCTGCGAGAGCAGTGGTGGGTCTGCCAAGGTCCTGTCCCACTTCCAATATTCTGCGGTCCCTACATTGGTTACCGATCAAAAGTCGAATTCATTTTAAGGCCCTTAGCCTTGTTTTCAAAATCTTAAAAGGGTCGGCACCTGAGATTCTCAATAATCTCGTATCCGCCTATGTCCCGACTCGCTCCCTCAGATCTCTTGGGCAATCCCTTGTGTAGGAGAGTAGGGTCTGCAATCCTATGATCACCCAGATTTTTGCTTTTTGCTTCACTGGTTTACGACTTCCCTGGCTGTGGGCCTGCTAATCAGACCCACAGCCTAGCTGTTCTCTCTACTCCAAATTGTACCCAGGTACTGAATTGGCACTGGGCCCTCTGAGTCCCTGTACCCAGGGCTGAGGTGCACCCAGAAGTCTCCCAGGGGCTGCAGCATGTATTATGCCACCCCTGGGCTGACTAACTAAACAGACACAACTGGCTGCTTGACAGCTGGGGGCAAGGTGGTGTAATCACCCTTTGCTTTAGATATAGTATACCTATATCTAAACCTATATGGACACACAGATCTCCTATCAGTCACTCCTATGGCAGGCCTTAACAATCCTGAAGGCAGAGTGCGTGGAATCGTGTGAGATGGTGCTCTGGCATGAGCTGAGCCTGTCTGCGGCTTTCGGGATCTATCCCTTAGCCGTTTTCATGATAGCGTCAGACCATATACTCTTAAGTGCCTTATAATCCTCGCGGTTATGGTGACTTTGGTCTGACATTATCTAAACATGTCGTGTAAGGTGTCATACGCTTTGGAATACTACCCCCTTGCCAGTTCTGGCGACGGGGGTAGCATTCCACCCCTCTAGAGGGAGAAGACATGTTGGTAACCTGTAACCCCGGTTAAAGTCGAACATAGCCTCAGCTCCACAAGATGGATGCTGCCACTGAGACACAAGTCTGCCCTCCTGCTGCTGGGAGTCCTCCCAGCGCGGGAGGCAAGGACAAAGGGTTTCCTGCCAGGGGCGGTGCCAGCACCGTCCTAGACAGGATTTTGTGTATCCCAGGTAGGCAGGGCTATAGAGTTAGGTGACTGCAAGTGGCACCCCGGTGCTCACTGTGCATAGGCCGGTCGGAACCAGTTCCAGGGGCACACCAGCCCCTGAGCTGGGGAAAGTCCGGCTAGGGAGAGGGGTGTAACCACCCCCTTCCTAGTCCCACCCATAGGGCAGGACTTAGTCGCGTGCCAGCCCCCTTTTGCAGGATAAAGGTAGGAGCAGGCCCCCTTCCAAATTAGATCATCTTTGAATCCTGAATCTACTTTCTACGAAAAGGAATTCCAGACTCTTCTCAAGATTTCTCCCTTGTGACTAAGGAGTAGTCACCCTGCCGCAGCAGGCACCAACCAAGCATCGCGGTTTGTTGCCAGTCTCTCCTCCGGATCAAGACTGCTCCAGCACGACGAGAACCGGCTTCCCTGGCACCTCTGACCTCAACCTACATCATCAGCCCAGCTTTGATCCGTGGGTGCGACGAGACCTCGAGGGACTGGCCATCTTCAGAACTGCACGACGCTTGTCCAGCACGACCACCGAGTGACCCTCGACCGAGTGCTTTGGGGTAAGAGAAGCCCCGACCCTGAGCAGCTCCAGCACCGAAGTACAGCCCCCTTGCATCCACGAGATCTGCGTGGGGCCCTTCTGCTCTTTGCTGCTCACCGCGTTGTCCAGGTCACTTGCCCGTTGGCTAGTGGCCCTTTTACGACGCTTCACGACGACAAACACTGCTGGTCTGGTTGCTCCAGACTGGCCCTTGCTCCCCTCCAACAGAGGAGCACCCCGGACCCTCCTGGTCCACCCCAGACTCCATTTTAGGTCCACCGCGTGGGCTTGAATTTGCCAAGACTTGTTGCCCCAATCCTGGGTCCAGCGACGTCGACAGCAGATACCTTTGTGGGACAGCTCGCACCTCCATCCTGGTCGCCGACAACGCCTCCTGGTCCGAGAGACTGCAGAGCCCAGCAGCGCCCACTCACCTGGTCGAGGTGACTTCGCCCGGTGCCACTCTGGTGCCCACTTAATCACTGGCTAGTGATTCTGAACTTTGTCCCCTCTGCTTTCAGGTCCTTCTTCTTCCCTGATCCAGGCTTGGATCACCACGAACTTCTTCACTGGCCGCCTGCCAGCAACTTCTTTTCTTCAGGCTCCTGGTTTGCCAACGAGGGTTTCCGACGCAACTTGAACCCTATGCAGCCGCAGCCCCTGGGCTAGGTAAACCGAGTACTCCGGTGCTCCAGCATAGTCCAACACCCTAAGTGTTCGGATCCACTCTTGTTTTCGACCCACCTAGTCGGGTTCGCCCGAGAACAGTAACTTTGTAATTACTAGCCTCCATAGACTTTGTCCCGCATCCCGCGTGAGAGTGCACACTCTGCACCCGATCCCCCTAGGCCTCCTGCTAGTAATCTGAAGGTTCAGTAGTCCAGTCCTAGCGATCCCAAAGCCTCTGAGAATAGTTACTTACCTGCTAGTAATTCGCATTCCACTTTTTGTGTATATGGTTTTTCGTGCCCCTCGGGCATTTGTGTAAATTGTGCGACTTTAAGTATTTTTATAAGAGTTTTGTTGTGTGCTTAGCTCCCTGTCTCATAAAGAGCCAGGGTAGTCTTGTTAGAAATAAATACACGTTTATTTTCATAACAACGTGTGTGGTGTCCTTTCACTTGGTGTTCAAGGGGTAATGTGATGGTAAAACAGCTGGCTTAACACGCCCTCTAGAGTTTAGCCTTAGACTGCTCGTATCCATGCTACTAGGATAGCTGGTCTATAAGGTTGACTTACAACCAAACATCAATAAGGGTTGTTTGGACTGATACATAGTGATCACATAGAATAGTGAGCACTGCATAACAGGCCAACTTCTCACACCTTGCGGTTGTCCCGCGTTTCAGGCTTAGCCGGATGGGCGGTCGTTCTTTTCGAGTGAGAGCTGCGGCTCTCTGGATCTCTCTCCCTTTAGAAATCCGCCTGTTAGAGGATCTATTAGCATTCCGTAGGGCCGTGAAAACTCATCTGTTTTAATTCACCTTATATTCACTTTTCTGTTCCTTTTAGCGTTGTTATGTTCACCTTTTCCCTGCGCCAGGACGCTCCTTAGCTGGAGCATCTGTGCGCAAAATAAATGATATTAACATAACAAAATGATATTAACATATCCAGAAATTGCCCCAAACCTATTAGCTTCCTCAGTTATCCAGTATTATGGGTGTCTTTCATAGATTCACATTCCTGAATCATTCCCCGTCGTCGAGATGGGAGCCCCGGTAATAGAAAAGTAATGTCCTATAGACATGCATAGAGAAAAGTAGGCCTAAAGGCCTTGCCTTAGTAGCCTATCTATGTCCTTTTGTAAAAAGGACCAAAATCCTGAAGGTAGCCAATCAGCTACCACCTCCCTCTAGAACCTTCCTGCCAGGAGCCTCAGTCTCTCAGATTTTCTACCGCACGTTGTGCTAGGGAGTCTCCACCTGAGCTCTCCTCAGGTTTCTTGGATTTATCTCTTTTCTACAAAAAACTTGGATTATTTGCTTCAACAATGGCTGAACAACAGAAGAAAGGACTGTTTAGAGCCTGTTCACCTTGTGGTAAGAAGAGACTGCACGTCGATGACGAGCATGAAACTTGCCTCTACTGTCTTTACCCTGATCATTCTCCAAAAGAATGTAGGATTTGTAGAACATTCTCTACCAAAACTCTTAAAGACCGAGAAGGAAGACTGCTCCTCTGGTTAAACAGACTCAAAACCAGAGATGATGTACTGTCCTCGGAGGGTAGTGAAATGGCTTCAGTTTCTTCGAAACTGTCCTTGAAAAGGCCAAGGGATGCTTTCCCTAGCCATTCAGACGTTCCTCATAAAAAGACTGCCACAAATCTTCTGAGGTAAGACCTGACACGTCTGTGAAGGATGCCGCCACCTTCAAAAAGCCAACGCAGTCATCGTCGACGAGTTAGTCGACGTTTTCTTCAAGAAAAACCACCTATGTCACCACGTCGACGACGACAGTATCGACGACGATGGCGTCGTCGGCCTTCTCATCAACGACGACGACCACCCAATCGTCGACGATGGATAAGCCACTGTCCTCTATTATACTGATTAAAAAGCAGTCGACGTTCATCAAGGCTCCGTCGACGTCACCGTCGACGACGAAACAAAACGGCGACGCCTACACCGTCAACGAAAATACCATCGACGTCAGGCACACCGACGACAAAGTCATCAACTACGGTAGGAGTACCGTCGACGCCAAAGTCACCGCCGACGACGAAAGCACCGTCGACGGCTAAAACACCGTCGTCAACGAGAGCAGCAACGACGACGAAAGCACCATCGACGACCACATCATCGACGACCACATCGTCGACGACCACATAGTCGACGACGAGGACACCGTCGACGGCCGCACCGACGACGACAACACCGTCGACGGCAGCATCGTCGATGAACGATCCGTCGACGACTGCATCGTCGACGCTTGAAAAACGATCGACGTCGACGACCTCATCGTCGACGACAACATCGTCGACGCCATGGTAAAAGCGGAGTTAATTACATCAAAAAAGGTTACCAAACTCCCTATTACGCCAGATTTGACAGCGCCCAGTAGGGTTCAAAAACTGCCCCCATCTTGTCTGTTACAAGATGATGACTCAGAAGACGACCAATTCGATCAGGCTACTAGTCCGTCGGATCTCAATGTAAAATGTCAAAGTACAGACGATGATGGAGATGAGGTCATGTTTACAGAACAAACTGTTCAAACTCAAGTGCATACTCAAGTTACTCCAATGATATGCCTTCCAGCTGCGATAGTCACTGATCTTCAATTTTTGATCGACGACTACAAGAAACGATTCCCAGAATCGTCCGCAGCCCCTTCCACGGAGAAATCTCAGCCGTCAGCCAAACCACAACAATCTCCAAAGTCAAGACCACCACCTTTGGACATTTCTCAAGACAGGGAAACAGTTCATAACATCCAATCTTCTGATGAGGAAGAGGATGTACCTGAGGAAGGAGAGGTTCGAGACGACCTGTCACATAACAGGGACGATGAGGATTATGTTGCTCATTCTCCAGCCACACCAGAACCCAACACTTCAGACTCTCCACCAGTGGATATCGGCGGATTCCACAATTTAATAGACAGAGCTGCCACTAGATTCCACGTGTCCATGGAATCAAAGGAAACAGATTGTTTCTTATATGACTTTAAAGATCCTATAAAAAAGGCGGCTAGATCAATTCCCATAATAGATCACATCTGGGAACAAGGTCAGCAACTCATGCAAACACCTGCATCGGTTTCAATAGTGGTGCCTAGACTGGATAAAAATTATAGGGCACCGTCAACTGCACCTACATGCCTTAATGCACATCCCAAGCCGGATTCGGTAGTCACCCAAGCCGCTCAAAAGAATTCCAGAAATCCATCCTCGCCACTGTCAGCACCACCAGACAAGGAGGGCAGGAAATTGGATGGCATCGGCAAACGCTTCTCCACAACGTCAGCTATGACGGTAAAAGTGGCCAACGCCATTGCTCTGCTAGGCAGATACAATAGACCATTATGGGAAGATATCGTTCCATATCTAGCGGATGTACCAGAAGACTTGAAGGATGAGGTTCAGTCACTCCTTAAAGAAGGACAAATGTCAGCGTCGGAGATCATTGATTCAGCTGTGGATGTCGCCATGACGGGCTTCAGACAGCTGGCAGGCGCAGCAGTTTTGCGCAGACAAGGATGGCTCAAAGCGACATCCTTCCGACAAGAGGTCCAAACCAAAGTTTTGGATATGCCCTATGACAGACAACATCTATTTGGGGAAAAAAATAGATGAGGCCTTGCAGACAATCAAGAAAGACACTGACACTGCAAGAGCTCTCGGGACTTTACAATTCAGGAACCAGTCCTTTCGAGGGCACAGAGGAAGAGGTCAACCCTCATACAGAGGATCATATCAAGGAAAATCCTCTTATTCCTACAACCAAAATCGCTCACAATATCAGCAGCGACAGCAGCAACAAGGTCGTCAGACCTCCTACGGGAGATCGAACTTCAGGGGCAAATCCCAGAAGAAAACGGCCGGCGGAGGACAATGACCATTTCCTGCAGCCAGTCCCCCCACCGTCTTGTCCACTCAAGATTGGAGGAAAATTGACACACTTCCTCCACAACTGGAGATCGATAACGACAGATCGGTGGGTACTCCAATTAATCCAGCACGGTCACACATTGGAATTCGACTCAATCCCACCGTTAACTCCTCCTCGCAAACTCCCACACAGGCACCTTAGTTTGCTCCTACAAGAAATCTCTTCAATGCTGAAGAAGGGAGCAATAGAGCGAGTCCCATCAGCTCAAAAAGGGAAGGGATTTTATTCCCGCTTCTTTTTAATTCAACAGAAAAAGAAGAAATGGAGGCCCATTCTAGATCTCAGGGCACTCAATGCCTTCCTGGAGAGCCAATCGTTTCGAATGGTGACTATCCAGGAAATCCTAGGATCCCTAGAGGAAGGAGACTTTATGACGTCTTTGGACCTGCAAGACGCATATTACCATGTCCCAATACACAAACGCCACAAAAAAATTCTACGATTCGAAGTAGCAGGTCAACACTACCAATTCTGTGTCCTCCCATTCGGCCTCAAATCAGCGCCACGCATTTTTACAAAGTGCCTGGCTCCTGTGGCAGCTTTCCTGAGACAGCAGAATCACCAGGTCTTCCCCTACCTGGACGACTGGCTGGTGAAAGCACCATCTCTCACAGACGCGCAACTGCCTGTCTCGATATTTTCCGGCACCTAGGTCTAACTCTCAACTACGAGAAATCATCCTTACAACCCACCAGAATTATAACATTCCTGGGGGCAACTCTAAACACCATTTCTTTCAAAGCCTTCCCATCTCAAGAAAGAAAACACAAACTGATGGCTCTGGCTACTGCAGTGTCTTCAAAACACACCATCAAAGTCCGAATTTTCAAATCCCTTCTGGGGATGATGTCTTCTTGCATACTACTCATCCCTCACTGTCGGCTCAGAATGCGCCCCCTTCAGGAGGCCCAGACCAAACAGTGGACCCAATGTACAGATTCTTTCGAGGATCACATAGTCATCACTCGACAAATAACCGAGGCTTTACTTTGGTGGACAACGAACAAGAACTTATCCAAAGGTCTCACGTTCTTGATACCAGCAACTCCACACGTCATAACGACGGACGCTTCTCTGGAAGGATGGGGTGCAGTCCTTCAGGATTTGCAAATCAGTGGCAAGTGGACGGAACAAGAGAGGACTCTACATATCAACCTCCTAGAACTAAGAGCAGTTCTACACTCTCTACAAGCATTCCTCCCTCGCATCAAAAACTCAGCAGTGCTTGTGAGGACAGACAACACAACCACAATGCACTACTTGAACAAGCAGGGAGGGACACGTTCACTGACACTGTCTCGCGAATCGCAAAAAAGTTGGAACTGGCTACTGCTCAACAACATCAAATTAACAGCAGAGTATGTCACAGGAAAAGACAACGTCATAGCGGACGCTCTCAGCAGACAGAGGTCACTGTCCCACGAATGGGAACTGGACCAACAAGTTCTAAACGACATCTTCTTGGAATGGGGGAAACCACAAATAGACCTCTTTGCCACCAGGGAGAACGCCAAATGCCACAGCTTCGCAAGTTGGCATCCCCAACCAAGGTCACTAGGAAATGCATTTTCCATCGCATGGCGCAACGGGTTTGCGTACGCATTTCCGCCATTTCCCCTGATAACCAGAGTCATTCGGAAAATGAAAATGGAACACTGCACCTTGATTCTCATTGCCCCATACTGGCCGAGACAGCATTGGTTCACGGACCTCCGTCGCCTCTCAGTCCAGCCATCAATCCAACTGCATCAACATCCCTCTCGACTCTCGATGTCCAAAGGCCAAGCACTCCACCCGAATCTGAAATCTCTCAGATTATCGCCATGGCTCCTGAGTACCGAGAGTTCTGTCACCTAAACATCCCGCAGGAGTGCAAGGAAGTCCTAGCTAAGGCAAGAGCAGTTAGCACAAACAAAACTTATTCCTTGAAATGGAAACGCTTTTGTGTTTGGTGTAAAGACAACAATATCCATCCTTTCAGGATCACTCCAGAGCAGCTACTGCCTTATTTACTACATCTGGCACAAACAGGACTTGCACATGCCTCCATTAGAGTACATCTGGCAGCACTCTCCCGCTTTACGAGGACTTCAAAAGGACCTTCCCTATGGTCCAACAGATTGATAAAGCAATTCCTTAAAGGGCTCTATAGATCTTTTCCAAGGCCAAGACGAGTACCACCAACGTGGCACCTTAATGTGGTACTCAACCAATTGATGAAGCATCCATTTGAGCCCATCCATAGGGCTGATATCAAATACATCTCATGGAAAACTGCACTTCTTTTGGCTTTAACATCAGCGAGAAGGGTCAGTGAGTTGCAAGCTCTTTCAATACAAGATCCTTTCATGCAATTCAGAGAGGACAGAGTGATTTTAAGAACCAATCCTCGCTTCATTCCTAAAGTCCCCTCGGACTTCCATCTAAATGAACCACTTGTACTTCGCTCATTCTTCCCGAACCCCAGTACTGTGGCTGAAAGATCTCTTCACTCTTTGGACCTAAAGAGATGTCTAAAATTTTACCTGGACAAAACAAAACATTTCAGAAAAACAAATCAGCTTTTCATCGCCTTCAGCAGACCTAGAAAAGGCATGCCACTCTCCAAACAAAGCATTTCCCGATGGATATCAGCGGCAATTGCTTTTTGCCATGACAAAGCCGGACGTCCATTACATTCCAAAGTCCGAGCGCATTCCACAAGGGCTGTGTCCACATCGGCGGCACTATTCGCTGGAGTACCGATTCTGGACATCTGCAGGGCAGCGACCTGGAAATCGCCGCATACATTTACCAGGCACTGCCTGGATACGGAACTGATGCAGGATGCAGCTGTGGGCCAGGCTGTACTTCGCCATCTATTCCAGTAAGATGAGCCTTCCTCCTTCCCACCGTCCTGCAATGGTATGCACATTTATTTACTTTATTATGTGTATTGCTGATGGTTTCTAGTCGCATGATATGTATTATCTCAGGCTAATTGTTATGTTCCATCGCAAATGTGCATAATGTATTGCTTGCTATTCTGATTCAGGCATGTGAATCTATGAAAGACACCCATAATACTGGATAAGAAATGCGTTACTTACCTGCAACAGCAGTTATCCAGTATTGGTGTCTTTCATAGATTCACATGCAACCCTCCCGCCTCCCCAGGAAGGACTCCTCTCTCACTCCAGAACATATGTTACGTCTACCTAGCTTGGTGCGTACGAAAATCTGAGAGACTGAGGCTCCTGGCAGGAAGGTTCTAGAGGGAGGTGGTAGCTGATTGGCTACCTTCAGGATTTTGGTCCTTTTTACAAAAGGACATAGATAGGCTACTAAGGCAAGGCCTTTAGGCCTACTTTTCTCTATGTATGTCGATAGGACATTACTTTTCTATTACCGGGGCTCCCATCTCGACGACGGGGAATGATTCAGGCATGTGAATCTATGAAAGACACCAATTCTGGATAACTGCTGTTACAGGTAAGTAACGCATTTCTTATACCGTATAAGGCTTCTATAGCATCTGTAGAGTATATGGCAATATCGTCAGCATAAGCTGTGATTTTTAAAGAATGAAGGCCAAAATCAAGGGGAGCAATTCGGGAATGAGTCTGTAATGCATTGATGAATGGTTCCATAGAGAGTGCAAACAGCAAGGGTGACAAAGGGCACCCTTGCAGAGTGCCCCTAGGTATTATAAAATTAGAAGATGTCATGCCAGCATAGCTAATTTTAGCAGTTGGCTGATCATATAAAAGCCTGAATCCACCTTAAATATTGGCCTTTGAAACCAAAAGCTGTCATTACGGCCCAGAGATAAGCCCACCCCACTCGGTCGAAAGCTTTTTCAGCGTCCAGCAATATCATGCCGAGTGGGGTGGAATTAGTCTCAGCCACATCAAACGCGGTTATAGCCATATTTGCATGGGCTATAGTGTCCCTACCCGTGACAAAACCATGCTGTTGTGCATTGACTAGTTTCGGCATAAAAGGAGCCAATCGCATGGCAAGAACTTTCGCAAATACTTTTGCATCTGTATTGATGAGTGAGATGGGTCTGTATGACCCACACTCATTAGCATGTTTATTCTTTTTTTTTTTTTAACTATCTTTGCGATGTTCCAACACTTGGGAGACTTTCCGCCTTCGCCGATTGAATTCATTACCTGGCAGAAGAGGGGGACTAATTCACAAGTACAAATTTTGTAGAGTTCTACTGGGAGCATGTCCTCCCCAGAATCCTTGCCCGGTGGCAAGACTTAGCTCTGTTATGGTGATGTTACTAGTCAATTTAACAAGTCCTTCTACTTCTATATTCTTTATCATGTTGGTATCCAAATAAATTTGTATACTAGTCATAGTAGGATCGTTTTCAGGAGTATACAGAGTTCTGTAATAGTTTTGCGATGTTCCAACACTTGGGAGACTTTCCGCCTTCGCCGATTGAATTCATTACCTGGCAGAAGAGGGGGACTAATTCACAAGTACAAATTTTGTAGAGTTCTACTGGGAGCATGTCCTCCCCAGAATCCTTGCCCGGTGGCAAGACTTAGCTCTGTTATGGTGATGTTACTAGTCAATTTAACAAGTCCTTCTACTTCTATATTCTTTATCATGTTGGTATCCAAATAAATTTGTATACTAGTCATAGTAGGATCGTTTTCAGGAGTATACAGAGTTCTGTAATAGTTAACAAATTGCTCCATTATCTGTACAGGCTGATTGTAAATAGTATTTTTAGGTCCCTTTATTGACTTAATTAATGTTTTGGCCCTATCGTCAGGGACTTTATATGCCACAATTTTTTCAATTTTGTCGCCACTCTCATATTGAGACAGTTGATTTTTATGTAGTTTTATACTGCTTTTCTCTCTGAGGGTGTTTTTCATAGCAGACCTGTGATTCACTAGATTACAACCCAATGTGAGAAGTTGGCCTGATGTGCAGTGTTCACTATTCTAGTGATCACTATATATCAGTCCAAACAACCCTTATTGATGATTGGTTGTAAGTCAACCTTATAGACCAGCTATCCTAGTAGCATGGATACGAGCAGTCTAAGGCTAAGACTCTAGAGGGCGTGTTAAGCCAGCTGTTTTACCATCACATTACCCCTTGAACACCCAGTGAAAGGACACCACACAAGTGTTATGAAAATAAACAATGTATTTATTAGAATCACAACAACCCTGTACTCTTTATGAGGACAGGGTGCTAAGCACACAACAAAACTCTTATGAAAATACTTAAGTTAGCACGTTATACACAAATGCCCGAGGGGCATGAAAAACCATATATTCTAAAAGTGGAATGCGAAATTACTAGCAGGTAAGTACAGTACTAATAGGCTTTGGAATCGCTAGGACTTGACTAGGGAATCGTTAGATTACTTCTAGGAGACCTAGGGGACTCGGGTGCAGAGTGTGCACTCTCACGCGGGATGCGGGACAAAGTCTATGGAAGCTAGTAAAGGCAAAGTTAGTGTTCACGGGCGAACCCGACCTGGTAGGGAGAAAACGACAGTGGATCCTGACCCTAGGATAGTGAGGCTATGCTGGGACACCGAAGTGCCGAAGTTACCTAGCCCAGGGGCTGCAGCTGCATAGGTCTGAAAAGACGTCGGGAATCCTCGTGCCGGACCAGGAGCCTGGAAGGAAGAAGTTGCTGGCAGGCGACCAGTGAAGAAAAGTTCGATGGATCCAAGCCTGGATCAAGGAAGAAGAAAACCTGAAAGCAGAGGGGACCAAGTTCTTGAATCACTAGCCAGTGATTAAGTGGGCACCAGGATGGCACCGGGCGAAGTCACCGCAGTCAGGTGAGTGGGCGCTGCTGGGCTCTGCAGTCTCTCGGACCAGGAGGCATTGTCGGCGACCAGGATGGAGGTGCGAGCTGTCCCACGAAGGTTCTTGCTGTCGACGTCGCTGAACCCAGGATTGGGCAACAAGCCTTGGCAAATGCAAGGCCCACACGGTGGACCTAAAATGGCGTCTTAGCCGGACCAGGAGGGTCCAGGGTACTTCTCTGATGGAGGGAAGCAAGGGCCAGTCTGGAGCAACCAGACCAGCAGCAGTGTTGTCGTCGGGCGTCGTTCAGAAGGCCACAAGCCAGCGGGCTAGTAGCCAAACAACGCGGTGAGCAGCAGAAAGCAGAAGGGCCCCACGCCGATCGTGGAGATGCTGGGGGGCTGCTCTTCGGTGCTGGAGCTGCTCAGGGTGGGGGCTTCTCGGACCCCAAAGCACTCACCAGGAAATTACTCGGTGGGCTTGCTGTGCAGAAGTCGTGCAGTCTTGGCGATGGCCGGTCCCTCGAGGTCTCGTCGCACCCACGAATCTCAGCGTGACTGATGATGTAGGTAGAGGTCAGAGGTGCCAGGGAAGCCGGTTCTCGTCGAGCTGGGCAGTCTTGATCCGGAGGAGAGACTTGCAGCAGACCGCAGTGTTCTTAAGATGGTGCCTGCGGATGCAGGGTGACTACTCCTTAGTCACAAGGGAGAAATCTTAGGAAGAAGTCTTGAGTTCCTTTCGTGGAAAGTAGTTTCAGGATTCAAAGATGATCTGATTTGGAAGGGGGCCAGTCTCTACCTTTATCTGGGAAAAGGGGGCTGGCACGCGACTAAGTCCTGCCCTAGGGGTGGGACCAGGAGGGGGGTGGTTACACCCACTTCCTTGGCGGGCTTTCCCCAGGCCAGGGGCTGGAGTGCCCCTGGAACTGGTTTCAGCCGGCCTATGCACAGTGAGCACCGGGGTGCCACTTGCAGTCACCTTCCTCTGTAGCCCTGCCTACCTGGAATACACAAAACCCTGTCTGGGACGGTGCTGGCACCGCCCCTGGCAGGAAACCCTTTGTCCTTGCCTCCTGCTCTGGGAGGACTCCCAGCAGCAGGAGGGCAGACTTGTGTCTCGGTGGCAGCATCCATTTTGTGGAGCTGAGGCTATGTCTGACTTTAACCGGGGTTAGGGGTTACATACATGTCGTGTCCCTCTAGAAGGGTGGAATGCTAACCCCGTCGCCAGAATTGGCGAGGGGTTAGTATTCCAAGTCGTATGACACCTTACTCGACATGTTTTGATAAAGCGATACCAGAGTTGGCATATAACCGCGAGGATTATAATGCACTTAAGAGTATATGGTATGCGATATCATGGAAACGGCCAGGGGATGGATCCCGAAAGCCACAGACAGGCTCAGCTCATGCCAGAGCACCATCTCACACGATTCCAAGCACTCTGCCTTCAGGATTGTTAAGGCCTGCCATAGGAGTGACTGATAGGAGATCTGTGTGTCCATTTTAGGGTTAGATATAGGTATACTATATCTAAAGCAAAGGGTGAGTACACCACCTTGCCCCAGCTGTCGTGCAGCCAGTTGTGTCAGTTTAGTTAGTCAGCCCAGGGGTGGCATAATACATGCTTCAGCCCCTGGGAGACTTCTGGGTACGCCTCAGCCCTGGGTACAGGGACTTGGAGAGGGCCCAGTGCCAATTCAGTACCCGAGTACAATTTGGATAGAGAGAACAGCTAGGCTGTGGGTCTGATTAGCAGGCCCACAGCCAGGGAAAGTCGTAAACCAGTGCAGCAAAAAGCAAAAAATCTGGGTGATCATAGGATTGCAGACCCTACTCTCCTACACACATCAAATGCGGTTATAGCCATATTTGCATGGGCTATAGTGTCCCTACCCGTGACAAAACCATGCTGTTGTGCATTGACTAGTTTCGGCATAAAAGGAGCCAATCGCATGGCAAGAACTTTCGCAAATACTTTTGCATCTGTATTGATGAGTGAGATGGGTCTGTATGACCCACACTCATTAGCATGTTTATTCTTTTTTTTTTTTTTTAACTATCTTTGCGATGTTCCAACACTTGGGAGCCTTTCCGCCTTCGCCGATTGAATTCATTACCTGGCAGAAGAGGGGGACTAATTCACAAGTACAAATTTTGTAGAGTTCTACTGGGAGCATGTCCTCCCCAGAATCCTTGCCCGGTGGCAAGACTTAGCTCTGTTATGGTGATGTTACTAGTCAATTTAACAAGTCCTTCTACTTCTATATTCTTTATCATGTTGGTATCCAAATAAATTTGTATACTAGTCATAGTAGGATCGTTTTCAGGAGTATACAGAGTTCTGTAATAGTTAACAAATTGCTCCATTATCTGTACAGGCTGATTGTAAATAGTATTTTTAGGTCCCTTTATTGACTTAATTAATGTTTTGGCCCTATCGTCAGGGACTTTATATGCCACAATTTTTTCAATTTTGTCGCCACTCTCATATTGAGACAGTTGATTTTTATGTAGTTTTATACTGCTTTTCTCTCTGAGGGTGTTTTTCATAGCAGACCTGTGATTCACTAGATTACAACCCAACTCCACGGTATCTTGGGAGCCTTGACACAGGGCTTCTGACAACTGATTTTCCAGCGACAAAATGTTGGCGACCATGGTTCTAGTCTCTTTTCTAGATTCTGAGTTCTGTCTCCATACAAACTGTTGTACAAATCCCCTTATACTAGCCTTGCAGGCATCCCACACAAAAGTAGATGGAGTTAGAATTAAAATTAATAAACTCTGTCATATGTTTCTTGAGTTGTGAAATTAACTCTGAGTCTAGTAGTAAATACCTAGGAAATGAGAATAATCTTGGACCCTGTTTTTTTTGTGAAGTGTTAAAAACAAAAAGAATTGGATTGTGGTCTGAAGTGACCCTTGGGCATATCTCTATGGTAGTAGTATCTAGAATGCTATCAGAAACGCAAACCATATCTATGCGTGAGCATAGATATTGTGGTGCAGAGTAGAAGGTATGTTCGAGGCATGTGGGCTGCTGAATTCAAATCTGTGCATAGATCGCCGCCTAGTGTTGGGTCCGGATGATTGCACATTGTTGTCCTGGAAGAGTCTTCGAAGTATCACGAGATAGGTGGCTCCTCCCTCGGACTACAGTGCGCATGGGCATCCTCTCCATCCCCAGATTGTTTTTCTCCGCCATTGGGTTCGGATGTACTTTCCTACTCTCCAAGTTCGGAAACAAGAAAACTTCTCAAAAGGCCAAAAGGCCTTCGGATCCGTCGGTATTGTTCAAGCGCTCGGTGCCGATACACTTTTTACAACTCGGTTGCACTCCAGTCGTCGAATCGGGCCATGAGGCCTTCTCGACACCACGCGGACCGACCGTCGATGGAACGAAGTCCGTTCAAGTACTGCCCTCAGTGCAACTCGAAGTTCCCGCACACAGACAAGCATCCAGTGTGCATCAAATGCCTATCTCCAGATCACAATAAAGATAGTTGCCTAGCCTGTGCCCAGTTCAGATCAAAAAAGACTATTCGGAATCGACGGGCGGCGAGGCAAGAAATGCAACGATCGGCGCCAGAGCCCGATAACATCTTCAGGGATGAAGAAGATCTAGCGAGCGCCGAAGACTCAGATCGAGATGACGGACAATACTCGGAGCCCAACTCCGAATATTACCCCGAGGGGGGAGAAATAATGGTCGATCTCGAGGACTATGATCAGGACATCGTAGCAGTTGAAGACGACTCCGATGACGGCGAGGGGCGAACCGTGAGTACACCGCCCCATATAGACACTACACCTCTATCAGAGACTCAGGTCGAGGCATCGCCAGCAGGTCTTAGCCGAGACCAACAACCTCGTTCTACAGCCCCGCCATACCGCCCAGCTAAGAACATATCGAAAGAGCCCTCTGAGACAGTCACACAACATCAGTTCCATCGAAAACGAAAGTAGTCGACAATACAGTCTTCGGACCGAATTACGTCGACCCGAAAGTATCTAAGCCAAAAGGCGTCGAACCGAAGGCCACAGTACCACTGCAGCCTTCGAAACCAAAGACCGTCGAGTCGACACCGAAGACCAAAGCAC
Source organism: Lissotriton helveticus (assembly GCF_964261635.1). NCBI lineage: Eukaryota > Metazoa > Chordata > Amphibia > Caudata > Salamandridae > Lissotriton > Lissotriton helveticus. The sequence continues at coordinate 2,128,292,497 of NC_136063.1, forward strand.
TCGAGTCGAGCTCCAAGTCGAAGGCCGTCGAGTCAACCTCGAAGCCAAAACACGTCGATTCGACACCAAAACAAAAGCACGTCGAATCGACACCCAAAAAACACGTTGAATCGAGCAAATCAGCCTCAGGTATCGACAAAGGGAAAAAAACGGTCGACGACAGAACAAGGCCTACGCCCTAAGCTACCGTCGAACCGAAACCGGACGAAAAGAAATCGGTCGAGCCGAAGCCCATCGAACCGAAAAAGGGCGTCGACCCGAAACAGCAGGCTCCAAAACAACATAAAGAGACTGTCGAACTGACAAAACCGCTCGGTCCGAAAAAGGTTGTGAAGCCAGCAAAGGACGCTCAACCAACAAAACCTGTTGAAAAACGACCAAAAGTGATCCAACCACCTAAAACGGTCGAAGCCCCAAAAAGCGTCGAGCCGAAGAAACAAAAACCAAAGGTTGTAATACCAAACCGAAGGACTGTGGAAGAGGAGCTTCTTCACCCAGATCCCTCCACTGAGAACCAGTCAAAAATCTACATTGATCCAATAACTGGTATCTATACTATACTCTATACTAAAAAGAAAAGGCCTCTACCAACTGATGACTTTTCAAGAATCCCCCTAAAGAAAAAGAGACTGTGCTACCTCTCTTATACTCTTTGAACCTATCACTCCTGCTATGCCTACTACTACTTATACCCCAACCTTACCAACACGCTCTGATTACAACCCTGATGAAGATCAGGACGCAGATGTAGGTTTTGGTTATCCACAAAACCCAAATACAGAGCCAGACACACAGCCATGGGGTGGAGGAGGGGAACCGGACACTGAAGGGTTTCTACCTATTACAGACCCTGCAGTTTACCCTACTAAACCATCACCCACAGAGGATACAGTTGCATTTAATTCTCTGTTAGATAGAGCAGCATCCTACCACAATGTAGACATGCACTCTGATGCTATTGAGGAAGACTTCCTCTTTGATACACTCACAACATCTGAAAGACATGTTAAAACACTCCCAATGCTAAAAGGGGTGTTAAAACATGCAGGTGACATTTTTAAGGGCACTGCTAGAGCCCGGGTCATAAACTCTAGAATTGAGAAAAAATACAGGGCTGCACCTACAGATCCTACATACATCAAAGGGCAGCTACCCCTAGATTCCTTAGTGGTATCAAACGCACGTAAGCGTGCAAATGCACAGACTACTGGTGAGGCTGCACCTCCAGACAAGGAATCTAAAATATTTGAGGCATCAGGCAAAAGAGTGGCTGCCCAGGCAGCAAACTCCTGGAGAATAGCCAATACACAGGCCTTGCTAGCCAGATATGATAGGGCGCACTACGACAGTTTGGAAGAAATTCTCCAACACTTACCTGATCCCTACAAACAACAGGCAGATGAACTTATACAAGAGGGGAAGCTCATCACCAATGCATCCATTAAATGTGCACTAGACGCGGCAGACACAGCTGCCAGATCCATCAATATCAGCGTGCTAATAAGGCGACACGCATGGCTTCGTATATCAGGCTTCAAGAATGAAGTCCAATCTACAATTCTTAATCAGCCAATCAACCCAGACATTTTTATTTGGTCCAGTAGTCGATTCAATTCTGGACAAAATGAAAAAGGATGCAGAAACTGCTAAATCTATGGGAGTTCTTCAGTCCCAACAACACCGGGGCTCCTTTCGTCGCTCCAATTATAGAGGAGGAGCACGAGGAACATCACAGCAATCCTCCAACTACAAGAGTAACACACAATCCACATATAACAAGAACACCAGCAGAGGTGGTTATAGAGGCAACAATACCAAGGGCAGAGGTCGTGGAGGCAATGCCAATAGATCCTCCACTAACACAAAGCAGTGACTTCTTGACACTCCCACCAGAACACACAACACCAGTCGGGGGAAGAATACAACAATTTCTACAAGTCTGGTTAAATATCACCACAGACAAGTGGGTCAGGCAAATTATCCAACATGGCTATTGCCTAGAGCTCACCTCAACTCCACCCAACATACCACCCGTGCACCGTCCTATGTCACAGGAACATATAACGTTACTTCAGCAAGAGGTCATCAGTATGCTGCAAAAGGGGGCCATAGAACCAGTCCCACTGCAACATCAGGGAACAGGAGTATACTCCCTATACTTCCTAATTCCAAAGAAGGACGGGTCTCTCAGACCAATATTGGACCTCAGGCCCCTCAACCTGTACATTCGGTCAGAGCATTTTCACATGCTCACTCTCCAACAAATCTTACCACTGCTTCGCCAGGGAGACTTCCTAGCAACCTTAGACCTCAAAGACGCATACTTTCATATACCAATACACCCTGCTCACAGAAAGTATTTGAGGTTCACCATTCAAGGGCAACACTACCAATTCAAGGTCCTGCCATTTGGAGTGACAACAGCTCCAAGGATGTTCACCAAATGTCTAGCTACAGTGGCAGCACATCTCAGAAGGCAACACATACATGTGTATCCTTATCTGGACGACTGGCTAATACATGCGCCAACAGCCCACCAATGTGCCGACCACATGTCAAAGACTGTACACCTACTGCACAGTTTAGGATTCACACTAAACTACCCAAAGTCACATCGAACACCCTCCCACGTCCAACAGTACCTGGGAGCGACAATAGATACACTGGCAACAAAAGCATATCCCAACACAGCACGGTTCCAGGGAATGCAGACGCTGATACAAAAGTTCAGACCCCAACACTCACTACCAGCTCGAGTGTTTATGCAGCTAATAGGCATGATGGCCTCGTGCATATTCATAGTCCCTCACGCCAGACTACATATGCGTCCGCTCCAAGAATGCCTAGCAAGGCAGTGGAACCAGGCTCAAGGGCAATTAAAAGGCCTAGTGTTGGTGACCAGTCGTGCATACAACTCTCTGCATTGGTGGAATCCACAAAACCTTTGCAAAGGTCGACTGTTCCAAGAGCCTGTCCCACAAATAGTGTTAACAGCGGACGCATCCCTACTAGGATGGGGAGCCCATATCCTACACTACACAGTACAGGGACTCTGGACTGTACAGCAAAAGAAAATGCATATCAACCTCCTGGAGTTGATGGCCATCTTTCTAGCCCTAAAAGCTTTCGTAACACACTTACGCAACAAAGCTGTGTTGATCCGGGCAGACAACATGACAGCTATGTATTACATTCAAAAACAGGGAGGAACACACTCGCCACAGCTGTCGCACCTAGCTCAAGCACTGTGGAAATGGGCCATTCAGAGGAACATTTTCCTCATGGCAGAACACCTCCCAGGCAAGGACAACCAAGTGGCCGACCTGCTAAGCAGGCACAGCCAACAGATGCATGAATGGGAAATTCACCCCAAAGTGCTCCAACCATTCTTCCGGAGGTGGGGACACCCGGAAATAGATCTGTTTGCCACAAGCGAAAACGCAAAATGCCAGTACTTTGCCGCCAGGTTCCCACATCCGCAGTCGCAAGGCAATGCGATATGGATGGACTGGTCAGGCAAATTTGCGTACGCCTCCCCAGCTCCACTAATACCGCTGGTGGCACGCAAAATGCGCCAACATTCACTAACACTGATCCTAGTTGCTCCCACGTGGGCGAGGCAACCATGGTACACAACGTTCCTAGAACTGTCAGTGGTGCCTCATCAAAGACTGCGACTAACACCCAGTCTTCTAACGCAGAACCATGGCGAAATCCAATACCCAGATCCCCAACAGCTGAACCTAGCGATCTGGCTCCTGAAATCCTAGAATTTGGATACCTCAACTTGCCTCCAGACTGCATGAATATTATCAAAGAGGCAAGGAAACCCACTACCAGAGCATGCTATGCAGCAAAGTGGAAACGTTTCGTCATTTACTGTAACAACAATGACATTAACCCGCTTGATGCTTCCACTCAAAACATCATTTCCTACCTAACCTAATGCACCTCCAACGGTGCAATTTAGCTTTTTCTTCCATCAGAATACACCTGGCTGTGTTAGCAGCATATCTGCAAAACAGGCAACACCTTGCACTATTCAGGGTGCCAGCAATTAAAGCATTCATGGAAGGACTTAAATGCGTAATTCCTCCAAGACACCCACCTTCACCAGTCTGGAATCTAAACGTTGTTTTAACCAGACTAATGGGACCACCCTTTGAGCCACTGCACTCATGGGAACTACAATGTTCGAGGCATGTGGGCTGCTAAATTCATATCTTAGCATTAGATCGCCGCCTAGTGTTGGGCTCGGATGATCGCACATTGTTGTCCTGGAAGAGTCTTCGAAGTATCCTGAGATAGGTGGCTCCTCCCCTGGACTACAGTGCGCATGGGCATCGGCTCCATCCCCAGATTGTTTTTTTCCGCCATTGGGTTCGGATGTGGTCTCGACGTCTTACTGTCGGAACCAAGAAAAACTAACTTTTAGCGGCCAAAAGGCCTCGATTTTCTTGCGTCGGTATTGTCTGCGCACGGTCTCGAGTCTTCCGTCTCTTGGAGCCGGAATAAGCGGAGTTTTCTTCGCTCTCGGAACTTTGAGGCCTTCTCATCGCGACACGACTGCAAAACTTTTCGGACATGGAGCGGAGCCCGTTTAAGTACTGCCCGCTCTGTGGGTCCAAGTACCCACACATCGATCTACACCCCGTGTGTAACAAATGCCTTTCGCCTGACCACGACGACGGCAAGTGCAAGTTGTGTGCACAGTTCCGCTCAAAGAAGACTCTCAAGCTTCGGCGCGCGGCGCGCATGGAAGCTAAACAAGCGGCCCCGGATCCGGAGAACATCTTCGGCGACCAGGACGAAGAGGACCAGGGTCATCATCTCCAAATCTCCCCACCCGAGACGGAGGTCGAGGCGGATCCGGTAGACGACGACGGAGTCGCGGGTCAAGGCCTTGAATACGTCGACGAGGTAGGAGACGACGATGAGATTTATGGGGCCGCGGCAGACAGCTCGGGGGACGAGCTCTGCCCCGAAGGTTACGAGGATACCGACCGGGACACGGGATCGCCTGTCGGCCTTACCCAAGACCCGTTGCCGCAAGCCACAGCCCCGCCTTCGGGCCCGGCCACGGACTTACTTGCTGAGCAGACTGTTTCGAAACCGAAACCGAAACCATCGGGATCGACAACACCTAAAATGGCCGACCCGAAAACGAAACCGAAACTTAAGGACTCGAGTGTCCCTAAGATGGCTGCCGTGCCGGTGAAAACGACGGTGCCCGCTACCCCATCGACTCCGTCGACCTCCGGTCCGCAGAAGTCGAAGAAGTCCGTCGATTCCGATGCTGCAAAATCGAAACCGACGCCAGCGGAGGGGTCCTCCAAGAAAGATGGTCGGCACGGGTCAGCGGCTACGACGCCGTCCAAGCCCGCCAAAGTCGGCTCCAAGGAGGCTACGCAGGCACACGGAAAGAAGTCTGCGCCCCGAACACAGGAATCGGAGGCGGTAAAGACAGGATCCGCGCCCAAAGCGCACAAGGCCCACACGGACGTCGGATCCGAGGGGAAGATCAGACCATCCTCGTCAGCGCCTAAACAAACTGTGAGTGAGCCGTCCCTCATAGCCGAATCACTGCAAAGAATCAGGGAGAAGGCCTTTGCCCCGTCGGCTCCGATACCATCGCCGCAGCCGCAAAAGGACACTCCAGCGAAGCCATCTGGGAAACTTCTCTTTATTTTGCCGCCGAAGGAGGCGCCGAAAGCATTTTCAACCAAATCGGCACCGAAACAGGTGATTTCTTCACCGACTGGCCCGCTTCCACGTCGGGTACTCGAATCCGAGGACGATTCAGAGCATTTCATCGACGCTGACACAGGCAAACTGACCCTCTATAAGAGGAAAATCACTTCGGAGCCGGTTGACTCCTATGTCATCCCACTAAAGAAGAAGAGGGTGCCCCTTGACGCCTCAGGCCTCACGGAACCAATCCAGCCTCCTCCGAGACGGAGCCCTACTCCCTCCCCAGAACACTCTGCGGGTGAGGGGTATGATGAGGACGAGCAGTACAATTTCCCAATCAATGAACCTGATGCACAACCGGATTCATATGATGACACTGGTGACCAGAACACCCAGGGTGCGGGACAGGACCCGCAGCTTTTTAATGCACGGGCATCCCCGACTGAGGATTCAGCAGGTTTTCATGCACTACTCGAAAGGGCGGCAGCCAATCATGATGTGGACATGCATGCCGACCCGGTTGAGGAAGACTTCCTTTTCGACACTTTTTCAGTCTCTGAAAGGACAGTAAAGACACTGCCTATGCTTAAAGGAGTCCTCAAGCATGCTGGGGACATATTTAAGGAGCCTACAAGAGCGAGAGTGGTCAACCCTCGCATTGAAAAAAAGTACAGACCTGCACCTGCAGACCCCGCATACATTCGGGGACAATTGCCACTGGACTCTCTTGTGGTCGCCAATGCCAGGAAACGTGCCAACTCCCAGACAACGGGTGAAGCTCCTCCCCCGGATAAGGAGTCCAAAGTGCTAGAGGCAGGGGGCAAAAGAGTAGCTGCACAGGCATCAAACTTTTGGCGCATCGCCAATACCCAGGCACTCTTGGCGCGTTACGATAGGGCGCACTACGACACCCTAGAACAGATTGTACAACACCTGCCTCCACAGTTCCAAGAGGGCACCAAACTGCTTATTGAGGAAGGAAAGCTAATCTCAAACGCAGCCATCAAGTGTGCACTTGACGCTGCGGACACAGCTGCTAGAGCTATCAACACTAGCGTTATGCTGAGACGACAAGCGTGGCTCCGCATCTCAGGGTTTAAACCGGATATTCAGACAACAATTCTTAATCAGCCAGTCAATCCTGATAGTCTGTTTGGTCCAGATGTTGACACCACCCTAGAGAAAATAAAGAAAGACACGGAAACTGCTAAGTCTATGGGGGCCCTACAGTCACAACAGTTTCGTGGCAGCAATTTTCGTCGCTCAGGTGCACGTGGAGTCACCAGAGGACAAATGGGTCAACAATCCCAGTTCTCAAAAGGTGGGGCACACTCCTCGTTCACAAAACAGAACAAGGGAGGTTACAGAAATAACAGCAACAGAGGTCGCGGCAGAGGAAACAACAGCTCCCGCTCCTCTGCTCCAAGCAAACAGTGACTCTCTGTCACTGCCCCCCGACCACCTAACACCTGTCGGGGGGAGACTGCAGCAGTTCCTGCCCGTCTGGAGACACATCACCACAGACAGGTGGGTGCGACAACTAGTCCAGTATGGTTATTGCCTAGAGTTGAAGTCCACTCCACCCAACATCCCGCCAAGGCAAAGGCCTATGTCCGCAGAGCACTTGCTCTTATTGCAGCAGGAAGTAGTGGTGATGCTGCAAAAGGGAGCAATCAAGCTCGTGCCGGTGGGAGAGGAAGGCATGGGGGTATATTCCCTGTACTTCCTTATTCCAAAGAAGGACGGATCTCTCAGACCCATTCTAGATCTACGTCCCCTCAACCTGTACATACTATCAGAACATTTCCACATGCTTACACTGCAACAGATTCTTCCCTTGCTAAACCAGGGAGACTTCTTAGCGACCTTAGATCTCAAGGATGCTTATTTCCACATTCCACTACACCCGTCACACAGGAAATACCTCAGGTTCACTATTCAAGGCAGGCACTACCAGTTCAAGGTCCTACCCTTCGGAGTCACAACAGCCCCGAGGGTGTTCACCAAGTGTCTGGCGACGGTAGCGGCGCACCTCAGGAGGCAGAACATCCATGTCTACCCCTACCTAGACGACTGGCTCGTGCAAGCCAAGTCAGAGCAACAGTGCGCCGCAGACATGTCCACTACAATTCACCTTCTTCACGATCTGGGTTTCTCCCTGAACTACCCAAAATCGCATCGTCAGCCGGCGCATGTCCGGCAGTTCCTAGGTGCGACGATCAACACCCTGACGGCCGAGGCTCAGCCAAACCAAGTCAGGATAGACAGCATGCAGGCTCTGATCCAAAGGTTCAGGCCACAACACTCGCTTCCAGCGAGAGTGTTCATGCAGTTGATAGGCATGATGGCCTCCTGCATCTTCATAGTCCCTCACGCACGGCTACATATGCGCCCGCTCCAGGAGTGCTTAGCGAATCAGTGGACACAGGCTCGTGGGCAATTGACAGACCTAGTGTTGGTTACCAGTCGGGCATACGACTCTCTGCATTGGTGGACTCCACACAACCTTTGCAAGGGCCGACTGTTCCAAGAGCCTGTGCCGCAGATTGTCCTGACTACGGACGCATCTCTCCAGGGATGGGGAGCTCATGTGCTTACTTACACAGTGCAGGGACTATGGACAAAGCAGCAACAGAAGATGCACATCAACTATCTGGAACTGATGGCAATCTTCATGGCGCTCAAGTCCTTCATTGTACATCTGTGCAACAAAGTCGTGCTAGTCCGGACGGACAACATGACCGCGATGTACTACATTCAAAAGCAGGGAGGCACCCACTCGCCACAGCTGTCTCATCTGGCTCAGAGCATGTGGAAGTGGGCCATTCAGAGGAACATTTTCCTCATGGCAGAACACCTCCCAGGAAAGGACAATCAGATGGCGGATCTGCTCAGCAGGTACAGCCATCAAATGCACGAGTGGGAGTTACACCCATCTGTCCTCCACCCGTACTTCCGGCAGTGGGGTCATCCGGAGATAGACCTGTTTGCCACAAAAGAGAACGCAAAATGCCAACACTTTGCCGCCAGGTTCCCTCACCCACAGTCGCAGGGGAATGCGATATGGATGAACTGGTCAGGCAAATTTGCGTACGCTTTTCCGCCAGCCCCTCTAATACCGCTGGTCGCAAGAAAGCTAAGGCAGCACAAGATGACTCTCATCCTAGTTGCTCCAACGTGGGCGCGCCAGGCTTGGTACACCACGTTCCTCGAACTCTCAGTGGTGCCGCATCACAGACTGCGCCTCACGCCCAGTCTTTTGACGCAGAACCATGGAGAAATTCAGCATCCAGATCCGCAACAGCTCAACCTGGCGATCTGGCTCCTGAAGTCCTAGAGTTTGGATACCTTAACCTACCTCCGGAGTGCATGAACATCATCAAGGAGGCGAGGAAACCAACTACTAGAGCATGCTATGCTGCAAAGTGGAAGCGTTTTGTCATTTACTGTACAGCCAATGACATCAACCCGCTAAATGCATCTATCCCCAACATCATCTGCTATCTGTTGCATCTTTACAAGTGCAATCTAGCGTACACTTCCATTCGGATACATCTATCCGCCATAGCGGCTTATCTCCAGAACAGGCAGCACCTCTCTGTCTTCAGAGTGCCTGCCATTAAAGCCTTCCTTGAAGGTCTGAAACGGGTCATTCCCCCAAGAACACCGCCAGCTCCGGTGTGGAACCTCAATGTCGTTCTCACCAGACTGATGGGACCACCATTTGAGCCACTGCACTCGTGTGAACTCCAGTTCCTTACGTGGAAAGTAGCTTTCCTTGTAGCTATTACGTCTCTAAGGCGTGTCAGTGAGCTGCAGGCGCTCACAATCCAAGAGCCATTCATTCAAATTCATCCAAATAGGGTAGTGCTACGCACTAACCCCAAATTCCTTCCGAAGGTGGTGTCACAGTTTCATCTAAACCAAACTATTGACTTACCAGCATTCTTTCAAAACCCGCAAACGGTGGCGGAAAGAATGCTCCATACCTTAGATGTACGGAGGGCGTTGATGTACTACATAGACAGAACACAACCCTTTAGAAAAACAAAACAACTCTTTGTTGCCTTCGCACCACAACACAAAGGCAACCCGATTTCCAAAGCAGGGATAGCCAGATGGATTGTTAAGTGCATCCAGATATGTTACCAAAAAGCCAAGCGCACTTTAACAATACCCCCCCGAGCGCACTCCACACGCAAACTGGGGGCATCCATGGCTTTCCTAGGGAACATTCCTTTAGAGGATATTTGCAGAGCAGCCACGTGGGTTACACCACATACCTTTACAAAACACTACTGTGTTGATGTGCATTCCAAGCAGCAAGCTGCTGTAGGACAGGCCGTTCTGAAGACACTTTTTCAGGTTTCTGCAGCTGGCACGGGCAACCGCCGCTGATGGAGGGACTGCTATGTATTCTATGCTAAGATATGAATTTAGCAGCCCACATGCCTCGAACTGAATATGCTACTTACCAGTATGCATCTGTTCTTGGCATGTAGGGCTGCTAACATTCATATCGCCCGCCCTCCTCCCCGGTGCCTGTCGCAGCTGCAGATATACTATTGTATTTATTCATTAGCATGGACATCCTTTACACTTTTCACTCCATCTTCTGCCACAATGGCGAAAAACAATCTGGGGATGGAGCCGATGCCCATGCGCACTGTAGTCCAGGGGAGGAGCCACCTATCTCAGGATACTTCGAAGACTCTTCCAGGACAACAATGTGCGATCATCCGAGCCCAACACTAGGCGGCGATCTAATGCTAAGATATGAATGTTAGCAGCCCTACATGCCAAGAACAGATGCATACTGGTAAGTAGCATATTCATTCTTACTTGGAAAGTGGCTTTCCTTATTGCCATTACTTCGCTTCGAAGAGTTAGTGAGCTACAAGCCCTAACTATTCAAGAGCCATTCATTCAAGTACATGCAAATAGAGTAGTTCTTAGAACAAACCCTAAATTCATGCCAAAGGTGGTATCCCATTTACATATAAATCAGACTATAGAACTGCCAGTGTTCTTTCAGAACCCACAAACAGTAGCTGAAAGGGCCTTGCATACCCTTGATGTCAAAAGAGCTCTGCTATATTACATAGACAGAACTAAAACATTTCACAAGACAAAACAATTGCTTGTTGCCTTCTCACCACAACACAAGGGTAACCCTATTTCAAAATCAGGTATAGCTAGATGGATAGTTAAGTGCATACAAATATGTTATTTGAAGGCAAAACGCACCTTAACAGTCCCCCCCTAGAGCGCATTCCACACGTAAGCTAGGGGCATCCATGGCTTTCCTGGGAAATATTCCTTTACACGAAATTTGCAGAGCAGCCACATGGTCAACCACACATACATTTACAAAACACTATTGTGTAGATGTACATTCAAAACAGCAAGCTGCTGTAGGACAGGCTGTTCTCAAATTTTTTTTCCAGACTGCTGCAGCTGACACAGGTAGCCACCGCTAAGGGAGATACTGCTATACATTCTATGCACAGATATGAATTCAGCAGCCCACATGCCTCGAACGGAATATGCTACTTACCAGTATGCATCTGTTCTTGGCATGTAGGGCTGCTGACATTCATATCGCCCACCCGCCTCCCCGGTACCTGTCACAGCTGCAGCATTCACTCTTTGCATGGACATCTCTTACTGTACTATACTCCATCTCTGCCACAATGGCGAAAAACAATCTGGGGATGGAGAGGATGCCCATGCGCACTGTAGTCCGAGGTAGGAGCCACCTATCTCGTGATATTTCGAAGACTCTTCCAGGACAACATTGTGCAATCATCCAGACCCAACACTAGGCGGCGATCTATGCACAGATATGAATGTCAGCAGCCCTGCATGCCAAGAACAGATGCATACTGGTAAGTAGCATATTCCATCCTGCCACATTAGGATATATAGTTTGCCAAGCATCCTTTATATTATGTATGCGCCCTACTTCTAGAATAGCAGCTAGTGTTTGGCGCATTCGTTGAAAGCTCCCCGCCTGGTAGTGTCTAACTCATAGTTCATTATACAATAAAAATCTCCCATGATTATAAGTTCTCCTTCCCATTCCAACAATTCGATATTTAACTGGTCAAAAATAGAAGGATCATCAATATTTGATCCATATATGACACAGAATACAAATTTACAGTTTTCCAAAATTAATTGTGCTATGGCCCATCTACCCCCCTTATCCACAGCGGTTTTGATAACTTCCAATCTTAATTGGTTCTGTTTCAGAATAGCAACCCCTCTGACTGAAACATTAAGTGCCGAGCAGACTATTACCTCGTACCCCAGTTTCCCTAGTAGCTTTCTATCTTTATAAGAAATATGAGTCTCTGAAAGTAATACTACTCGGGGATTGTACATTTTGAGCTCCTCCTGAACTAATCGCCTCTTATTTCTGCTGTTGAGGCTGTGAGAAGTTGGCCTGATATGCAGTGCTCACTATTCTAGTGATCACTATGTATCAGTCCAAACAACCCTTATTGATGATTGGTTGTAAGTCAACCTTATAGACCAGCTATCCTAGTAGCATGGATACGAGCAGTCTAAGGCTAAGACTCTAGAGGGCGTGTTAAGCCAGCTGTTTTACCATCACATTACCCCTTGAACACCAAGTGAAAGGACACCACCCAAGTTGTTATAAAAAATAAAGTATATTTATTTATAACAGGACTACCCTGGCTCTTTATGAGACAGGGAGCTAAGCACACAACAAAACTCTTAAAGAAACACTGAAAGTCGCACAATTTACACAGATGCCCGAGGGGCACGAAAAACCATATACTATGAAAATGGAATGCAAACTTGCTAGCAGGTAAGTAATACTTTTCTAGACTCAGGAATCGCTAGGCCTACAATTCTAAACACTGGGATTAGATGCAGGAGGCCTGTGGACGTCGTGTGCAGAGTGGGAACTCTCACGCGTAAGGCGGGAAAAAGTCTACGGATGCTAGCAATTGCAAAGTTACTGTTCTCGGGCGAACCCGACTAGGTGGGTCGAAAACGGGAGTGGATCCGAACACTTAGGGTGTTAGACTATGCTGGAGCACCGGAGTACTCAGTTTACTTAGCCCAGGGGCTGCGGCTGCATAGGGTTGAAGTTGCGTCGGAAACCCACGTTGAAGAACCAGGAGCCTGAAGAAAGAGTTGCTGGCAGGCGGCCAGTGAAGAAAGTTCGTGGAGATCCAAGCCTGGATCAGGGAAGAAGAATGACCTGAAAGCAGAGGGGACCAAGTTCTGAATCACTAGCCAGTGATTAAGTGGGCACCAGGATGGCACCGGGCGAAGTCACCTCGACCAGGTGAGTGGGCGCTGCTGGGCTCTGCAGTCTCTCGGACCAGGAGGCGTTGTCGGCGACCAGGATGGAGGTGCGAGCTGTCCCACGAAGGTCTCTGCTGTCGACGTCGCTGGACCCAGGATTGGGGCAACAAGTCTTGGCAAATGCAAGGCCCACGCGGTGGACCTAAAATGGCGTCTTGAGTGGACCAGGAGGGTCCAGGGTGCTCCTCTGTTGGAGGGGAGCACGGGCTAGTCTGGAGCAACCAGACCAGCAGTGTTAGTTGTCGTGGAGCGTCGTGAGGGGGTCACTAGCCAACGGGCAAGTGACCGGGACAATGCGGTGAGCAGCAAAGAGCAGAAGGGCCCCACGCAGATCTCGTGGATGCAGGGGGGCTGAACTTCGGTGCTGGAGCTGCTCAGGGTCGGGGCTTCTCTCACCCCAAAGCACTCGGTCGAGGGTCACTCGGTGGTCGTGCTGGACAAGCGTCGTGCAGTTCTGAAGATGGCCGGTCCCTCGAGGTCTCGTCGCACCCACGGATCACAGCTGGGCTGATGATGTAGGTTGAGGTCAGAGGTGCCAGGGAAGCCGGTTCTCGTCGTGCTGGAGCAGTCTTGATCCGAAGGAGAGACTGGCAACAAACCGCGATGCTTGGTTGGTGCCTGCTGCTGCAGGGTGACTACTCCTTAGTCACAAGGGAGAAAATCTTGAGAAGAGTCTTGAGTTCTTCGTGTAGAAGGTCGGTTCAGGATTCAAAGATGATCTAATTTGGAAGGGGGCCTGCTCCTACCTTTATCCTGAAAAAGGGGGCTGGCACGCGACTAAGTCCTGCCCTATGGGTGGGACCAGGAGGGGGGTGGTTACACCCCTCTCCTTTGGCGGGCTTTCCCCAGCTCAGGGTCTGGTGTGCCCCTGGAACTGGTTCAAGCCGGCCTATGCACAGTGAGCACCGGGGTGCCACTTGCAGTCACCTTCCTCTAAAGCCCTGCCTACCTAGAATACACAAAACCCTGTCTGGGACGGTGCTGGCACCGCCCCTGGCAGGAAACCCTTTGTCCTTGCCTCCTGCTCTGGGAGGACTCCCAGCAGCAGGAGGGCAGACTTGTGTCTCGGTGGCAGCATCCATTTTGTGGATGCTAAGGCTCTGTCTGACTTTAACCGGGGTTATAGGTTACATACATGTCGTGTCCCTCTAGAAGGGTGGAATGCTAACCCCGTCGCCAGAATTGGCGAGGGGTTAGTATTCCAATTCGTATGACACCTTACTCGACATGTTTTGATAAAGCGATACCAGAGTTGGCATATAACCGCGAGGATTATAATGCACTTAAGAGTATATGGTACGCGTTATCATGGAACAGCTATTAGGACTTGGTTCCGCAAGCTGCAAACGGGCTCAGCTCATGCCAGAGCACCATTTCACATTATTCCAAGCACTCTGCCTTCAGGATTGTTAAGGCCTGCCATAGGAGTGACTGATAGGAATATATGTGTCCATTTTAGGGTTAGATATAGGAATACTATATCTAAAGCAAAGGGTGATTACACCACCTTGCCCCAGCTGTCGTGCAGCCAGTTGTGTCAGGTTTGGATGGCCAGCCAGAGGTGGCATAATACATGCTGCAGCACCTGGTAGGCCCTGGGTACACCTATGCCCTGGGTACCTAAGGTACACTGTACAGGGACTGATAAGGTGACTCAGTATCCAATTAGATATGTACCTAAGGTACATGGAATCCATTTTACAGAGAGAGCAGTAGGCCTGGGGTCCTGAATAGCAGGGCCCCAGGTCAACTAAGTCAGAAAACCAGCAAAACACCAGGCAAAAAGTTGGGGGTAACCATAGTCAGGGATCTACCTTCCTACAGAGGCCTGCAACTTACCAGGCTAGACATCGTAGTCGATACATTTCAGAAGTATATTGTCCCCTTCCACTCTGAACATAAATGTTGCTATTTCCCTATTGTCATTTTCTACAAATCTCATTCTCGTGTTATTTTTAAGATTTTCACCCCCTCACAAGACCAGCCACCCCTCCCACCCCCCCCCTCTTGTCCCTTAGGGGAAAACACCCCTCTACGCCCTGCTGCTGCTGTTAGGGCAGCCTTGCAGAGTAGCAGCTACGGAGTCTAGCCCCCACATCCCCTGCTGCTATGAAAAAAAGAAAGAAAAGGAAAACAAGAAAGGGAGAAAAAGAGAAAAAGAAAGTTTCTCTGATAATTTCTTCCAGTTATAGTTTATTCTAGTCTAAAGTTGTTTAAAGAAAGGGAAATGTCGGAAAGATCAAAATAGCAAGGAAGCAAAACAAAGTTCGGAAATAATACAAAGTAAATCCCCATTAACTAGGGACTTATTTACTAAATTCCAGATGCCGTTTCCCTTTCCATCCCATTCTGGCATTCCCTTTTGAATAAGCCACAAAGCATAGTACAGTATTAATATTCATCAGCTAAATAAAGAGAGCGCTAGCTCGGCTTCCTTGTTATCTGTGAAAAAATATGTATGGCCACCCTTGATTTCTTTGAGGCGAGCTGGTTCCTGGAGGTACACCTGAAACACCCCCCCCCCCCCCCACAGATTTGAAAGGATCTATAAGCTGACGTAGCTTCTATCGTTTTTCCATCGTGGCTTTACTTAAATCCGAACGGACAAAGGTTACATTTTCAATTGTGACGGGGGAATTAGACCTAGCTTTAAATGATACTGCCTGTCTCAGTAGAAAATTCCCAAAGTAAATCAGAAAGGGGCGAGGGAATGTGCTCTCTCTGTTTCTTTGAGTTAAAGGTAGTCTATGGACTCTTTGAAGCTGTGAGTCCCAGTCCCAGTCTGACAAACCTAAAAAATCCTTCTGAAACAATTTAACTACATATGTCGTTGGGTCTGACCCGTCTGATCCTTCTGGATTACCAAAGAGTCTAAGGTTTTGCCTCCTTTGACGATTCTCCATATCTTCCAGCTTGTTCTAAAGATTCGAGATCTGTACATCATGTTGGTTAGTCAGGAGCTCGGTACGAGCGGATGCTTCTTCTACAACTACCACCCTTTGCTGCAGTATCATTTACAATGGCAATAGCGAAAGTAAGTGGCATTGCGTCGATTTACCAAAACGCTGCACCCCATGGGTATAATTAGGTGTTGTAGCTGTCCGCATGCACTTGGGCTGAATAGCCTTTCACATGAGCTTAACTGGGAGAAACTTGTCTGTCAAGTAAGGTGTCTCGAGGCAGAAGAAGTGGAAGAGAAGGTAATAGGGAGCTAATAAAATGGGCACACTGGCCATATTTTTGTCTGACACGTTCTAATTTTAATAGATATCAATACAGTTTTTTTCTCACCCCTGTGCTGCTTCTTACTCTGTGCTCCCTCCCTCCCTTGTGAGCTGTCTCCGCTGCCCCGGTAGTTCTCTTTTCTCCTTGTCCCTTCCAAGCCCCTGCTCAATTGCTTTCATGCTTTCTCCCACTCGCTTGTTTTTTTGGTGCAGTTTTATGTAGTGAAACCTAAAGGTATTGGAGCGCTTTTACATAAGCACCAGTTACATTAATCTATTTTAGGCACTGCAAGATTAATTCATTTGCCAAGAATCACTAGGTGTTGCCCCGTCGCTGATACTCCAACTTGGCTCCCTAGTCGGCATCTCTAAAGGGCAATATCCTCTCTCCTGTTGTTCACACATGCTGTCTGCCCCCACGGCACGGTGTGTAATTAGATTCAAGGTATCAGCAATAAAAACAAAGCACTCGGGTAGCAAGCAATGACAAAATGTGGTGAATGGTTTCATGGGCATTTTGTGAATTACAAATGTAATGCGAATGGAGAACTATTAAACAATGAAACAACGTCCATAAATAAAAACTCAGGAGTACACATCATCTTCAGGTTGATGGGGATGAACAGATTTGCTGCTAGCACTTGCAGCTCCTTGCAACATGTGTGGTGGACATTTTTGATCCAATTAAAATATCCCTTAAACAGTGACATTTTAGAGATTTTGGGGACCCTGGGCCAAACATACTTTGGGGGCCCCTGCTCAGATCAGCTTAGAGTTTAAGATCCAGTTTCATCTCTTTCATGCCCTCTTTGGCTAGGTCACTGACAGTGCTCAAGCACATTTGTATTTTATTTGAAGTATTTGTGTAACACAGATCTAGCCATGGAAGACAGAGTGTATTACACAGTACACTATGAGCAATTTCTTTTTAACACTTTATTTTAACATTTTGATTTGCCACCATCCTGTTTAAAAGCGTTTGTGAGCACCGCCGCCTACTAACAGCTCCAGAGCAGAGTGTGTTTAAGAGCTTGCCTTAATTGCAAGCCCACGTTACACATGTGGCCACGTGAACGATGTGAGATGGACTTCTTTGTATTCTTCAGTTTTCCCAATATTTCTCCATTTCTCTTTGTACCTTTCTGTTAGTCTCATTGTCTCTGCCCTTTTCTCTCCTTTCACTTGTTTATTCTGTACGCATCTCAGTTTGTCCTTGCATTTCAGTCTCTTAATCTCAGTGCCAGTCTCTCCCTCACTTCCATTCTTTTTTCATCAGTTTATCTTTGTTCGAGGCATGTGAGCTGTGAATCACATGCTTATGCATAATCACCATCTAGTGTTGGGTCCGGATGTTTGCACTGTTTTTTTCCGAAGAAGTCTTCCTAGTCACGAGGTAGGTGACTCCTCCTTTCAGTGATAGTCTGCATGGTCATGAACTCCATCTTCAGATAGCTTTTTTTCCGCAATCGGGTTCGTATCTGACTTTCTACACTCTTGTTCGACGTTGATCCTTCGGTTCCTTTCGGCACATACAACATTCACCCTCGACGGTATTGTTTCCGTTCGCAATACACTTTCTTCGCAATCGTGTTATTGCTAAAAACTAATTTCGATTGGAGAGCTCGTATTAGGCCGTCGGGCCTAGCTCCTTGTTCGACTTGCAGTCGATGGGACAAACTCTCTCTAAGTTCTGTCCTCTGTGCCACACAGTCTATTAACCGATCTAGTGTTGGTAAGCGGCCGTACTCATCGCGCTCTGCAGGGGTGGAACACCGAAAATCTGTCCAATGGACGGGCGTTCATAGACCCAGTTCCACAGACAGTATGAACAGCGGACGCGTCTCTGACTGATTGGGGAGCTCATCTACAACAACACACAGTGCAAGGGCTGTGGAGCTACCAGCAAAAGTTGCTCCAAATCAATAATTTAGAGCTCATTGCGATCTTTCTAGCTCTCAAAGCCTTTCAAGATCACCTGTCTGGCAAAGCTGTGTTAGTCCGAACCGACAACATGACAGCTATGTATTACATAGAGAAGCAGGGGGGGACACTCTCCCCAACTGTCCTGCTTAGCCCATGACATCTGGAGGTGGGCTATTCACCAAAACATCTGTCTCCTAGCGGAACACCTCCCAGGCGTTAACAATCAGATTGCGGACTTCCTCAGCAGGCAGAGGTATCAAATACATGAGTGGGAATTTCACCCTCAAGTTCTCCACCCATACTTACAAGCTTGGCGAGTCCCTCACATAGATCTGTTTGCAACACCCAAAAATGCAAAATTCCAAAGCTTCATCTCAAGTTATCCACACCAGTTATCCAAAGGCAATGCTGTATGGATGAACTGGTCAGGAATATTTGCCTATGCTTTTCCGCCTCTCCCACTCGTTCCATCAGTGGTTCGGAAACTCAGACACACGTCCCTCACATTAATACTGGTAGCTCCAACATGGGCACGTCAACACTGGTTCACAACCCTGTTGGAACTCTCTGGTACCACATCAAAAATTGCATTTAACTCCCAGTCTCCTCACACAGAGCCATGGAGAAGTCAAACACCCAGATCCATATCCCAAACAATTGAACCTCGCGATCTGGCTCCTGAAGGCATAGAGTTTGGTTATCTGAACCTTCCAACAAACTGTTTGAACATTATCAAGGAAGCTAGAAAGCCTACCACAAGAGCTTTCTATGCAGCCAAATGGAAGCAATTTGTTATCTATTGCAATAATAATATCAACCCTCTAGATGCTTCCATACAAAACATTATCTGCTACCTGCTACACTTACAGCAGTCGTCATTGGCCTATACATCCATTAGACTGCATCTCACTGCAATTGCAGCCTATCCTAAGAATAGGCAACATTTGTCGCTCTTCAGAGTGCCTGTAATCAAAGCATTTATGGAAGGATGGAAAAGTTATACCACCAGGACTCCCACCTGCCCCAGTGTGGAATCTTAATGTAGTCCTCACAAGGTTAATGGGCTCACCATTTGAACCCATGCACAAATGTGAGCTACAGTTCCTTACTTGGAAAACTGCTTTCCTCATTGCAATCACTTCATTGAGGAGAGTGGGTGAACTTCAGGCACTAACAGTAGTAGAACCCTTTTTCCAGCTACACAAACACAAAAGTTCTTCACACCAATCCCAAATTCTTACCTAAGGTAGTAGCTGCATTTCACATTAATCAGTCGGTTGAATGACCTGTTTTCTTCCCTCAACCTGACTCTGTTCCAGAAAGAGCTCTACACACCTTAGATGTTAGAAGAACACTGTTGCATTGTATTGAAAGGACCAAATCTTTTCGTAAGACCAAACAACTTTTTGTTGCTTTCGAACCACCTCACAAGGGCAATCCTATATCCAAATCCGGTATTGTTAGGTGTATCATTAAATGTATCCAGATTTGCTACGTAAAAGCCATGAGGACTAACTGTACCTCTTAGAGCACATTCCACTCGGAAACTAGGAGCTACTATGGCTTTTTTTAGGCAACATCCCATATTACTGTCATTTGCAAAGCTGTAACATGGTCCACACCATACACATTCACCAAACACTATTGTGTAGATGTGTTAGCCAGACAGCAAGCTAATGTGGGTCAAGCAGTTCTCAAAATGCTGTTTCAGACAACTTTATCAGTTACAGGATAACCACCGCTCTGGGGAGACTGCTGTATAGTCTATGCATAAGCATGTGATCTACAGCTTTCATGCCTCGAACGGAAAATGCTACTTCCCCAGTATGTATCTGTTCTTGGCCCGTAGAGCTGTAGAATCTCATGCGCCCAGCTACCTCCCCGGGTACATGTAGCTGCTGTAGTTCTCTTGATACTATACATACTAACACATGGCCATCTCTTTTCTATACTAAAACTCCATTCTCTCACCCTCTGCGGGAAAAAAATCTGAAGATGGAGTCGATGACCATGCGCACTATCACTGAAATGAGGAGTCACCTACCCCGATATCCCTTGACATGCAGGAAGGTCTCCAAGGTGGTGGGTTCTAGGCTTAACACAAAACAAGCCTTAGCTCGTGCAAGTGCCCAGATACTCAGGGTATTGGAGTGGGGGCTTCTAGAGAGTCTAGGGTCTCGAAACTCAGTTGAAAGTTGGGGCTGACCTCTTGGCGCCACAAAGACCTCATGCTGAAATGATGATCCCTCGGTAAGCCCGGTGACCAGCAACACGGTGAACTGATCAGACGGGTTCGGTGCTTGTGGCTGCAGGGGGATGGTCCCCCCACCCCAGGGGAGATGATAGCTGGTTGTCAAAGTGCTGGACAGCCCTCCAAGTGTTGTAGAGTATGCACAGCCTCTAGACGAGTCTGGTCTTTGGAGTTAAGGAGCATGAAGCAAGGCAGGATTTTGCGCCAGGTTCTCTGCAGGTCCTTGGTTCTTTGCGGTGTAGTCTTTTTTGTCCTCTTCAGTTCCCAGGAAGTCGAATCTGTTGACCTGTTTTCGAGGGTGACCCCATAATACTGAATTTAGGGGCTCTTAGGGTAGTATATGGTAGTACCCAATGTGTTACCTACCACTAAGTTAACTACACCCCCTATATGACCACTTTATGTGGGGAGTGGGCATAAACCTGACCCAGAACTCTATATTTCACCAAAAACAAGATGATGAGACCCTTCTTTTGCTGTCCACTTCAGGTAGCCCACCTTAGGGGTGTGACTAACCTGTGAGTGAAACACGCCTCCTTAATATCTAATATCCCGCCTGCTCTGCTGCCAAATGTGCAACAAGCTAGGGGGAGCCTCTGACCTTGGTATGCTGATTTACTAGCCATCCTGCTGGAGGAGTTGGGAAGACCGTCTGCCGAGCAGGCATTGTTCTCGACCTCTGAGAGCACGGCCTCTCCCTTGTATATGTGGTGGCAGGTTGGAAGATACCAGTCAACTAACACACTAAGAGACTAGTAGATTTACAGGGGGGCACCTCTAAGGTGCCCTCTGGGTACACGTCTTCATAAATCCAATACTGGAATCCTTCTGGATTTATTAAGATGAGGTCTTTGATACCAAACACCATTGTTTTCAGTGAAGCCATTATGTAGCTGTGTAACTCGGTTTGACCAGTGCCCAGTACCTACCTTCAAAATGGTTTCCTGATCACTTGCAATACCTAGCATTGAAACTAGGTATCACAGGGGCATTTCAGCTCATACAGAGGTGCGCTCACAGGGTCTATTATGCACCCTGACTTAGGGCTCTTAAGGCCTGCTGTAGGGTGACTTACCTTCAGGACATGCAGTGTACTGAGGCCTTGCCCACAGGGAGAGGGCAATGTTGTGTTTTCAGAATGGTTTACAACATTTCACACATCCTACAATGCCAGTCTGCATGCAGTTTGTGTGTGGGTTGTTTAGGGTGGCATAATACATGCTGCAGCCCATAGGGGACCCTCTTTTGTACCCATTGCCAGGGTACCAGGAGAACCATTTACCACAAAAGTACAAGGGTGCTAAAGTCCTTGCCATTTGGATTGCAATTAACAGGGAACCAGTGCACTTCCAGTCAAAAGCATCTGTACCGAAGAGCAAAAAGTGGGGGTGATTATGTCAATAGGCACTTTCCTACAATAGGTTATTGAAAGGTTTGCACTTATGTTTCTTTCTTCTCCCTTTATCATGCCTCAGTGGAACCTCAAAATGGCCTTCCTGGTGGCAGTAATATCTTCTTGAGGGGTCAGTGAGCTTCAGGCTTTGTCATCCAGGCCTCCATTGCTGAACGTCTACTACTCAGACAAACTAGTTCCACCAACATGTCGTTATTTTCATGTAGGCCAGTCCATCACTCTTTTTTTATGTAGGGCAGTACATCACAACACCTACTTTTAAAGTTCCGCCACATCCCTCTAAGAAAGAGGAGCTACTTCAGCATCTGGGCCCAAAAAGAGTAGTGTCATTCTTCCTTGACCGCACCAAATATTTCCAGGTGAACCACTAAGTCTTCGTTGGGTATGTCAGAGCGAAGAAATGAAATGCTGTTCAGAAACTGCCCATCTCCTTGTGGACTGTGCTCTGCATTAAAATCTGCTACACATTGGCCAAGATGCAACTCCCTGAGGGTTTCTGTGCTCATTCCACTAGAACCAAGGCTTCTACCACTGCATTAGCACACAGAGTTCCGATCCTGGACATCTACCAGACAGCAATGTGGGCTTCCTTGCACACTTTCATAAAACACTACTGTCTGGACAGTCAGTCATGTTGGTATGCGCACTTTACCTGTTCGGTCCTGCATGACCTTTTGGTATGAAATTGTTTCGCAGACTCACCTCCAGGGATCTATGGCTTGGATGTCTATTCTAAGGTAAGGAATCTGTGGCTAGAAGTCTCTATCAGATGGACATGTTACTTAAATTCGGTAACGCCCAATCTTTTTCGAGACTCAATCTAGCTGCAGATTCCTTACCGTGCACCATTCGTCCACACTCTGGAAACGGAGTCCTAGGGACAGGACTTTCCCTCATAGCCCTAGTTTTCCACACCAGTGGGCAGTGTTCTTCGTGGCTCCACGCTCATAGCGAGGACAGTTGTGAAAAGTAACTGATGTTAGCACGCTGAGGTGGCGTCTACATGGGCACCTCACGTGTCACTTTTGGCATGGATGCCTCCACCGATGCCACCTACCGGCACCCAGGAGTACTGCTCCTGAAAAACTTCTTGATCCATTTTGACTCCTGTGGATAATTCTAAGGCAAACATTTTCGCAGGGACAACAAATTTGATCTGTGATGTGACCGAGGGCGCATTGATACCATCAAGGTGGTGGGAGGGGTTTGTGGTAAAGTGAATGTAAGGGAAGCTAGGTGTATACATCTAGTATCTGAATTGCACAATGTGAAACCAAATACTTGGGATTAAACTGGCTTCTCGGCTTAACCAAAATGTGTGATCCTAGGTAATTATTTTATTTCACTTTCCCTCCTTTTTCTTCATTAGCACATAAGGACCTAGAAATACATGACTTCGGGATGTATGCCGTACAAAGCCTTTTCCAGCGTTTGATTTAATAAACTAAATGTTGTTAATGTATAATAGAAATCCCAACCCCCAAAAGGTGCACTTCTCAACTGACTTGCTTCTTTGTACACTATTGCCATTATCAGGGTGTTGGGAAGAATGTATGTTTCTCAGTTTGTTTGAAAACTATTACTTTATGTACTAAGGTCAAACTGTTCTGCATGTTAATAAATAATTAACAGACTTTATTATACTTTTACTGCAAAATGTTTTTATAAATGATGGTGTTCCTAAAGTGACGAGATTAAGGATACCCTAGTTACTTCCTTTCTTTAATTTCAATAAACCTTTGAATAAATGCTTGCTAGTTTATTTGACACATTTTTTATGTCCGTGCTGAGTCACGTAAACATTAGTCCAGTGCTGCTCTTGACCAGGGGGCTGCATGCGGCCCCCAGGCCGTACTATGAGTATCACTGTTCTAAGGTAAAAAATCTGCAGCTAGATGAATCTTAGCCAATTAAGGCTTTACTGAAAGTAAGTGATTTGTACGTCACAGGCAAATGTTAGCTGACACTTGGGCATGGCTTCTTTGTGTCCCACTAGCCAGACAAGCAACACTCAAAGTGGTCCTCTTTTTGACATTACAGAGTCAGTCTGTTTGACAGGTCTGCTGGATTTATATATAACTTTTGGCGCACACTTCAAAGAAAGGAAACAGGATGTCAAAACAATTTGTGTGTTTTCACTATCTGCTTCCTGAAAACTGAGCTTTTGTTTCATCCAAATTATGTCTTATGTTGCCGTGGGTGCAGGTTCTGCCACAAACTGGATTTTAGCATTTAACGCAAGTGGATACTGGGATTACCATAGTACACTACTCGCCCATACCCCTAACCCAAAGACTTGGGCCACCTTGTAAAAGCCCAAAGTGCACCCACTTCAGAACACTCGCTGACCTGTGGAAAGTCAAAAGAGGTCTGAACTAGGTGTCTGAGAACTGAGCAGAGCCTAGAAAACTGGACCAACTCTCCTTCCTGTACCCAGGACAAGGATTTGCAGAGTCTTAAAGCTGACCTGCTATTCAAGCTACAGGGAAGCAACAAGTTACAAGAGGCCTTTCCTGCAACTTCCTAGTTGATCAGTTACACCTGCCTCTGTGCTGTAGGCTGCCTGACACTCTCTCTCTTGTACCTCCACAGTTGTCATGGGGGCTTCATAAAGTATACTCCAATGGTGGATTGGGACTTATAAAGCAAAGCCAAAAGGTAAAATCTTTGAGCAAGATGAACCTGGTTAGTGCATTCAACCCATTGTCCATCGTGGTCAGCACCAAATTGTGCCTAGGTCCCAGTCTACCATTACCATTGACTATCTTTGCTCATTTCTGCTTCTTGGTGCTAATTTTACTTAAAACTTTGAACACTCATATCTCAGTTTCCCCCTTATTGTATTTTTGTCATTTTGGTGTACATTTTACTCTATTTTTCCAGTTATGAGATTTTTGTTGTTTTGCATTTCAACTTTACTTCATAAGTACTTTATACATTGCCTGTAAGTTAAGCCTTAATATTCTGTGCCATAGCTACCAGGGTGTTGAGCTCATGTTTATTTAGAGACTTTAGGGGTTCACCCTGGCAACGATTCTGATTATTATATGAGGTGGGTTCTTAACCCCCCCTCAATTAATAACTCAATTTCTTGTAGTGAGCATGTCTGCTTACTCAATCCTTTCCTCGAGTCCCATCAAACTGATGGTATTGTCATCTTCCACCTTCTCAGGATTACAGGTGGTTAGGGATTCACAGTCTAAAGCTCAATTCAGTGTGACTTTCTCCATTCACCATCAGCCTTGTTATGTTAATATAGCTTATTGAGCGCACAAATACCCAGAGGTGTCTTGGCGCTAAGGAGCTACAGTTAGCCCAAAAGACTCTTGCATTAAACCTGGGATAGCCTTGTCTTTAGACTCTTTTTAAATGAGGCCAGTGAACTAGCACACCTGATATGCATGGGAAGTGTATTCCATAGCTTGGCCGTGCCATAGCCAATACTTTGTCCCCACCCACCTAGAGGTAAGAATCCTGGGAACCATCATAAGTTTGGTACCAGTAGAGCGAAGCGATCTACCTGGACGGTACCAGGAAAAGATGTGTTCGAGCCATATGAGCTGTAGATCATATGCGTTAGCATAGATGGCCATCTGGTGTTGGGCACAGATGTTTGCACTTTGTTTTTCTTCGAAGAAGTCTTTGTAGTCACAAGGTAGGTGACTCCTCCTTTTGGTGATAGAGCGCCTGGGCATCGACTCTATCCTTAGATTGTTTTTTTTTCACAATCTAGTTCGGATGTGTATTGCTGCGCTCCGGTTTGGTATCGTTTTCGAACCCCATCAACGCGCAATCCTCTACCCTCAACGGTATTGTCTTTCGATCGTGGTTTCTCACTCAACACGCATCGTAGAATTTCTAAAACCTTTAATCGGGAACTTCGAGGTAGGCTCGTCGGGCTAAGTTCCCACACACCGACCTGCACCAGGTCTGCAACCTGTGCTTATCCCCGGAACACGACGAGAAGGACTACGAAGCGCGTCGATCGTTCCAATGGAAAAAGACTCTTCGCGACCGTGGGGCTCGACGCCATGAAATGCAAAGCGACAGTGGCTCCATACGGACATCTTTGGGGAAGATTCAGAGGTTCCCTGTACAGAAGTAGAGGCTGAAGAAGAAGAACCGCTCTCCGTCGCAGACTCCGACGTGGAAGAAGACTTGAACATCACCTAGGGGCAATGTACCGTGAGTACAAATCCCCATGTCCCCACATAACCCAAAAAAACGAAGGCTCCGGCATCACCCCCGCTCTCGAGCTCGGGTCAACGCCGACAAAAAGTTTCTAATGCACCGCCCCGGCTACGAAACAGGACAAGCCTTCCGGCTCGGGCCCGAGCCGGCTCCATTCTGGTACCGAAACACCACCTTTGGCACCGAAGCATAAGCCGCCTCATGTGCCACTCCCTACATCGCCGACACAGAAGGCACCGAAGCATAAGCCGCCTCATGTGCCACTCCCTACATCGCCGGCACAGAAGACACCTTCAACACCAAAGGCAATAGAGCCGAAAAAAGCTTCGGAGCTGAATTCGTCCACGCCGAAGTCCTTGGCACCTAAAAGCTTGGAGCCGCCAACCTCCGCACCGAAACATCCCACTCCGAAAGATTCAGGTTCTAAACACTCTAAAAGTAAGCATTCGGACTCTGAACCTTCGGTCCTCAAAGACCCTCCTAAATCTTCCACATAGAAACCCATTCCTAAGGAGAAAGACACTCCTTCCAAGGAACTTCCATCCGAAGATATCGATCCCAAAACTGGACACCTTACAGCCACTCTTCCAAAAACACACAGAAGCTAAATCTGAGGACTCTCCTATCCCTCTGAAAAAGGAAGACATGGGTACTAACCCTTCTATCCCTTGTGTACCTCCTTCTCCTCCACCTAACCCACATCTACTAATCACACCATCAAATTCACCACCACCCCCATTTTCACCTGAACCACAGGATGATGATTATGGGGACGGGGATGGAGATGGGGATGGGGACGAGGATCAGGACATACCACAGGACATTCCTCATGACACTGATCCATGGAAAGATTACAATAAAGACCTGGATCACAATAATGACCCTGACCTGTATCACTCCAGACCTTCCCCACCTGATGATAATATAGGCTTTGTTCAATTTATTAACAGGGCTGCTCAATACCACGGGATGGAGCTACACTCAGACCCTCTATAGGAGGATTTTCTTGTGAAGACATTCACGCATTCACAGAAACCCACTAATACTGTGCCCATGCTCAAGGGCATGATAAAACACCTAGACAAGGTTTTTAAGGACCCAGTTAGAGCCAGAATACTGACCCCTAGAGTGGATAAAAAGTACAGACCCTGAATATATTAGGGGACAGTTGCCCTTAGACTCTCCTATCGTATCTAATGCTTGCAAAAGAGCTAATTCCCAAACTACAGGTGACGCCCCTCCTCCTGATAAGGAGTCTAAATTAATAGACTCATCAGGCAAATGAGTGGCCTCACAGGCTGCTAACCATTGGCTAGTCGCCAATGCTCAGTTCCGGTTAGCATGCTATGACAGAGCTGACTATGATGAGTTAGAAAAACTCATCCAACACTTGCCTGAAGAATACAAGACAAAGGCTAATGCCCTAATTCAAGAAGGTAAGCTTATCACCAATACTTCAATAAAATGTGCTCTGGATGTAGCAGACAGCATCTTGTGCCATCAACACCAGCATACTACTACGCAGGTACTCTTGGCTATGAACCTCTGGAATCAAGCAGGAGGTGGGCTTAAAATGTCCTTCTAGCAGGGGTTCCTTTCGCCGTTCCTTTTATAGAGGTGGCTCAAAAACAGTGTAGTCAGAGACTCCCTCCTCCTCTTATAAAAACAACCAATCGTTCTCCTCCAGAGGTTATCTTCGAGGTAGATACAGGGGAAATAATAAGGGCCGAGGCAGAGGTAATTCCACCCGCACTACCCCTGCCAATAAACACTGACTTCCCTGCCCTACCCACCGATCATTTAACTACTGTTGGGGAACGACCATCACACTTCCTACCTGTCTGGAATTAGTTCGCCACAGACAAGTGGGTATTACAAATTATCCAGTATGGTTATTGCCTGGAACTTAAATGTACCCCCCACTCTCCTTCCAAAAGAGCGTATAATGTTACCAGAACACCTCACACTCTTAAAACAAGAGGTTCTCTCCCTGTTACAAAAACATGCAATAGAACCAGTCCCATTACACCATCAGGGGATGGGGGTATACTCCGTATACTTTTTAATTCCAAAAATGGACGGCACTCTCAGGCCTATATTAGACCTCAGACAACTAAACCTCTATATTCAGTCAGATCATTTCTACATGGTCACACTACAACAGATGCTCCCACTGCTTCAGCTAGGCGACTTCTTTACACTCTAGATTTAAAGGACGCCTACTTTCATATTCCCATTCACCCAGCTCACAGGAAATATCTTAGCTTTGTGGTGGACAGACAACACTACCAATTCAAAGTTCTCCCATCCGGGGTAACAACAACACCAAGAGTGTTCACCAAGTGTTTGGCAGTAGTCGCAACACACTTGAGAAGATAACACTTTCACGTCTTCCTTTACTTAGAAGACTGGCTAATAAAAGCCAACTTACAACACAGCTGCCTACAACACACTCACAAAACAGTTCTGCTACTTCACGACTTGGGATTCACTGTAACCCCCGCAAGTCTCATCTTGAACCCTCCAACACGCAAACGTACCTGGGAGCCACAGTAGACACTTGCAAGGCTATAGCATACCCCAAACCTGTCAGAATACGCAACATACAAACTCTAATATCACAATTTCAGCCTCAACACTCATTACCAGATCGAGTGTTCATGAAACTCATTGGTATGATGGCATCTTGCATTCCAATTGTTCCTTATGCAAGACCACAAATGCATCCCCAACAGGAATGCTTAGCACTTCAGTGGAACCAGGCTCAAGGTCAGTTAACCGATCTGGTGTTGGTGGATGGCCGCACTCATAGCTCTCTGCAGTGGTGGAATACACAAAACCTTTCCAAAGGGCGGCCATTTATCGACCCGGTACCACAGATAGTGCTTACAGCAGACGTATCCCTCACCGGTTGGGGAGCTCGTCTTTAAAAACATACCATTCAGGGCATGTGGACTTGCAACAAAAATGACTCCACATAAACCGTCTGGAACTGCTAGCAATTTTTCTAGCACGGAAAGCTTTTTTGATACATCTAGTAGGCAAAGCTGTCCTAGTTCATAAAGACAACGTGACAGCGATGGACTACATACATAAACAGGGAGGGACACACTCTCTACAACTCTCAAACCTAGCTCAAACCTTATGGAGATGGGCCATGCCTCGAAAAATATATCTCCTTGCAGAACCTCTCCAAGGAGTAAACAATCAAATTTCAGATCTGCTCAGTCGTCAAAGACAACAGATCCACGGATGGGAACTACACCCTCAAGTTTTTCTCCCATTTTTCCAAATGTGGGGCTACCCAGACATGGATCCGTTCACCACACACCTCAGTGCAAAATGCCCAAACTTCGCATCCAGGTATCCACACCCATTGTCCTAAGGCAATGCGTTAAGGATCAATTGGTAAGGGATATTTGCTTCCACTTTTCCACCTCTCCCGCTAATTCCATTACTGGTTCGGTAGCTCAAACATTCCCTCACAATTATCCTAGTTGCTCCCACATGGGCTCGACAACCATGGTTCACAATACTGTTGGAACTATCAGTAGTTCCTCATCAAAAACTACGCCTCTCCCCCAAGCTTCTCACTCATGCAGAGGTAAGGCATCCAGATCCCAGCCAACTCAACCTTGCGATCTGGCAACTGAAATCATAGAGTTTGGCTACCTTAATCTCCTGCCAGACTGCATGAACGTCATTAAAGAGGTTAGACGCCCTACCACAAGAGCATTCTATGCAGCAAAATGGAAGCAATTTCTAATTTATTGTAATATCAATCAAATCAATCCGCTTGATGCTTCAATTCAAAACATCATTTGCTGTCTGTTACACCTACAACGGGCTAACTTAGCATATACATCATTAAGACTGCATCTTGATGCAATAACAGCTTACGTACAAAACAGACAAAAGTGGTCCTTGTTTCGTGTACCCGCTATCAAAGCCTTTATGGAAGGACTCAAAAGAATCATTTCTCCTAGACTTCCACCTTCTCCAGTGTGGAATCTTAATATAGTGCTTACAAGACTCCTGGGCCTGCCATTTGAGCCTTTGCACAAATGCGAACTACAGTTTCTATCTTGGAAGGTAGCCTTCCTTATAACCATCACTTCAATTAGAAGAGTTGGTGAGCTCCCAGGCACTAACCATACAAGGACCATTTTTACAAAGTCACCACTATAAAGTGGTTCTTAGGACTAACCTAAAATTCCTACCCAAAGTTGTTTCTGCTTTTCAGCTCAACCATTCTGTTGAGTTACCTGTATTTTTTCCTCAACTACACTCAATAGCATAACGTGCTCTTCACACATAAGATGTGAAATGAACGCTACTTTATTACATTGAAAGAACCACATCATTTAGGAAATCTAAACAACTCTTTGTTGATTTTTCCCCACAATATAAAGGCAATCCCATTTCAAAAGCAGGTATAGCATGGTGGATAGTTAAGTGCAGCTAAATATGCTACCTTAAAGCTAAACTCACCTTAACAATACCCCCTAGATCGCACTCTACACGCGAACTAGGGGCTTCTATGGCATTCTTAGGGAATATACCTTTAGATGACATCTGCTGTGCTGCAACATGGTCTACACCACTCACATTTACAAAGCACTATTGTGTAGATATGTTTGCAAAAGAACGAGCTAGTGTGGGTCAAGCAGTTTTAAGAACACTATTTCAAACCAATGCAACAGATACAGGTTAGCCACCGCTGGGAAGATAACTGCTGTATAGTCTATATCTGAAAGAAACAGGTTAGTATTAGATTCCTTACCTTAGAATATCCCCAGGCGTCAGTCTGGATCCGGAAACTTTTGCGTAGCAGTACCCCTGCGCGTCGGTAGGCGTCGTCTGCAGGCGTCCCCTGCGGCTCCGCGTCGTCGGCGTCGTGCGCCGTGATGACGTCGCTGGAGTATATAGACGCCGCCTCCGCGCGCTGACGTCAGTTCTTCTTTTTTCCGCGCCAGTTAGCGCAGATCCGAAGAGCAGTACTCCGGTCTTTTGACCAAGTTTTTTGTTAACTGATTGATCTTTACGGTGCCGGTAGGATGCCCGGTTTCAAGAGTTGTGACGAGTGCGACCGCATGATGTCGGTCACCGACCACCATCGACTCTGCCTCCGGTGTCTGGGCGCGGACCACGACGTGGAGTCCTGCGTCGACTGTCGGGCCTTGACTGGAAAAGCTAGGCGGGAGCGGTCCCGCAAGCTTCTCGAGCTCCGGTTGTCGGCCCCGCGTCGAGAGCGGTCCCGGTCCGGTCGGAGGTCGAGGGAGCGGTCGAGGGAGCGGTCGCGGAGCCGCCATGGGCGCTCCGGGAGTCGCCACCATTCCTCCGGCTCGTCAGGTAAGCACAAGAAGTCGGGGCGTCGCCATCGCACCCCCGACTCCCCCCGACGCCCGCGTGCTGCGGCCGGGGGCTCGGGTGACCCCACCCCCGCGGTCCCGCATGGGTCGCCGACGCCGTCTACCCCACACCTGTCGGTCCCTGGGGAAGGCGCGTCGCGTGAGGAGATCGAGGCCTTCCTCATTGCTATGAGGGCGAGGTCTTCTCCGGCGGGGCCTTCGGCGCCTGCGGGCCCGTCGGTCCCGTCTGGGGGCCCGAGCGGTTCGGGTGCTCCTGCCCCGGCGCCGCCGGTGGCTCCGGCCCCGGCGCCGCTGGTTCCCTCTGGTTCGTCGCCGGCTGGTCTCCCGGCCTCTCCGGCGTCGGTTCCTGTGGGCCAGCCCATGGTACCGCCCCCGCGTGGTGCAGCGACTCCGCCGTCGGCTCCGGCCGGCGTCGGGTCCCCGGCACCGACGCCGCGCGGCGCCACCCCCCTTTCCTCCCCGACTCCGGACTCGGAGCCGGACCGGCGTCGGCCGACGCCGGACCCGACGCCGATGGGGCCCGTTGACCCCGATGTCTATATCGTCGACCCAGAATATGGGTATGACGAGGAGGAGTATGGAGAGGGTTGGGAGGGGTCTGAGGACCCTCTATCCCGTGCCTGCCAGTACGATGTGGACTGGGTAGGTGATCTGGGTGATGCCAGTGGCCTGGACGAGTCGCCCAACCCTGGGTTTGTCTCTCCGTCCCCTGTGGCGTCCGAGGCGGGTGCTGCCTATTCGGTGGTCCTGATGAGGGCTGCCAAGGCCTTACACCTTGAGCTCCCCGTCGCGAAGGTCAAACCGAATATCCTGACGGAAGTTTTTAAACCGCAGTCATGCCCCCAGG
This sequence comes from Lissotriton helveticus, assembly GCF_964261635.1. Classification (NCBI taxonomy): domain Eukaryota; kingdom Metazoa; phylum Chordata; class Amphibia; order Caudata; family Salamandridae; genus Lissotriton; species Lissotriton helveticus. The sequence goes on from NC_136063.1 coordinate 2,128,324,754, forward strand.
AGCCTCTGCTGCCGTTTAATGAGGCCCTGACGGATGTCCTTCTGGGCACCTGGTCCAGGCCCGCCTCTGGTGCGCCGGTTGACCGGAACGTTGCCAGGCGTCACCGTCCCTGCGCGGACGACCCTGCCTTCCTGTCCACCCATCCCTCCCCGGAGAGTCTGGTGATCCAGGCCTCCACTTCGCAGTCCGCATTTCCGTCGGCTCCGCCCGACCGGGAATCAAAGAGGTACGACCAATTCGGAAAGAAAGTGTTTTCCTCTTTGAGTGCTGGGCTGCGGTCTTGTAACACCGCGTGCCTCTTGGGCCGCTACACCCACTCCCTGTGGGATACGGTCGAGGAGTGTTTGCCGCAATGCCCCCAGGAAGTGCGGGACAAGCTCACCCGGGCCTTTGTTGAAGGCCGGGATGCGGCGCGGTACTCGATCCGTTGTGGTCTGGACACCACGGACTCACTGGGACGGGCCATGTCCACTACGGTGGCGATTCGTCGCCATGCCTGGCTGAGATCTGCCAACTTCTCACCAGACGTCCAAAATACGCTTATGGACATGCCATTTGATGGCAGTCGCCTATTTGGTGACAAAGCGGACCACGCGCTGGAGCGCTTCAAGGACTCCAGGGTCACGGCCAAGTCCTTGGGTCTCTCGACCCAGACCCAGCGCCAGCAGACGGGTTCGTTTCGGCCCTTTCGTGGCCAAGGGAGAGGAGGTCCCACACGTGCTGCCAGCCACGCGGCGCAGAGCGCTCCCCAGCGCGGTGGCGCCCGTGGTTTCCGCCGTGGTGGCGGTAGAGGCCAGCGTCGTGGTCAGTCCACGCCTCCCTCCGCTGCGGCATCCAAGCCTTCCTAGTCCGAGCTTTCGGGCTCACGTGACGCCAGTGGGTGGCAGGGTTCGCCATCACCACTCCCGCTGGCGCGCGATAACATCGGACAGGTGGGTGCTGCAGCTTGTCCGAAGGGGCTATGCCCTCCCCTTCGAGTCCACTCCTCCAGCCATGCCACCGCAGAACCACCGTGTGTCGGGAGACCACTTGACACTTCTGCAGGAGGAAGTTACGGCCCTCTTGGCCAAGGGGGCCATCGAGCGCGTTCCTGGGCCAGAAGTAGGGTGTGGTTGCTACTCCCACTACTTTCTGGTACCCAAGAAGGACAAGGGAGGCCTGCGTCCTATCTTGGATCTACGGAACGTCAACGGCTTCCTCCGGAAGGAGAAGTTCAAGATGTTGACTTTGGCTCAGGTCTTGGCTGCTCTAGACCCACAAGACTGGATGGTAGCGTTGGACTTGCAGGATGCGTACTTTCACATCCCCGTCCTGCCGGCCCACCGGCGTTACCTGCGGTTCACGGTAGGCCACGAGCATTTTCAGTTTATCGTGCTCCCATTCGGCCTTACCAGCGCCCCACGGGTGTTCACGAAAGTGATGGCGGTGGTCGCAGCTCATCTGCGCCGGTTAGGGGTTTCAGTCTTCCCCTACCTCGACGACTGGCTGTTGAAGGCGGGCTCGCCCCAGACAGTCGTCCACCACCTTCAGATGACGGCAGACCTCCTGCACGAGTTGGGGTTTTCCATCAATGTGCCGAAATCACACCTGTGTCCCTCTCAAAAGCTCCTTTTCATCGGAGCGGTTCTCGACTCGGCGCAGTTTCGGGTTTATCCCCCGGAACGGCGGGTCCGGGATATTCAGGCTCTGATTCCCATCTTTCAGCCGTTATCCCGGGTTTCGGTCAGGTTGACGCTGCGGCTTCTGGGGCTGATGGCCTCCTGCATCCTTCTGGTGCATCACGCCAGATGGCGGATGCGGGCTCTGCAGTGGGACCTGGAGTTTCAGTGGGCCCAGCATCAGGGCAACCTATCCGACCATGTCCTGATCTCGGAGGGCACTGTGAGACAGTTGCAGTGGTGGCTTACAGACCGCGATTGGGTCAGGGGCAGATCCCTCTCCCTTCCCCAGCCGGAGCACGTGGTTGTGACGGACGCGTCCCTCCAAGGCTGGGGTGGCCACTTGGGAGAGGCGGAGATCAGAGGCCTCTGGTCTCCGGCGGAGTCCCGGCTCCATATCAACATGTTGGAGCTGCGGGCGATTCGCCTGGCACTGAAGGCATTCCTCCCCTTTGTCAACGGGAGTGTAGTGCAGGTGTTCACGGACAACACCACCGCCATGTGGTACTGCAACAAACAGGGCGGTGTGGGGTCGTGGACCCTTTGCCAAGAGGCTCTGCGCCTCTGGCAATGGCTGGAACGTCAGGGCGTGACTCTGACGGTTCAACACCTGGCAGGTTCTCTGAACGCCAGGGCGGACGAACTCAGCCGTCGGTGCTCGGTGGATCACGAATGGCGTCTGAACTCGGATGTGGCGAGAGGCCTCTTTCAGCAATGGGGAGAGCCTTGGTTAGATCTATTCGCCACAGAAGAGAACGCGCAATGTCATCAGTTCTGCGCGTTGGAGTTTCCAAGACGGCACTCGCTCGGCGACGCCTTTCGGCGCGAGTGGAGTTGCGGTCTGTTGTACGCCTTTCCGCCTATACCACTTCTGCCCAGAGTGCTGAAGAAGATCAGGCGCGACCGGGCCCAAGTTATCCTTGTGGCTCCGGACTGGGCTCGAAGGTACTGGTATCCCGAGCTACTCAGCATGACGGTCGGTCCCTCGATCCGCCTGCCCCTTCAGGAGGACCTTCTGTCGCAGCAGCAGGGGACGGTCCTCCACCCGAACCTGTCCAGTCTCCACCTCCATGCGTGGAGATTGAGCGGCGACAGTTGAGGCCATTTGACTTGCCTCCTGAAGTCTGTGATGTCATTCTGGCAGCCAGGCGTCCCTCCACAAAGTCGGTATACGCCTGCCGGTGGAACAGATTTGTGGCATGGTGCACAGCAAAGGCTGTGGATCCCCTTTCTGCCCCTCTATCTGAGGTTCTCCTCTTCCTCCTTTCCCTTGCCCAGCAGGGCTCTGCCCTGGGCACTATCAAGGGCTATCTTTCTGCCCTTTCCGCCTTCTTGAGGCTACCTGATCAGCCATCTTTGTTCAAGTCCCCTATTGTGTTAAGATTCTTAAAGGGCATCACGCACATGTATCCTCCAGCTCCGTTCGTGATGCCTCAGTGGGACTTGAACCTGGTTTTGACTTTCCTGATGTGCGCTCCCTTTGAGCCCCTTCATTCCTGTCCTCTCCGTCTTCTCACCTTAAAGACGGCCTTCCTGGTAGCCATCACCTCTGCCAGGAGAGTGAGTGAGCTCCAGGCTCTTTCTGTTCAACCTCCTTTCTTGTCTGTTCATCCTGATAAGGTGGTTCTTCGGACCAGACCTTCTTTCCTGCCCAAGGTGGTCTCTGCTTTTCACATTGGGCAGTCCATCACCTTGCCCTCCTTCTTCCCGCCTCCGCATCCTTCAAAGGATGAAGAGCGGCTCCATCGTCTGGACCCAAAACGTGCGCTTTCATTCTATATGGATCGCACACGCCGGTTCCGGGTGGATGACCAACTGTTTGTTGGCTACGTGGGTGAGAAGAAGGGAAGGGCGGTACAGAAACGGACCATCTCTCGGTGGGTCGTCCTGTGCATCAAAGCATGCTACTCTTTGGCTCGGAAGGAGCCTCCTGTTGGGCTGAGGGCCCATTCCACTCGGGCCACGGCGGCTACTACTGCCCTGGGCCGGGGAGTCCCTTTGCAGGACATTTGCCAGGCGGCCACGTGGGCCTCGCTGCACACCTTTGCGAGGCACTACTGCCTGGACGGTCAAGTCCGGAGGGATGGCTTCTTTGGCCGTTCGGTCCTCCAGGACTTTCTGGTGTAGGTTGTATTGGTTCGCAGACCCACCACCGGGGTTGGTATTGCTGGGGTATCTATTCTAAGGTAAGGAATCTAATACTAACCTGTTTCTTTCAGATGAACAAGTTACTTACCTTCGGTAACGATATATCTGTAAGAAACAGTAGTTAGTATTAGATTCCTTACCGCCCCGCCCATCCTCCCCGTTCTGCGAACTGATACCTAGGGTTAGGGACATCCCTTTCAGGGCCCTAGTTTCAAATGGCACCAGTGTTGGTTCTCACATGGCTCTGCGTGTTCTGGCGCGGAAAAGCTGTGTGCAAAGAACTGACGTCAGCGCGCGGAGGCGGCGTCTATATACTCCAGCGACGTCATCACGGCGCACGACGCCGACGACGCGGAGCCGCAGGGGACGCCTGCAGACGACGCCTACCGACGCGCAGGGGTACTGCTACGCAAAAGTTTCCGGATCCAGACTGACGCCTGGGGATATTCTAAGGTAAGGAATCTAATACTAACTACTGTTTCTTACAGATATATCGTTACCGAAGGTAAGTAACTTGTTCGATAATGCATATGATCTACAGCTCATATGCCTCGAACGGAAAATGCTACTTACCCAGTATGCATCTTTTATTGGCATATAAAGCTGTAGATTCATATGCACCCACCCGCCTCCCCAGGTACCTCTATCCGTTGCAGTATTATCTTACTTAGATACATTTTACATGGACATCTCTTTACTACTCTTCCTAACTCCATCATCACCCATTATGGCACAACAATCTAAGGATGGAGTCGATGCCCATGCGCACTATCACCAAAAGGAGGAGTCACCTACCTCGTGACTACAAAACTTCTTCGAAGAAAAACAAAGTGCAAACATTCGGGTCCAACACCAGATGGCGATCTATGCTAATGCATATGAATCTACAGCTTTATATGCCAAGAACAGATGCATACTGGGTAAGAAGCATTTTCCTTCTTGGGAACATAGGTCCCGTTTTATTCAAGGCCTTAAAAACTAGGCTTAGCATTTTAAACGTGACGCGACTTGCTACAGGAAGCCAGTGGAGTCTTTGGATTTCAGTCAAAACTGATTCGTTCTTGGGGAAATTAAGGAGGAGTCTTGCAGCTGCATTCTGCACCATCTGCAGTTTTTTTTATGTATTGTTTTTGCATATTCAAGTACAGTCCATTGCAATTATCGCATTTCGATAGTACCAGTGCAGTCACCACCTTTTTCCTAGAATCCATAGGGATATAAGGAAGGACCTTCCTCAGTTTCTTGAGCAGATAAAAAGTGGTGGAAACCGTATTATTGGTTTGCTGTGAAAATGTCAGTTTGTTGTCAATTAAAATACCAAGATTTTTTTGCTTTCTCCCCAGGTTTTGGCAACTCTCCCATCTCTGTAGCCACCAAATGCCATCCCATCTGGATTGGAGGTTGCCAAAAATCAATATTTCGGTTTTCTCTGAATTAAGTTTGACAATGCTTGCCCATCCAGCTGTTAATTTCCTGCATATAGTTTCTAAATTGCAACACAGAGGTGGCTTGCTCTTTATATGCAGCTACCACAATCCGTTTGTCATCAGCATACGATGTTAAGCTAAAGCCGAAGTGCTGGATCAGCGGAGCCAGCTCCAACACATAGATATTAAAAAGGGATGGACTAAGCGATGAGCCCTGTGGAACCCAACCAGGCAGAACATAGGGTGCTGATTTAAAGCTATTCAGGTTCACCGTTTGTCTACTTTCAGTCAAAAAAGATGTTATCAAGGACAAGGCCAGACCCTCTACCCCAAAGCTACCACAGGCAGGATTGCAGCTGGTGATGATTCGCAGTGTCAAATGTGGCCGACAGATTCAAAAGGACCAGGGCGGCGGCGCCACTCCTGTCCATCACCGTCCTAATCTCTTCAGTAGCCTTTATCAAGGCCGTCTCCGTACTGTGTTCAGGACGAAAACCGAATTGAGAGGAATCAATTAGGTCATTTTCTTGGACAAACTGAGCAAGTTGCTTATTCATGATTTTCTCCACCATCTTAGCTGGAAAAGGCAGCCTGGCGATATGACGATAATTGCAAGGATCTGATGCATCCAGGCTAGATTTGTTTTATCAATGGAAGGATCGATGCGTCCTTCCAACTTGCTGGAAAAATTCCTGAGGTAAACATTGCGTTAAAGATTTCCATAAGATATTGTTTACTTGGTTCCTAAAAGTGTTGGCTATAACATCACAAAAGCCTTGATTGCTTTCTGTGGCCTTTTTACTTGGCATGGAAGTGAGCTTCTTTACAACCCCAAACAATTCTTTTGTTGAATTCTTATCCTTCTCAATTTGTCTAGTAAAAAAAGTTCCTTTTTCTGCGACCAGCATGGTCTTGTATTTGGCAAGTACAAACTTCTAGTGTGTGAGAAAGTGCCATCTTTCTTGCACTGGTATGCCCCCACTTTTTTCTGAACTGCTGATGTGCTTTGGCAGGGACCCAGGGCACACTAAGTTAGTCAATCAGGTACCCAGGGCTTGTGTTCCTTCCCTAAAAGCTGTGTTGAAACTAAAACCCAATTGGCATCTCTGGCCACCTGTCAGCCCCTAATGAATGGTACCCTAGGTACCCAGGGCATGGTGACCAGAGAAGACCCCTGAGGACTGCAGCACTTATTGTGCCACCCTCAGGGGCCCTGTACCCTGACACCCACACACTGCCTTTGCAGGCTGAGTGTCTAGGTACAGAGCTAAACCAAGAGTCGACATGGGCCATTCCTGGGCACTGAAAGTGCAGTGATGCCATTAAGAGTATATGGTGCTGGGAGGTTGTCATTACGAACTCCACAGCACCGTAATGGCTACACTGAAGACTGACCAGTTTGGTACCAAACTTCTCAGCACATTAAACCCGCACTGATACCAGTGTGGGATTTAATGTAAAATGCACCAGAGAGCATCTTAGAGATGCCCTCTGAAAACCTAACCTACAATCCACTTCTGGGCTGAGTGGCTGCAGAGGCTGCCACACAGCAGACATTTTGCTGGACCCCTGGGTGGAGAGCCCCCCGCTCTCCTGGGCCTGCAACAATGCACATCCTGGGCGAGTACTAGGTCTTCTCCCCCAGGATGGGCAGGGGGAAGCTTCAAAGGCATGCCGCCTCTATGAGCTTCTCCAGACCATTTGCTGTACACAGCAACTGACCCCCACTATGGCAGGAAGACTGGTTGGAAAAACTACGTCAGGAAGGGGGGTGTGCCAGCCTGGGCCAACCCCACCCCTCAGGTGGGGGAGATGAGGTGAAGCACGACCCCGGGCTCCGGCCATCTTGAAGATGGGGAGCCCTGGCCAATCCCAGCTAGGCTCCTGCCCTCCTCCCACAGGAGAGGAGCAGGCTAGGGGGTGTACCCACCCCAGGACAGGTCCCTGCACTTGCCCTACCTGTAACACCCCTAAATTCAGTTTTTAGGGGCTCCTTAAACCTTCCTTCCTCAGATCCCGATACCAAAAGAAGAAAGAAGATCAAGGAGAAGACCCGCCGCGCAGCTGCTAACAACAGGATGACAATGTTAGACCTGTCAGCCCTTTGGGTGGTCCCTCCTTATTTTTCTTCCCTTATTGCCTTCCATATTTTTTTTTTGTGTCTACTGTAATTTGTTTTTGGGTGATGACCTTAGGACTCTGGGCACTTCATTGTTACTAATTAAGAATGAAGCACAGGTGCTCCTCTAAAATGGAGGAAGAGTAGGTGCTCAACACAAAGTGGTGGCCTGTCCAGATCACCTCATAGCCTGGGGGTTCCAGAACCTTCTGGTCCACTCTAGACACTCTTGGGCCGGACTATAACAGGTGAAATGTTGGGCGGCCATTTTGGGGTCCAGTGTGTGAGGAATGGGGTTGGTCAGGAGCTGAGGCTTTGGGAAGGAGAGGTTGGCGCATTGAGGGGGGAAATGACTGACCCCCTTGAAGAGAACTCTGGTTCAGCCTGGTGACTGAAAGACCGTTGAGCCAGGAGTTGGAGGGTGTGGGCAACTGCCACGATAGGGGCCCAAGTCCGTTTACCTGATTTTCCTCACTTTAGCTGCTGTTCTACAACCTTGAAGTAACTGCCTTGTAGGCTAAATCCCTAAGCCTGCTGCAGGGTTGATTTGTCAGAAATTCCTTAAAAGAAAAAAACGGATCCTGGGCGACGCAGCACTTTTTGTGCTTTCCTGCACTTACCGCTTCTGATCTGAAGTCCGCTGCGGAGGGGAGCGTGCAGTCTGGGCTTCCCCGCGCTCTGAGGCGGCTGGCATCAGTTTGAGGCAGGAGAGCTGCTTGACGAGTGTTGCCCAGCGACGGAGGCCAGCGAAGCCCCGCCTGACGAGAAAGGAAGAGGCGAGGCGCCGGAAGGTGAGGGGCGGGCCAAGAGGAGGCCGGGCCCGAACTGAGCTCTTCACCGTGTGGAAGGCTGAGGGTGCGAGGGCCATAGAAGCAGGGGGAAGCCAGAATCGATCTTCCCCCAACCCTTTTTGACAAGACTGCTGCGTGAGACCAGAACAGAGTGTTACGAGCAGCGGGAAGGTTTGGTCGAATACACCGCACGATCCGGTTTACCTGACAAACTTGCCATTAATAAAGTAAGCTGGGAACTGTTAGGTGGAGGGAGGAGATTCAGCCCAACGAAATCTTTGCTGGATGGTATTCTTGGTCAGACTAGCTGGACAAGGGGACATTGAGACTATGGAGTTTGCTGGTTAAACAAACCCAGCACATTTCCCACACCGGCAGGAGTGTACCGATTAGTTACAACCATCCTAAGCAAGTTCAAGCCGATGACAGATGGGGAGTAAAGTGGCTAGTTGGTAGAGGTAATTAGCTATACCTGACTAAGGGCAAGAACCCAACAATAACGCTGGGAAATTAATCTTAACTGTGAAAGTGGGAGTGAATACTTTCAATGTAAAGCTGGTTTATTTTTAAAGAATTGACCTGCCTTCCTGAGAAGTATGTAAAACGCATGCAGTGCTTTGATGATTAATCACTTTGATCTCCCTTTAACATTTTAGGCAGATGTCTGTATGATTCTGCTTAGGAGTGTAAGTGCTGCAGAGTTGCTTCTGGGACCTATACCCCATTCATTGTAATTTCCATGTGTCCTTAATGGTAATGTGACTGGTACACCCTTCTGCTCAAGATTATTGCTAATTGACAAAGTTCGCTAATGTAATTGGAATTTGTTATTCTTCATGAATTTACAAAAGAATGCTAAATAATGGTGATATCTAAAATGCAGATGTAACAGAAAAACTAATTGAAAGGAAAGATAAAGCTTTTCTACTTTTCTAAAAAAAAACGGTGTGGTGTTATTTTTGGAGTGGGGGTGTGCTGAGTTACTGTGAAAGTGTGTCGCAAGTACAGCACAAAAGCCTTGGAATTAAGTCTTTCCCTCTCGTGCCAAGCCACCCTAATTGGACCCGTGACCCCGGGTTCAACAGACAACAACTGTCTCAATCCTGGAACCTGCTCCTGCCTAAATCCCGGCGACTCCTGCGGACAGCAACCTTGGGACACCCAGAGGACCTGCCTGCCTTGACCCTCTTAAAGACTGGGACTCCCATCAGCAGAGGCTCTGCTGCAACAACCCCCCTGGTGCCAGCCAGGAAGCTCCGGACCAGCCCACTCGGCACCCGCCGAGCCCGGCCCGTGCCCGAGTGATCCAAGACCACGAGGACGTCCTCCCGGCGACTGGGACCCAAAATCCAGTGCCCAAGACCCTCCTCGACGAACCAGACGACGCCTGCAGACTCAGAACCAGGGGCTCCCCAACCGCAACCAGCAGAGGGTAAGCTTTTCCGACACCCAAAGACACCCCTGCACCCGGCGCCCTACAGACCCCTGTGCCTCCCTTTGGGGTACCTACCTGTGCTCCAATATCCCAACCTACCTCTCGACGTGCTGGTCACCCCTGGAGAGTCTCAGCCCCAGAGCCTGCAGCCTTTGTTCCCTTTTGACCTTTTCCATTGGATAACATTGAGCGTCCGACGGCTCAAAAGCACCCTGCACCCAGCTGCCCGAGTACCGCTGGCTGTGCCATCTTCGTACTATCCTGTGCCTCCCTTTGGGGTACCTACCTGTGCTCCAAGATCCCAACTTACCTCTTGACGTGCTGATCGCCCCTGAAGAGTCTCCACCCACGAACCTGCATCCTTTGTTCCCTTTTGACCTTTTCCATTGGATAACGTTGAGCGCCCGACGGCTCAAAAGCACCCTGCACCCAGCTGCCTGAGTACCACTGGCTGTGCCACCTTTGTCCTATCATGTTTTCCCCTTTGCCCTATCATGTTTTTCCCTTTGCCCTGAGCAAGTGACCAGGAGCCCAGCTCCCACAGCCGCGTGGCCTGCTAGCCAGCAGCCACCAACCGGAGGCCCCCCGTCCCCCATTGGATAACATTGGACCTAACTACCTCTGCACCCGGCCGCCCCTGCACCGCTGAGGGTGAACCAACTGTACCTACCTAACCCTGGGGGACCCCTGTGTCTATGCCCAGAACTAAAACTTCACCAGTCGAGTACTCACCAGGAAACCGATAACTCACTTACCTGCCATTGAATAACATTGACTGGTTTGACTCGAAAAATCTTCTAAGGGTCTACTTTTGAAAACTTGAAATATTCCTATAAAATCATCCGAATTCCGAAATACTCTCCTGTGATCAGGAGAGGAGCCAGTACTGTACCTTGTAGCCCAGTGCTGAAACGCAAACGTAATCCCTAGCGGGTTTACTAGTAACTTGTATTTTCTCTATAAGAATCCATTGTCTGCTTATCTAGGAAATTTCTTCTAAGTGTCTACTTTTGAAAACATGAAATATTCTTTAAAAATTATACGAAATACTGAAACGTAATTACTTCCGTGTTTTGAGTTGAGACCCCAGTGCTGGCTCCAGGAGACCAGTACTGGATTACAAAAGTAACGAGATTGTACTTTACCTGCAACCTGCATTTTCTCCCATTGGATAATATTGCCAGATTTCTGTTGAAAAGTTTCTAAGTGTGAACTTTTAAAATAGCTTTTTATTCCTGAAAAATCACCACAATACCTAAAACGTTTTTGCTAAACTGTTTCCAGCGTAGACCCCAGGACTGAACCTAGGAGCCAGTCCTGGAATTACCAAAGTAATCTACAAAGTAATCACCTGTGTTTATATAAGGGAATCCATTGAGCTCAATGCTAAATTGTGTGTAGAATTCTGTTGCCTACTGCAACCCCTGCACCTATTGTCTTTACAAAGTTTATTGCCTTTCTGCAAAGTACTCATCTGAGACCTCTCATATTGGGAACAGTATATTTTTAGGTTTCGGCTGGAGGGCGGAGCTTTAGCTCCGCCTCCAGAGAAATCTGTAGTCTTCAGTAAGGGACACTTGAATCCGCCCTCTGTTCTCCCTCTGTTCCATTGGCTAGCTCCATAAATGGAGGCTAGCCATTGGAACAGAGATCTGTCCGTTATGGCCGGACCAGATTCGTGGGCGTTCCTGCATTTTTTTCCCTCTCCACCCTTTTTGCATCGTCATTGGGTGGTGGGCGGAGTCTCGTTTTTTTTTTTTTGGTGTGTTTTCCTCATTTAATGCCGACCACGGCCGCCGGAAGAAGTCCAGGTGAGTGCGTTCCTCTCCCCCCCCCCTCCCGCTGTTCGTGTCTTTGCCGCCGCCCCCCCCTCCCGCTGTTCGTGTCTTTGCCGCCCCCCCCTCCCGTTGTTCGTGCCTCCTCCCTCCCGCCGCGGTCTCACCACCGTCCACTATTAGCCAGAGCTCTCAGGGTCATATGATAGCAAGCGCTTCTCAGCTGTTGTCTTGGTTTTTTTTCTCTGCCCTTCTCATCTCCTCTTCGGGGGATTGGTAGTCACCAAAGCAGGCGGTGCCATGACATCAGCCGAGGGCAGTCGCTGAAATATTCATGCGCTCCGAGAAGCGTGCGTCTTTAGAGGCATCAGCTGCGGGGCGCGAGCTCCTCTCGCATCTGGGGCTCCGTGGACTCCATTGAGGGGAGGAGGGTCTCGGTGCACGCGTGGAGCTCCGACCCTGCCTCAAACGAGCAGGCGCGCGAGGACGCAGATCCCGGTGCCGGCGGTCTCTGCCAGTGGCCCCTCATTCACCACCTCAGAGGGCATCACCAGAGAGGAAGGGCAACAAAAAGTTGCTGCTGTGGACTGCGGAGCAACCTGGGGGCGGAGGGATGGCAGACAAAGCTGCTCCGTGCACGGGCCAGTGAGTTCTTGTGAAAGGCGAGCCAGAAGGCTCATGCAACGGGGAGGGGGCTTCAGAGCGGGGACCCCGAGGTGCAGAGGAGGTGGCGGGGTGCCCACGTCTGGGCCAAGATTGGGGGCGCGGGGACCTGTTCGCTATCGTCCAGAGCCCAGGGCAGCCTGTTGGAGCCTCGCGGGCACGAGCAGGTGCTGCGCCGAGGGTGTCCTGCTCAGGTCAGGCTAAAGTTCTCAGCAGCTCTCCCGCGGCGGGTTTTTCACTCTACGAGATAAGGAGGGTCACAGCAGAGTCCCCAGGAGCCGACAGCATCGCGCTCAATACCACCTGCAAGCAGCCCCAGCACGACTCCCCCAGAGACTCGAGGTAAGATAACGTTTTAGCCTCTCTCGCCTTCTCCGCTTGGTAGTGGGCACTGTGCCTCTCTGGTCCATCTGAAGCGATGCCACAGATGCGTGGCTCATCTGTGCTCTTGGACACAGATCCAGCCCTCCTGCTCACCCCGGCCAAGTTAACTTAGCCTTTCATTCTTTTTAGTTTGATAAAATCAGTACCACTGAATTAGGTATACAGCCGCAAGTTACTCTTCCGGGAAGAACATGCGCCATACAATTGCACGTCATCTTATGTCATGAGACTACAAGTCAGGGGATGTAAAATGCTGTTGGCTAAATGTCACCTGGTTGCAGGTCACCACAAAAGTCAAGGGTCATTTGGCAGCTATGAACCATGCTGCCAAGTGGTGATGAGACAAATTGAAGCCATGCTTCGCCTGTTAAGTTTTGGTGGCAACTTTTTCTGGCGGATGGGGGTCACTTCTGCAGTTTGACAATCAGGTGTCCTAAAACTGTTCTACAAGGTGCCACAATCTACAATGTTGGAATAACCAGTCCTGAGACCTAACTACTGAAAATGTATTTCCTTAAGTTTATATTGATTGCAAGAATGGTAGAGGACAGCTGTTATCACGGTTAGACCAGAATGCATTCATTTTTTTTCTCTCCCAAAAACGCCTCTCTTTCACAGGTTTATGTGACTAGAGTTCGTAGTCTGGAATAGACACGGGAAGCAGAAATGAAATATTGCGCATAACATCCCCATTTTTTTTAAAGTCGGGAGTGCGCCCCAGACTCAAGACACGCGCGGATTGTGCTCCTGTGCATACTCACACTCAGCAACGACGACTGGTACTTCAAACGACAGCGAGTCACAGGGATTTCTTTGTATATATTTTATTGGTATTTGCATAGACCCCCCCCCATGCGATGCCCAAGGGCTTAGAGTTGTGATGCTTTTCATAGCTATTTAGATGAAAGTGCATCAGTTTCAAGATTCGGCATCAAGTCAACACGTGGGGGGACATGCGCCTACCAATGCCAGGGAGGCGCGGGCAGACTGAAGTTCGCTTGGGAGTAGGGAGACACTGAGCACTCGGCCGTGCTGGGCACAGCGTGGGTTCTATAAAAGGGGTGAAAAGTCCTTGCCGATGAATTTCAAACACCGAGCACCTAGAAGCAGAACTCCATCAAACAGTGAACTGAAAAACTGTGGACCGGAGTACAGCCCAGAGGAATTACCAATTTCTGAGGTTCATTCAAGCATTCCTCCGATCACTTCTTTCTCGACGCAGGCCATGTGCATTTTCATTAGGGAATGTTCAGTGATTGGCAAACTCTGAGAGCATTACCAAAGTTCCGAATTTAGCGGTCTAGCGCCGGTATGGGGCGTTTGTTTCTGACCCGGTGCATAACATTGTTTTCAGAAGTGCGCGTCATTCCTCTAGGCGCTTTGGTTTGGCGGGTGGTACTATGCAAGTATTTTCACTCACTCGCCGGACCGGGCACTCCAAAGCCTGACGTCTGCCTGTAGCTGCAGCGCTCATTACTAGCACCACTAGCCGCGTTGACTAGCAGATGCAAACCCTGGAAGGAACTTCTTCACACTATCCGCCTTCTCCCGCCCCCTTCCCCCTCCCCCACTCAGGGAGTGCACAAGCTCTCTAGCAGCATCTTTTCGACTTTTCAGACGAAGGGTTTCTGATGGTAAAACAAGGAAGTTTGCCTCGCCGTGATCTGCTAGAATCAAGGTGAGCGCGCGCTCGGGGTGCTGCCAGTGCGGAGAATCGGCACTCATTCTTCGGGGGCCGGACTTCATTTTCTAATTGAAATGTGACTTGGTACAAGATACAGAAATGACGAAAAGGTAGAAAGAAGGAATAAGAGGAAACTGTGACAGAAGGAGAAAACAGAGATGACAAAGCTGACAAGAGATAGATACAAAGAGAGGAAGTGTAGAGTGGGGAAGAGGCAGCAGGAGGCGGGAACACGATCAGGCAACCTTGATATTTGGTATTGTGGCATTCGACAGTGCTGGCGGTGTCCTCGGAAAATCTGTCGATCTACAATTAAGCACTGGTGCTGTTAAAGTGGAAAGGCAGCTCTGTTGGCTGCCTGCAAAAAACTGTTCAAAAACTGTTCAAAACAGCCCATGACTGTAGAATGGGGAATTCATTATTGGATCATGCCACGGCACCCCGCTCAGAAGCAGACACCCTGTCCAGCAGTCTCCTGGGAACGGCCAGAGGGGCAGAATAGTTTGTCCAGTCCCGTGCCCAAGGTAATGGCTGTTCCCCTCAACTTTACAACATTGCCAGCTTCAGGAGTGCACATATATGATATCCTAATGGCCATGCTTCTGAGATACAAGCCTTTGACAGTAGAAAGGACAGTCAGCCTGCTTTACTTTAAACAGTAGGCTCTGTCTACCGAACTCCAGTGGGGCAACAAGGTGCTCCCTAAGAAGGGGCTCCTGGACTGTGTTGAAATGCTGTATCACTAAGTGAGATGGAATCGGCCCGGACGGCTTCAAGAAGCTGTGTCCGGAACCTCAAACCAGCAAAAAGCAGAAAGAATTGCTCCAGGACTAGTAAGATCTAAGAAACAAGCATCCCAATGGCAACTGAAAGTTAGTGATACCTCGGAAACAGGTCCTCAGTCATCACTGTACCCCGGCCACATTAGCACATTCAATGGGACTCTAAATGGAATTTCGTCAGTCTAAGAGTGTGGATGAGTGGTATAGGTACCCTCCTGTACAAAGTAAGATCAAAATCCTTCCCCAAATGTTCTCCTCTGGTTGATTCAATCTTTTGCATATATGTGTTTGAACATTTAACTTTATTTGCCCAATTCCCTTTGGAGACACCACTTCCACTACATCCCGATGAAATATGGGTGTGACCCCTTCCATTTCTCACTCTGCACACAGCTTTAACAGTAGTAGTTTCACGTGTATATACTAGGTGGGACCGCCACATAGAAAGTTTGTGAAAAGCTACAAGTTAGTGACTGTTCACTGAATGTTGCTGTGCGTACTTCAGTGTGCAGAAGTTCCCCTTTCTCTCCCTCTCCCATAACGTCTGGTGGTGGAAAGCCCACCTTGCTAGTGGATATTCCACCTCCGTAAGCGCATTTTGTTCTAAAAATTCAAATTATCCTGATGTTGAGTTTCTAACCGTGATCCTATCATTTACACCCCTTATTCTTTAATGTCTTCATAACCTTTATGAATCTGCTTCATGCTGTTCATTTTTTTATGTAGCAGTTTTATATAGTGCAAACCAGGCCTAGTGCTTTTCACAAGAACAGTGCTTTACATCTGCTTTACATAAGAACAGTTTCAGACTTCTTACCAGCAGTTTGCTTAAGAAGAGTCTCAAAGCACAGATAGGGTTGACTTACTTGTATGCCTAGCCTCTTGATGGGGGGAAGCGGTGTTTGCCATCTTCTAGTACCAGTGCCATTCCTGTTTTTCTTCCTCACGGGCTCCCAGAAAATACTTCACACTCTACTAAAGTTTGTTGAATAGGGTTTTTTTAGTCTATGTCTTTGACAGTCCAGCACAGAATTTAGTTGGAAAACTACAATGCAGAGACTCTCTCATTATTTAGTGACAGTGTCCCCAGTGACCGAGAAGGCAGTGAGGTATCTGCACACACGCTCCCTTCTCCCAGAGCTTTCCCAAAATGCTCCCATCTGCCAGTACTGTTAGAGACATTCCCTCCTCCGAGCCAGGGTCCAACTCTATTCTCCAAAAGAGCGGCACTCTGTAGGCCCCCACAGAAGCAGACATTTCTCCAGTAAGGGGAGTCCGGATGGTGTAATTCTGCGCACCCACTTCATGCGCTTGCTTCCCTGCCCCCTCGCTGCGCTTGCTTTCCTGCCCCCTCGCTGCGCTTGCTTCCCTGCCCCCTCGCTGCGCTTGCTTCCCTTCCCCCCGCTGCGCTTGCTTCCCTGCCCCCTCGCTGCGCTTGCTTCCCTGCCCCCTCGCTGCGCTTGCTTCCCTGCCCCCTCGCTGCGCTTGCTTCCCTGCCCCCTCGCTGCGCTTGCTTCCCTGCCCCTCGCTGCGCTTGCTTCCCTGCCCCCTCGCTGTGCTTGCTTCCCTGCCCCCTCGCTGTGCTTGCTTCCCTGCCCCCTCGCTGTGCTTGCTTCCCTGCCCCCTCGCTGTGCTTGCTTCCCTGCCCCCTCGCTGTGCTTGCTTCCCTGCCCCCTCGTTGTGCTTGCTTCCCTGCCCCCTCGTTGTGCTTGCTTCCCTGCCCCCTCGCTGTGCTTGCTTCCCTGTCCCCTCGCTGTGCTTGCTTCCCTGTCCCCTCGCTGTGCTTGCTTCCCTGTCCCCTAGCTGTGCTTGCTTCCCTGCCCCCTCGCTGTGCTTGCTTCCCTGCCCCCTCGCTGTGCTTGCTTCCCTGCCCCCTCGCTGTGCTTGCTTCCCTGCCCCCTCGCTGTGCTTGCTTCCCTGCCCCCTCGCTGTGCTTGCTTCCCTGCCCCCTCGCTGTGCTTGCTTCCCTGCCCCCTCGCTGTGCTTGCTTCCCTGCCCCCTCGCTGTGCTTGCTTCCCTGCCCCCTCGCTGTGCTTGCTTCCCTGCCCCCTCGCTGTGCTTGCTTCCCTGCCCCCTCGCTGTGCTTGCTCCCCTGCCCCCTCGCTGTGCTTGCTCTCCTGGGTGTGTGTGTGGCTCTGGGTGTGTGTGTGGCTCTGGGTGTGTGTGTGGCTCTGGGTGTGTGTGTGGCTCTGGGTGTGTGTGTGGCTCTGGGTGTGTGTGTGGCTCTGGGTGTGTGTGTGGCTCTGGGTGTGTGTGTGGCTCTGGGTGTGTGTGTGGCTCTGGGTGTGTGTGTGGCTCTGGGTGTGTGTGTGGCTCTGGGTGTGTGTGTGGCTCTGGGTGTGTGTGTGGCTCTGGGTGTGTGTGTGGCTCTGGGTGTGTGTGTGGCTCTGGGTGTGTGTGTGTTGCTCGGTGTGTGTGTGTTGCTCGGTGTGTGTGTGTTGCTCGGTGTGTGTGTGTTGCTCGGTGTGTGTGTGTTGCTCTGTGTGTGTGTGTGTGTGTTGCTCTGTGTGTGTGTGTGTGGCTCTGGGTGTGTGTGTGTGTGTGGCTCTGGGTGTGTGTGTGGCTCTGGGTGTGTGTGTGTGTGTGGCTCTGGGTGTGTGTGTGTGTGTGGCTCTGGGTGTGTGTGTGTGTGTGTGGCTCTGGGTGTGTGTGTGTGTGTGGCTCTGGGTGTGTGTGTGTGGCTCTGGGTGTGTGTGTGTGGCTCTGGGTGTGTGTGGCTCTGGGTGTGTGTGGCTGTGGGTGTGTGTGGCTGTGGGTGTGTGTGGCTGTGGCTGTGTGTGGCTGTGGGTGTGTGTGGCTGTGGGTGTGTGTGGCTGTGGGTGTGTGTGGCTGTGGGTGTGTGTGGCTGTGGGTGTGTGTGGCTGTGGGTGTGTGTGGCTGTGGGTGTGTGTGGCTGTGGGTGTGTGTGGCTGTGGGTGTGTGTGGCTGTGGGTGTGTGTGGCTGTGGGTGTGTGTGGCTGTGGCTGTGGGTGTGGCTGTGGCTGTGGGTGTGGCTGTGGCTGTGGCTGTGGGTGTGGCTGTGGCTGTGGGTGTGGCTGTGGGTGTGTGTGTGTGGGTGTGTGTGGCTGTGGGTGTGGGTGTGGGTGTGGGTGTGTGTGGCTGTGGGTGTGTGTGGCTGTGGGTGTGTGTGTGTGGCTGTGGGTGTGGCTGTGGCTGTGGGTGTGGCTGTGGCTGTGGGTGTGGCTGTGGCTGTGGGTGTGTGTGGCTGTGGGTGTGTGTGGCTGTGGGTGTGTGTGGCTGTGGGTGTGTGTGGCTGTGGGTGTGTGTGGCTGTGGGTGTGTGTGGCTGTGGGTGTGTGTGGCTGTGGGTGTGTGTGGCTGTGGGTGTGTGTGGCTGTGGGTGTGTGTGGCTGTGGGTGTGTGTGGCTGTGGGTGTGTGGCTGTGGGTGTGTGGCTGTGGGTGTGTGGCTCTGGGTGTGTGGCTCTGGGTGTGTGGCTCTGGGTGTGTGGCTCTGGGTGTGTGGCTCTGGGTGTGTGGCTCTGGGTGTGTGGCTCTGGGTGTGTGGCTCTGGGTGTGTGGCTCTGGGTGTGTGGCTCTGGGTGTGTGGCTCTGGGTGTGTGGCTCTGGGTGTGTGGCTCTGGGTGTGTGGCTCTGGGTGTGTGGCTCTGGGTGTGTGGCTCTGGGTGTGTGGCTGTGTGGCTGTGGGTGTGTGTATGTGGCTCTGGGTGTGTGGGTGTGTGTGTGTGTGGCTCTGGGTGTGTGTATGTGGCTCTGGGTGTGTGGGTGTGTGTGTGTGTGGCTCTGGGTGTGTGTATGTGGCTCTGGGTGTGTGGGTGTGTGTGTGTGTGGCTCTGGGTGTGTGTGTGGCTCTGGGTGTGTGGGTGTGTGTGTGGCTCTCGGTGTGTGTGTGGCTCTGGGTGTGTGGGTGTGTTTGTGGCTCTCGGTGTGTGTGTGGCTCTGGGTGTGTGGGTGTGTTTGTGGCTCTGGGTGTGTGGGTGTGTGTGTGGCTCTGGGTGTGTGTGTGTGTGTGTGTGGCTCTGGGTGTGTGTGTGTGGTAGTAATTGCTGTCTGATGAGCTCGTCCAGTAGGGTACAATAGGTCTTACATTTGCGAGAGATTAAGCTGTTGGCAATGTAAATGACAATGAGTCAAAAGGAAATCCCTGGGGAGCACTCGTTATTCTTTCATTCCACTATGGGCACACACACAAACCTGAATATGGAAGGCCCGTTAGCCACACTATAGAGAAAATATATTAATTTCCACAACCAAATTGAATCGTTTACAATCTATTTTTAATAAAACCATATACATGAAAAACATAAGCGCTTAGACATCATAATTTAAAATTTCAAAGAATTTCTTTGAAAACACAAGGTAAAAGACAATTAATCACAATATTTCATCACAACGTGCGACTCAAAATTTAAAATTAAAAACAGAATAAAACACATAGGACATCTCAACAACTCGTATATGAAAACGGTAAACAAGAACCTAATAATGTACAACCCCTAGTTTAAATGTGGCTACTTGATCTCTTTGCCACTACTTGTCTCTGGATCCAAAGGCTTGCAATTTTTTCATCAATTTAAACAACAGTAACAGTAGTACATGTACATCAGTTGTTTATTGGGCCCTGGTTGGATTCTCTGTGTATACAAAAATGCGTCGACGCGTTTCGGTGCAGAACAAGTGATATTTTGGCACCTTCTTCAGGACTTCTTTAATCGGGGTTTCTCACTTGAATAAGTGGTGACTTGCACCCTCTCTGCAAATATATCAAGAGAAAAATAGGGTGTCACTTACTTTAAGTATAGGTTATCAACCTCTCATGAGTCAGGTTTTTTTTTAATATGATAACATACTGTACAGTAATATCTCTCACATGTTCCCATAATTATGATACAGTTGTTCAAGTACATATGTATTAACCAATTAGTTAATACTCGCTTGCTTTGATTATATATGCATTATATGCCTTATATTCAGTTAGCTCTATATTTCAGGCTTCTCGTTACATTAACCTCTGTGGGCATCTGACTTCCCTCCGAATCCATTTCGATGTGGAAATTATTGCGAGCGGGGTGGGGAACTTGTACAGGAGACTTTCATTCAAATCTCTGCATTCGGTACACACTCTTACCCCTTCTATATGAAGGAAGATCCAGATTAGTACATCTATGGTGTTCAGTGAATTTCTTCCGTATTACTTCTCATAGTCCTAATGAGGTATATCAGGGGACATTAATATATATTAGAAATACTGATCTATTGAATAAGTCTCTGCTGATGGATTATGGCCGATTGAACTATTTACCTCTCTTTCTTAAGAAGAGCTCCTTGTATTTGGTTCGCTTCTCCTGTTGTTCCAATCTTTTAAGTTGTTTAGCTGAATATCTATATGGGCAGAGAACAGGAAATTTACTTTATAACTACCCTCTGTTGAGGTGGGGGCTGCACTTTGATTTTAACGGATTTCCCTTTTAGCCATCTTACCTTAAAGCTTTTTAAAACTCTCCTTGAACGGGCATAGGATTTGTGATCTCCTTGAGAAAACTGGATATGTTCTATTAGGGCAAACAAATACAGAAGTATGTGTTATTAATAGCGCGGTCACGCTGCCTCGATCTCTTCTCTATTTTCGTTTTCAGCAAAATTTAACGTGTTTGTATTCCCCCTTCTTTCTAGGTATCTGTGGGTATTTTACGCGTTGTCGCTTATTTTATTTTCTGTTGCTCCCTCATAAATTTGTAAGTAAATATAGATGTGGCTCTCGACTAATCCTATGTTATGGCATTAACCACAATAGTTCCGTCATCGCTTCTCTTCCTGTCCTTATCAACGATGTAGAAAGCGTGTATACGTTCTCTCAGTGTAATCTAATAGTCAAATATGATAAACATTCATTGTTATCTGTTGGATCTACCCCTATTTTAAGTAAAACTACAAATCTTCTTGGTGGGGGAAAATGGAAGTTAATATTATATACGGATAGTCCCACCCTTTCAAATGGACCCTTTTCTGAGATGTTCATTATATGTACAATGATTCCTCTACATGCTGATTTTGGTCTATCCCTCCCCGCTTCTTGCTAGCTCTGTCTACATTCACTGGCTGGTCAGAAGTCGCTTACCTCGTATTTCCTGGAGCCGCGTCTTTGCCTCGTTCCAACACTCTCTAAAGTGTTGCTCGTAGCCGCCTCTCTTTTATATACCGGCTTACTCAGGGCAGATTAATCTCACCTGGGGAGCCATAACCGTTTCCATGGGGCGTGACTCCAGGTACCGGAGGCGCCATCTTGGAACGGAGTAGATATAGTACTTTTCTATCCACAAATCGTTATAAACAACTTTATGGGCAAACCGAGTTTATTATCATGTTTCGATGTTACTCGCTTCTCTTTTGTTACTATTATAGAATGGTTATTATCTTTTATTTTATATTTGTTATCCATCTTGAAGTAGGCTGGATAATATATTTTCTTACATAGGCGCCTTCATATTTATTCAAAGCGGCTTTCCAATAATACGCCCTCTTTGAATAAGCATTTGTTGCACTTTCGTGGCGAATTCATTATTAAGACTCAGGCTAATCTTTTTAATGCGAGAAACGACCATTCGTCCTTTGTGAATGTTCATTGATAGGGTTGTAAGATTTGTTTATAACATCCTTTTCCTACTACGGTTGCACTTATCTGTTGGTACATGAAATGTAAATGACAATGCCATTTATTTATCTGTTTTCAAAACCAACACATAAATAAACATTTTGTCATTTACAATGCCAATAGCTCTAACTTTTGCAAAGGCGAAACCGTTGCATTGTAAATGCTTGTTTATGCCTGTTGGTTCTAGAAATAATACAACTATATCTTTTGATATAAAAACAATTGGCCTGGAGTTCAGTCTTTGTGTGAAACCTTTTGCTGACTGAGTGTGTACAACAAATGCTTTACACTGTCCTCTGGTACTACCTTACTGCTCGACCAAGCTACCACTTTAGAGAGTGGTAGCTTTCATACCACTCTCTGGGGTTCGTGGACTCTATACACACTGTACCTTATTCTGGTCCAGCATATATAGAGCCACTTTCTCACTTAGGTACTTTTTTCAGTATATATCGTATTGTGCTCTCCAACATCTTTCCCCATCTATGATATTTTTGTTTTTCCTGTAAACCAAGGGCCAGAGGGGGATTGCCGATTGCCCGAAATTTCTCCAATGGGCACTGTGGCCTTGAAAGCTTCATTGAGCCAATCTGTATATTTGCTTGCTGCCAAAATTACATTTGTATTAAGTGTAGGTCTGGACATATCCACATGGATCTGGAGCATAGTCTCACAATTGGCCACAATTTGCTATCTGAATCCCCAGCCCCTGTTACCCCAGCCCCATGACCAACCAACCACCACCATCATATTATTAATTTTTAAATTATCCATTTAATGGCTAATAATATTGTTCAAACTTAGAAGTGTCACAAATAAGCAAACTGTAAAAATTTCTCTGTTTAATGGATTTATGATTTTTAGCCTTAATAGATGTGAATTTGTCTTGCTTTGGGCATGCAGATTAGTATATTACTGGTCAACAAAGAGAAAAATTAGTGTTTGTAAAGAAATGTATACCTTTATTTTTGTGATCAGTAGTTTTCAATAAAAGAAATCTTAATGTTTGTAAATTGATTTAACACATTAATTAGTCGGTTTTGTTTTTGTTCAAATAGAACAATTCTGAAGATGGCGAAGATGAAAATGACGATGATGATTCAGATTCCAAATCCCCTGGGAAGGCTAGGAAGAAAATCAGAAAGATTCTTAAAGTGGAGAAACTAAGAACAGAAACTCAAAATGCATTGAAGGAAGAGGAGGAAAGACGAAAACGAATTGCAGAAAGAGAACGTGAAAGGGAAAAACTGAGAGAGGTATTAACCTATCTCTGCAGTAAAAATATTTTTTATGATTTCGTTTTAACGGAAATATCTAGTTTGAAATATTGCACATGGTCTTCAGTGTTTTGTGCTTTGCCTGTATTTGGTACACTTGTTACTGTCTATATTTGTGATCAATATCAATGTCTGGGTTATAAATGTGTGCAAAATTACATTGGCATTTTGCATTATAATGTTGTTAGAAATAGTTTGTTCCTTTAATATAAAATGGATTTGAAGTCTGTCAAATTTGTTTCCAGATTAGTCCTGAAGACCAATGTGGTTTAGTTATGTATTGTCCATGGAGAAAATGTAAAAAGAACAATTGATGGGCAGAATGCAGAACAATGTCATACATTCACCCCAGTACAGAGATCTGGGCCTAAATCCATTGTTTTTTTGCTCACAATGCCATTCCAGTTTGGACCCAGCCATATGCAAATCAGTCTTGACCCTGCACCCAATGGGAACAGTCCAGCCTGAACTGCCAGGACAGGTCCTCCTTGGACTGTAAACAAGCATCCTAGGACCGGTTTCGGACATTCAGCCCTCATCAGCCAGGATAGGTTGACTCCAGTGGCATGGAGAAAATGTTACATTACATATATTAGGACAGATTACTGCAACTAAAATGGGTATCAGTATACTTTACAAAGGACTTTACTAGAGTAGAAGGATGGATGAATGAAGCATATAAATATGATATTTTGAGAATCTAGCTGACTGTACAGAGGCTTGTACAGGGTCATTGACAAAGATACAGTCCATGAGTGACTGGACGGATATCTGTTTTATGAGAGCAGTAATTAATAGCAACTGCCTCCATTTGTAGAGTTTCTTAAAGAAGTCTTCAGATCTTTCCTAAATTGTAGCATGGTGGGGATACTGATGGATATGTGAAAGTCCTTACTAGGATCCTAGATTGAGAAGTCCGGGTGAATCGGAGTAGTTTGGTATTGGGTGAAAATTGAGAATCCTTCCTAGGTTTATGTTGTTAAGCCGTATTTGGACTAGTTATTGCTTGTTGTTTTTGGTTTGATAGCAGAAGTTCTACTTTGGTGTAGTTGAGTTCCAGATAGCTGGATATCAAAGTTTGGGTGCGGTGCAGGCAGTATTTGAGACGTTGGATGTCTCGAGCTTGGGAAAATTTTCAAGTAAGTTGTATGTTGTCCGTGTATTGATGGATTTCGTTTCCGTTATGGGGAACTTCCAGTGGGATCCATGTAGAGCTTGAAGATGAATGGCTTTCCGACTGGGACTCCGCTGATGGATCTTCCTTCAGCGCCAGCTGAAACCTTGACCTGTTTTGGGCCCTGCACTGGCTTTGGTGCTGATATCGGTCTTGGTGCCACAACCCACACCAGACCCCAGAGCTCTGATACTATACGACGAAGCACACCCCATAGTGCTTTCCGAGATGGCTCTGCTTCGGTCACGGGCGCACCCTGATCCCTCTGGGTTGAGCCTTTCAGCAACCCATGGGACTCAACACTTTGCCCTTGCCTCAAATAAGGGTCCAGATTAATCACAATTTATTTGGCACTGAATCTGATAATGCTTGATATGATGAAGGGAATGAGTTTGCTCAGCCGTACACTGAAGACAGCTGGTATGTGAGCTGTAAGATGCATGTGCCTGGATACTTCTCCAGACACTCGGCTGGTGTTCTCACCTGGGCCAACTAATGAGGAAAGTGCCTCCTTCACAGTAGTGATGTAAAGTATGGCTGAGGTTCATAACCTCTTATTGCTTAGTATGGAGGTAAAAACCATTGTTCTCACCAAAGTTCTCCATCTCTGGTAGACGACTACTTGGCCCCTTCATGGGACATGGACAAAGCTATGTTCTGACCACTGGTAAATAGACAGATGGCAAGGCGTCACTTCCATGCCCCAGGTGACCATACATTCTTAACGCTGCACCTGACTCCAGAAAGATTTGGAGAAGGGGTGTTGATGGAATCCTGGGGGCTCAGCCCCTTCCCACCACTCTCAAACTCCTTAGACGACGTAGGGCGTAAACCAGCCTCTCTGTTTTGCTCCCAAACTCAGTCTCCTTCCGAGACAATTTCGACTCTTGTCTCAGACAACCCGAGATTCCAGCTCCTTTGATGCCGTCGCATAAATACACAAGTTCTGTGAAGCTATTCTGCTTCTCTTTGGCATGCTGCTGGCTCCCTCTAGCTTGCCTACGGGTCCCAAGGAACAGCAAGGATCTCTGACTTGGTCTTTCCTTGACGCCAGCTGGGACATCTGGACCCGATTTGGGCCCCTCATTGACTTCGGTGTTGATATTAGTCTTGGTGCCAGAACCAACACCAGACCCCAGAACATAGACATCGGATGATGAAGTTCAACCCATAGTGCTTTTCGTAGTGACATCTGCGACTACCAACGAAGACACACTGTGAATTTACTGGGCTGGAGCCTATTGCCAACCCAACTGACTCTAACAGTGTGCCCTTGCCTTAAATAAAGGCTGTAGGAACGTACCTCTTTTTGACATGGTCACCCACACTTTTTACTCACTGGTATGGATTAGAAGTGCACTGGTTCTCTTTTTACCATGCCCCAGTGTCCGTGCTCTTTCCCTAAAACGATACAAATGTTGACTGTAACCCAGTTGGCAAGGAATTAAGCCCCCTTGTAAGGCCCCCGTAAATGGTACCCCCTAGTATCCAGGGCATGGGTACTACAGAGGGTCCCTAAGGGTTTCAGCATGTATTGTGCCATCCAAATTGACCCACACACAAACTGCATGCAGACTGCCATTGCAGGATATGTGAAATGGTGCAAGCCATTCTAAAAACACAATATTGCCCACTTCCTGTGTGCAGTGCTAAAGTACACCACACATACTATGTATGTCACCCCAACGCAAGCCCTTTAGACCCCCGAGACAGAGTGCATTATAGTACATGTGAGGGCACATCTGCATGAGTAAATATACCCCAGAGATGCCTAGTTCCATTACTAGTCATTGCAAGTGATCAGGAAGCCATTTTAAAGATATGTACTGGGCCCTGATAATTACGGGTTAATCCGCTACATAATGACTTCACTGAAAATAATGGTGTTTGTTATCAAACACCTTGTCTTAATAAATCCGTACCTATGCCAGTATTGGGTTTATGAAGACATGAAATAATGGTGTTTGTTATCAAACACCTTGTCTTAATAAATCTGTATCTATGCCAGTATTGGGTTTATGAAGACATGCACCCAGAGGGCACCTTAGAGGTGCCCCCTGTAGTCCTAATAGTCACTTGGTGTGTTGACTGACTTTTATCTTCCAGCCTGCCACCACAGACTGGTTTCTGGCCCTCTGCAAGGGAGAGCCCGCACTCTGAGGCCATTAACAATGCCTGCTCGGCTGACGGCTTTCTCTCCTCTTCCAGCAGGATGTTAAACAATTTAGTATATCCAGGCCAGAGGCTTCAGAGCCTTTGCCTCCTTTGACATGCAACCCTGAATTCCCCCTAGACCTGAGGAATGCCACCCTTGCCCTGGGACCCATTTGGCACCAGAGCAGACAGGAAATTAGATATTAAGGATGTTTTTCACCTACAGGCTAGTCTTTCTCCTAAGGTGGGCTGCCTGAAGTGAGCAACAAGAGTATGGTTTCATCATCTTAGTTTTTGGTGAAATAGGGACTTCTGGGTCAGGGTTATGCCCATTCCCCACAGGAAGTGGTCATATATGTGGTTTAGAAACCCCAGGCATAGGTAGCCCATTGGCTACTACCTTGTCCTACCCTAAACACCCCTAAATAGAGTATTTAGGGGTCCCCTACACCTGACTGACAGATTTGACTACATGGAAACAGAAGAAGCTGAAAGAAGAGACGAGAATCAAGGACATGCACAGAAACTGGTTCCAAACCCTGCCTTGCTATTTGCCTCTTAAAAATTGCAAAGACCTGAATTGTCCTGCAGCTGTACATCATCCCTAACACTTCAAGGGCTGTCCAGCACTACAACATCCATCTAGCATCTCCCTTGGGATGGAGGAACCATCTCCATGCATCTGCAGGCGCTGACCGCATCTGCCCGGTTCACCATGTTGTTAGCCATTGGGCCCACTGACGGTACAAACCTGCAGGAGGAGGTTTTTGTGTCTCTAATAGGTCAGCCCATCTCTCTGCCGAGTTGTGAGCCGCTAGGCCCTCCAAGAGCCCTCCCTGCATCAATGCCCTGAGTACCAGAGCACTTGCGCCAGCCAAGGCTTGTTTCCCGTCCAGCCCAGACACCACTACCTTGGAAGCCGTCCTGCATATCGAGGGGCTGCAGGACAGACGAGACTCATAACCAGAGTGGCCCTGCTGTTTTGTTTTTCCCTCCTACAGGTGACCCACAACTGTGAGGGCCTAAAACGCAAGTGGACAGTTAGCCTAGTACCTCTGTACCCAAGCCCCCTAGCTGGATTTAGGACTTCTGACTGTGTCCCCTTGGCCTAGCGGTCCCCACAACCTGAGCCACCTTTGGGTTCAACTGGACTTGCGCCCAAGCCTCCCCATTGCAACCTCTTTGTTTCAGGTCCCCTTGACTTTACCGGTGTATTGCTCAAGGCTACTATCCCGACCAGCACCTCTGTACCCGGACACACCAGGGCAGTAAAAGTGAAACTGCTGGTGGTACTTAAGACTTTGGCCTCCTAGTACCTTAAGTCTCAATGGGCACCCCTGAACTCCGACTGCAAGTACTGATGCAAGTACAGTTTTGCTAAATGTTTTTTCCTCCCATAGGTTAACATTGTAGCGTTCAATGCAAATGTCTCAAAACCATTGTTTGAACTTTTTTGCTATTTTCTTCTAAAATCGTTATTTCAGAATGTACTAAAGTTATTCTGAAGATCTTAGTGTCTAAATTCATATAAAAATCGAATTTATTTTTATAAATTTGTCTCAGATTTCTTATTGACTGTGTAAATACTACAAATACTAAACATTCTCCTCTTATAAGCCTAAGCCAGTTGATCACACTGCCACACATAGAGCTCTTGGGATTACTAAAGTAAACCCTGTAAACCAAATAAGGAACATTTGGACTTTTTGCATTTGTACCCTCACATTGTCATCACTACATAAAAAAGCCAGCTTCCTTCAAGGGCCCAGGTCATTTACAATCTTTTCGGCATTTACTCTAAGAATAAGTGCTGTCATGAAAAATGATGGATGAGCTTGCTCTGCCATACACTAAAGACAACTGGTATTATGAGCTTGCAAGATGCAAGTGAACTGGAAACTTCTCCTGATACTGGGTTGATTTCTCCACTTGGGCCAGCTAATGAGGAAAGTGCCTCCTTCACAGTAGTGATGCAAAGGGTGACTGAGATTCTTGACCTCCTGTTGCATCGTATGGAGGTAAAAACCAGTGTTCACACCATAGTCCTCCAAACCGGATAGACAACTGCTGAGCCCATGTTATCTTTTCATGAGGCCCTTACGGACTCCCTTCTGGGGACTTAAACAAAGCGAGGTTCTGGATTTGCTGGAAAATAGGCACTGTATGGACCTGGATTTTTATGTAGTGATGTCTATTTAAGGGCACACCTTGCAAAAAGTCCAGACAAATGTTATTGGTGTACAGACCTTACTTTAATAGTCCCAAGCGCTCTATTTGTGGTAGGCTTTGACTAGGGGGGGTTGAGTCAGGCTGAACCAACTGGTGGGCTTGGGCCTCAAGATGCTCGGGACGTAGGAGGCAGAGGTGACTTTAGGTGACGGATTTTCACCGTAGAAGGGGCCTGCGTGCAGAGGCTGCAGGTGACGTCAGTGGGTCCATGAGGAGTGAAACCACATTGGGCTTGGGCTCTGGAGGGATGGTCTGTCTTGATGACACTGTTGGCCCACTACGACTCTGGCTGGGAGTGACTAATGCAGTGGTAGCTTCAGGTGTCTGGTTTTGGCATTTACGGAGTCGTCCTACTCCTTTTCTTTTTGAGCTTCTGCAGGATGCCTGTGAACAGTTCCGCTGTGTAGGAAAGTTCCCCTTTTTGCATGGTACCCCCTACTCTGATGCACTTTGAGTATGAACTGGGTCCATGCTAATCAGGTGCCTGTGTTCTTTCCCAAAACTGTACCTTTATTTCCACAATTGGCACACCTCAGGCACACATAAGCCCCTTGTAAAAGGTACCAGTGGTACCAAGGGCCTTGTGACCAGAGAGGATCTCTAAGGACTGCAGCAGTGCTTAATTTGTGTCCGTGATTTCTGGTGCTCAGCACCATCACTTAATTCACAGGGCAGGGACTGTACATTTTTTGTCTGCTAGAGGCTGCCTGTGCCCCAGTATTGACACTCTCGCGGGTTCATCTTTCTCCCCGGTGCCAGCTGCTGTGTGTCTCCCAGTACTGGCTCCCTGTCATCAGGTGGTTACATGGAGCAGGTGTGGTGATTCCTGCCACAGCTGGACTGGTACCTGCGCCTGGCTGCCTTCTGGCACGAGAGGCCTGGCTATATGTAAGCTCTAGCGCCTGGCGCCCTCGTGCGTCCAGGTTTGCCCTTTATCCTTCCAGCCTCTCCAACCTAGCACCAGACCCTGTGCTGGCCGGCTACCCGTCCTGTGCGTGACACTACTTCCTGCCCTGGCAGTTTGCACAAGGCCCAGTTCTACCTGCCTGAGGAGATGTGAGACACCTCTCATTACCCCTTACGTCCACTCCGCTGTGTAAAGTCATGCTTCCTCCCACGTGCTAATAAGAGAAGATTCCCGATACTCAGGCTATGCCAAACTACACGCTACTTCTGTCTTGTCGCTGCAGTCAGTGGTCATGTTTGGCATTTGGCTTGTGAACGGAGTGCACATTGTGTGTGCTTAGGTATTGCACCTTTTAGCTCTTAGGTGGTGGTGAAAGCACCCAGTACACATAAAATAGAAAATTCCAGGGCACCTCAAATACAGTTTTTGAGTACCAGGACTTAATCTTTTACAAATTAAGCACTGGGCTGCAGCATGTATTGTGCCACCATCGGAGAACCCTCACCAAACACATACCCATTGCCATTGCCATTGCAGACTGTGTGTTTTGGTGAACCTAAAACTTCAACATGGTTCACATCCCTGTGTGCTATGCCTACAAACCGCTGCCTGTTGTATAGGTAAGTCACCACTCTAGCAGACCGAACAGCCCTAAGGCAGAGTGCACTGTACCACAGGTGGGTGAGGGCATAGCTGCATGAGCAATAGCCACCTACTATGTCTGAATCCATTCTCGGACATTGTAAGCGCAGTGAAGCATATTGAGTACATGGACTGGGAGGTTGTCATTACGAACTCTAAAGCTCCATGATGGCTTTCTTATTGTTAGAACAGCACAATAAACCCACACTGATGGATTTATTACAAATGCCCTCAGACGGCATCTTAGAGATGCCCCCTGTAAAACGACCAGCTCCCTAGACTGTTTCTGACCAACTGAGGTGGGAGCCTTGTGGTCTCGTGGGTCAGAAACAAAGCCTTTTGTTGGAGACTGGAATGGGACCGAGGACCCCCTCGCTCGGCAATGTGACTCCGAGCAGGATTGGGAGGACGACCTTGAGGATGCGGGCAAACTGGATGTGTCTTCGGACACAGGGTTTGCCTCTCTACCTACCTTGGAGGAGGGTGCCTCCTACACTGTGGTGCTCCATCGGGCGTCGGAGGCTCTCCATCTCGGTCCGAGGACCCCCTCCCTCGGGAATGTGACTCCTAGCAGGATTGGGTGGACGACCTTGAGGATGCGGGTGAACTGGATGTGGCTTCGGACATGGGGTTTGCCTCTCCTCCACCTACCTTGGAGGAGGGTGCCTCCTACACAGTGGTGCTCCGTCGGGCGGCGGAGGCTCTCCATCCCGGTCTCCTATGGTGGCCCTCAAGACCAACCTCCTTACTGAGGTGCTCCAGACGGCATCTGCGTTATTGGAGCTGCTGCTCCCTTTCAATGAGGCCCTCCCCGAAGTTCTTTTGGGCACTTGGTTGAGACCGGCCACGGGGGCACCGGTGGATAAAAAAATGTCGCTAGGAGTCATCGCCCGGCGCCTGGTGATCCCGCCTTCCTGACCGCTCAACCCACGCCTGAGAGCCTGGTTATTCAAGCTTCGACGTCGCAGAGTGCATTTCCCACGGCTCAGCCGGACAAGGACTTAAGCGGCTCGACCAATTTGGCAAGAGATTGTTCTCCATGGCCAGCTTGGGGCTGCGGTCGTTTAACACCGCCGGCTTGTTCGGCCGTTACTCCCATGCAGTGTGAGATTCTGTGGCCCAGGTCTTGCCTCAGTGTTCTGAGGAGGTCCAGGCTGTCCTTTCCTAAGCGATTGCAGAAGGTAAGGATGCAGCAAAGTTTGCCATCCGGTGCGGTTTGGATACCGCTGATTCATTGGGCAGGCCGATTTCCACGACGGTGGCATTGCGGTGCCACGCCTGGTTGCGTTCCACTGGGTTCTCACCCGATGTCCAGGGCTTGCTCATGGAAATGCCTTTAATGGTTCCCGCCTCTTTGGCGATAAGGCCGATAACGTCCTGGATCGCTTTGAAGACTCCTGGGCTACGGCCAAGTCATTGGGTCTTTCTACAGAGTGTAGTGTAGTTCCTATATTCCCAATAGGCTCTGCACATTGGAATAATATATCCTGCAGCTTAGACGTAGGACTTAAGTCGACTAGGTCTCTACCGAATATATTAGACTTAATTGTGAGTGCCAGCTAGCTCAGAGGTCACTAGAAACTTTCTCGAAAGTACAAGAAGGGATTAGTCTCTGACAACCATATAACATGACAACTTTTTTCCCCTAAAATGAAACGTATCTCTAGAGTCACGGAAACAATAGATGGCTATTTCACTCAGTCAGTGGTGCATGCTTCGTTTCACCAGAGTTGCTCAGAAATAGAGAGACGGGCGTTTTCAATAAAAGTATTTATTGAACAGTCTTAAGCATAAGAAATGCACTGCTACAATTGAAATTCTAGTTAAGAAGTACAATGCATATAATACGAATTGTATTATAAAATAGTACTGTAAAAGCATGATATGGTTTCTAAGCCATAAACATAGAATACATAAAATGCATAAAATACATACAGTGATTAAATAGTGGCTAAAAGTACTCAACTGGTGCTTCTAAAATACGCCTACCCCGGTGTACCTAACCTAAGTGTAGTACGAGGGAGGAGTAAGTGTGGTGTAGCTTAAGTCTAGTAATCTTCTGCCAAGAATCTGTTCCAAGAATTCTCTACGGGTCTAATCAGCTCCGTATCTTGGTTTTGGAATGATAGAGGTCTTGTATCTCTCTTTCAGGGCTCGATCTCCCAGCAACCCGCAAGGGCAGCCTGGAAACACCGGAGCTGGATTTCTCGGCAAGAGAAAAGACAGCGTCTTCTCAGTGCGTCAGTTGGAGGGTCGGCACTTGCAACGGCAGGGCGTCGGGCAAGTAGTTAGTCGATCTGCTCCTAAACCACCGTGTGTTTGACTGTGCAAATGTAGGCATATTTACACGTTGAAGGTGCCGAGTTTGATGTAAGATTGGACATAATATCGTTACTAGTGCCTCAGTTCCTTGAAAACTCCAGGAGTTCTTGAATAAATTAATATTCAAGCAGGGGGAAGTCCCTGACTGCTGAAGGCGGGTTTTTCCAAGAAATTGTTGTGGATTCTCGGAGTTTAGTGGAAGTAGTGGAAGTAGCCATGCCATATTTATGCTGCATAGGCTAAGATTAAATAAGGTAATGATTCCTATGCCTACATAAGGATTGGGTGAATTATACCTACATATTGGCATGAATCGGGAAAATAACACTAGGGTCCTAGATTCCTACATAACATTTCAGTTCTGCGCGTTGGAATTTCCAAGGCGACACTTGCTAGGTGACGCTTTTTATTGGGAGTGGAGTTGCGGTCTATTGTATGCCTTTCTGCCTATACCACTTCTGCCCAGAGTGCTGAAGAAGATTCGGCGCGACCGGGCCTAAGTCATCCTTGTGGCTCCGAATTGGGCACAAAGATACTTTTATCCTGAGCTACTCAGCATGGCGATTGATCCCCCGATCCGACTGCCTCTTCGGGAGGATCTTCTGTCGCAGCAGCAGGGGACGTTCCTCTACCCGAACATGTCCAGCCTCCACCTCCATGCCTGGAGATTGAGCGGTGACAGTTGACAGCTTTCAATCTTCCTCCCGAAGTCTGTGATGTTATTCTGGCAGCCAGGCGTCCCTCTACTAAAATGGCATATGCCTGCAGGCGGAGCAAGTTTGTAGCATGGTGCACAGCTAAGTCTGTGGATCCTCTTTTGCCCGTCTTTCAAAAGTCCTTCTGTTCCTTCTTTCTATGGCCCAGCAGGGCTCTGCTCTGGGCACTACCAAAGGTTATCTTTCGGCCATCTCCGCCTTTCTACGGCTTCCAGATCTGCCTTCTCTTTTTAAGTCTCCGGTTGTTAACTGTTTCCTGAAAGGCATTACGCACACGTTTCCTCCCGTGCCGTTCATTATGCCTCAATGGGACTTAAACCTTGTCTTAACATATCTGATGTGCGCTCCGTTCGAGCCCCTTCATAACTGTCCTTTGCGTCCTCTCACTCTCAAGACTGCTTTCCTGGTAGCCATCACCTCTGTCAGACGATTGAGTGAGCTCTAGGCTCTTTCTTCCAAACCTCCTTTCCTTTCTGTTCATCCGGACAAGGTGGTTTTAAGGACCCGTTCTTCTTTCTTGCCAAAGGCCTTCCACATCGGGCAGACCATCACTTTGCCCACTTTCTTTCCGCCTCTGAATCCTTCAACAGAGGAAGAGAGGCTCCACTGTCTGGACCCAAAACGTGCGCTCTCGTTCTATCTGAAACGCACGCGACAGTTCCGGGTGGATGACCCGTTCTTTGTTGGCTACGTGGGCGCCATGAAAGGCCGAGCCATGCACAAACTGACCGTCTCTCGTGGGTCGTTCTGTGCATCAAAGCTTGTTACTCGTTGGCTAAGAAAGAGCCTCCTGTGGGGCTGCGGGCCCATTCTACCAGGGTGACTGCAGCCACTACTGCCTTGGGACGCGGCGTTCCCTTGCAGGACATTTGTCACACAGCCTTTTGGGCCTCGCTGCACACGTTTACCAAGGATTACTGCCTTGACAGTCCAGTCCGGAGAGACGGCTTCTTTGGCCGTTTCGGTTCTCTGTGACTTTCTGGCGTAATCTTGTTCGCAGACCCACCTCCAGGGTTGGTATTGCTGGGGTATCTATTCTAAGGTAAGGAATCGATCACTAACGTGTCTCTTTCAGATGCACAAGATACTACTTGTGTAACAATATATCTGTAAGAGACATTAGTTAGTGATAGATACCTTACCGCCCCGCCCATCCTCCCCGTTCTGCGAACTGATTTCTAGGGTTAAGGTCATCCCTTTTAGGGCCCTAGTTTCATGGCACCAATGGTCAGTTTCTTGCATGGCTTTGCGTTCCTGGCGCGGAAAGTCATGCACAGAACTGACGTCAGCGCGCATGGTTGGTGCTTAAGTAGTCTCCGTGACGTCGTCTCGGCGCGTACGACACCAGTGATAAGCACAGGGTCGCACAACGCCACCTACTGACGCGCAGAGGTACTGCTAGCAAACTTTCCGGATCCATTCTGACGTCTGGAGATATTCTAAGGTAAGGAATCTATCACTAACTAATGTCTCTTACAGATATATCGTTACACAAGTAGTAACTTGTGCACCTATCTTTCATTAGCCAGCCTTCCAAGGGGCTGCAGGGGAAAAACCTTGAAGCGGTAGTTGTTGCATTATAGCCTATTTATATTGCTCATGCATGGCACTCATTTATACATGAAGATTTATCTGATATATATATTTTTTGCCAGGTTGTTGTTGTAGAAGATGCTTCCCCAGTGAAATGCCCAATAACAACAAAGTTGATATTGGATGAAGATCCAGAAACTAAGGAACCATTAGTTCAAGTTCACAGACACATGGTTACTAAGCTGAAACCTCATCAAGTGGATGGTAAGCACAATCTGACAAAACTGTGGCTCTATTATGCATACATAATATTTTGTTATAAGTGTGATACGTCGCTTGCATTGCACAATATTAAACAAAGACTTCAGTTCAGGTATGGAAAATACTGCAATGTATAAGGACTTTGAGTGCAGCCTTTAAATTCAACACCTCAACTGATCTCAGTAAAGTCTTGATCTCTGCAGAACCTCATTTCCTTTGTGAAATCCAACTTGAAAAAACTAATGTTACTCTGACATGAGTGGAAACCTGAGACAGATTAAGTGTTGAGAGTGGTTTTCTGTACAGTATTCTCATTTAAGAAGATACTGTCTTCCATTCTCGGTTGTTGTGCTTCATCATTGTGTGTAGAATCATATGACACGGGTGGTCTCACCTAAATTTCAAGGTAGTTATTCTAGTTAGGTGGCCAGTTGGAGGTACAGGGGTGTAGAATGTAAAGGTCCTTATCAAGGTGACTGGTTACGTATTGAAATCTGATAAAGACTGTTAGTTGTAGATTTCTTACCTTAGAATTTCCCCCAGGCGTCATTATCCAGGATTCAATCTTTCATAGATTCACATGCTTGTATCTTCCCCGTGGTCACGGTGGGAGTCTCCCGGTTAAAGAATAACCATAGCATTAGAAGAAAAACTGCCTGGAAACCATAGAGTAGTGAAACAATAGGTAACCTCTCCTCCTCATTATGTGGCCCAAACTACAGCCAATCAGCTGCCAGCAGCAGCCTACACCATTCCCAGCAGAGCCACCATACCTCAGATTTCCAACCGCCTTCGTGTGAGAACAGTCTCCCTGAGCTCAGCTCAGTTTTTCTCTCTACTGAACTTTTGACCTTCTACAGTTGGAAGTAAGATACTGATTTT
This sequence comes from Lissotriton helveticus, assembly GCF_964261635.1. Lineage (NCBI taxonomy): Eukaryota > Metazoa > Chordata > Amphibia > Caudata > Salamandridae > Lissotriton > Lissotriton helveticus. Next base: position 2,128,360,327 of record NC_136063.1, read on the forward strand.
TGTCAAGATTATTTCATTAAAAATGTCTGAAGGCTCCAAGAAGAGACTTTTGAGAGCTTGCAAGTCCTGTGGCAAGGCCAGATTATTTTCTGAGGACCCACATAAGGAATGCTTGTACTGCTTGTACCCCAAGCATGTTCCTAAGGACTGCAAATATTGCCGGACCTTCTCTGCCAACACCCTTAAGGATAGAGAAGCTTGTCTCTTGTTATGGCTTCAAAAGAGAAAATCTACAGACTCAGAGTCTGAGGGGGAAGCCAAAGGACACACCTCTAAAAAACATGAGAGAGTCCTCGGAGGAAAAAGGAGATTTAAAAAGACAGAAAGGTGGAAAAATCAAAGATGGTGAACCGTCTTCATCTCTTCCTCCTACTCCTCTCAAGCCTACCTCAGAAAAGAAGGCTCCATCGTCGTTACCGTCGACGAAATCTGCTGTAATTCCAGTCAGATCGCCGACGAAGCCGTCGACGGCCACGACGACGATCTCGTCGTAGACTACGACGACAATCTCGACTACGACCGCTTCGTCAACATCGATGACGACTCCGTCGACGGTGAGTGCCAGACCTTCGTCGACCGCAAGACCTTAGTCGACGACCGTCCCGTCGACGACACAATTAGTGGTCCAGTTGACGACGAGAAAATGGTCGACGATGCCTACAATTGGATCTCCAACGATGATGACATCAACCTACATCTCGATAAAAAGGATTGCTCCGTCGACGGGCTCGTCGGCGAGCAAAAAAGGAGTTTTCTACTCCGAAGATTTCCCCTCTTCTTCCATCTACCATACTGGATTGCCAGGAATCTGAGGAGGAAGGACCCTATGGAGTTGCCTATAGTCCATCACAACTTCATATTAAGAATCAGGACTCGGAAGAGGAAGACTTCCAAGAGGTTCAAGAGCATTTCTCTTTTAAAGATAGCCCTGTAAGAGTCCCGAAGCGGTATGAGTCCTTCCATCAAGCTTATCACTACGAGGATGAAGAGGAAGTGAATCCACCTGTTCAGGAAGAGGCTCTATCAGTGCCTGTATCTTTGATATCAGACTTGAGGCACATGATTGACAATTATTACCGTCGTTTTCCGGAATATAATGTTCCGGCCTCTACTACGGCTTCTGCAAATGTTTCTCAGCCTGTGAGAGAAACACCTATTCAGTCACCTCCTCCAGTTCAACATACGGACGTAACAAAAGTTATTACAATTCGAGACGATTTAACCAATTCAGATCATGACGATCAAGCTGAGGAAGGAGAAATTCCTCAAGATGATGTGGTTGGGGATGAATGGGACCAGTATATTGTTCCAACTTTCCCGGTGTCACCGTTACCGCAAGCAAGTTCTCCGCCAGTGGATATAGCCAGCTTTCATGATCTGATTGTAAAGACTGCGAAGAGATTTCAACTTACTGTGCCGGTTAAGGAAAGTGATTGCTTTATTTATGACTTCAAAGAGTCTGCTAGGAAGTCCATAAGAGCTATCCCAATTATTCAGCATATCTGGGACGAAGGAATCAAGCTGATGAAAAATCCGGCTTCAGTTCCAGCTTCAATACCTAAGCTGGATGAGAAATACCGCGCTCCAGAAACGGCTCCGGCATGTCTTATCGGTCATCCTCGTCCGGAGTCGGTTGTGACCCAAGCAGCGCAAAAGCGCTACAAAAATACGATGCAAACATGCATGGCACCTCCTGATAAGGAGGGCAAGAGAATAGACGGTATAGGCAAACGCTTTGCAGTCATGGCAGCAGCATCAATCAAAGCGGCTAACGCAATGGCACTTCTGAGACGATTTAATAGACAGATGTGGTCTGACATCGCGCCAATCCTGTCGCATCTCCCGGAGGATAAGAAGGAGGAAGCAAATACGATTTTGCAGGATGGAGCCAAGGCAACGTCTGAGTCCATAGACGTAGCAATGGACATAGCGTCTATAGCTTTCCGTCAGATGGCTGGAGCGGTGACCCTACGGAGACAGGGGTGACTCAAGTCAACCTCCTTTAGACCTGAAGTCCAGTCTAAAATCTTGGACATGCCTCTTTGGCAAACATATTGACGAGGCATTCCAAGGAATAAAAGCAGATACCGATACTGCTAGATCTTTGGGATCGTTGCAGCTAGGCCGTTACCAGTCTTTTCGCGGCAGAGGATCCAGAGGTCATTTTCAGCAACGCTCCTTATCAATCTAATAGGTACCAACCGTACAATCAGCAGGGGCACCGTCAATACTCCCCAAACCAGCAGTATCGATCCTCGAATACTATTTTTCAACAACCAGGAAGGAGAAAATCTGCTGCCAGAGGAAAGCAAGACTCTGGTCGCAGACAGTGATGTTCTTCAGGCGCCTCAGACACCGTTTCAGATCGATCAGTGCCATTACCTCTCTCAATTTCTACCACATTGGCAGTCCATAACATCGGACAGATGGGTATTAGACATCATTACACAGGGTCACACCCTGGAGTTCTCACAAAAACCTCCAAATCGACCACCTCTGTAGGAAGGTAGATCCCTGACTATGGTTGCCCCCAACTTTTTGCCTGGTGTTTTGCTGGTTTTCTGACTTAGTTGACCTGGGGCCCTGCTATTCAGGACCCCAGGCCTACTGCTCTCTCTGTAAAATGGATTCCATGTACCTTAGGTACATATCTAAATTGGATACTGAGTCACCTTACCAGTCCCTGTACAGTGTACCTTAGGTACCCAGGGCATAGGTGTACCCAGGGCCTACCAGGGGCTGCAGCATGTATTATGCCACCCCTGGCTGGCCATCCAAATCTGACACAACTGGCTGCTTGACAGCTGGGGCAAGGTGGTGTAATCACCCTTTGCTTTAGATATAGTATACCTATATCTAACCCTAAAAATGGACACACAGATCTCCTATCAGTCACTCCTATGGCAGGCCTTAACAATCCTGAAGGCAGAGTGCTTGGAATCGTGTGAGATGGTGCTCTGGCATGAGCTGAGCCTGTCTGCGGCTTTCGGGATCCATCCCTTAGCCGTTTCCATGATATCGCATACCATATACTCTTAAGTGCATTATAATCCTCGCGGTTATATGCCAACTCTGGTATCGCTTTATCAAAACATGTCGAGTAAGGTGTCATACGAATTGGAATACTAACCCCTCGCCAATTCTGGCGACGGGGTTAGCATTCCACCCTTCTAGAGGGACACGACATGTATGTAACCCCTAACCCCGGTTAAAGTCAAACAGAGCCTCAGCTCCACAAAATGGATGCTGCCACCGAGACACAAGTCTGCCCTCCTGCTGCTGGGAGTCCTCCCAGAGCAGGAGATAAGGACAAAGGGTTTCCTGCCAGGGGCGGTGCCAGCACCGTCCCAGACAGGGTTTTGTGTATTGTAGGTAGGCAGGGCTTCAGAGGAAGGTGACTGCACGTGGCACCCCGGTGCTCACTGTGCATAGGCTGGCTGGAACCAGTTCCAGGGTCACTCCAGACCCTGTGCTGGGGAAAAGCCCGCCAAGGAAGTGGGTGTAACCACCCCCCTCCTAGTCCCACCCCTAGGGCAGGACTTAGTCGCGTGCCAGCCCCTTTTTACAGGATAAAGGTAGGAACTGGCCCCCTTCCAAATCAGATCATCTTTGAATCCTGAAGCTACTTTCCACGAAAGGAACTCAAGACTTCTTCCTAAGATTTCTCCCTTGTGACTAAGGAGTAGTCACCCTGCATCCGCAGGCACCATCTTAAGAACACTGCGGTCTGCTGCAAGTCTCTCCTCCGGATCAAGACTGCCCAGCTCGACGAGAACCGGCTTCCCTGGCACCTCTGGCCTCTACCTGCATCATCAGTCACGCTGAGATTCGTGGGTGTGACGAGACCTCGAGGGACCGGCCATCTTCAAGACTGCACGACTTCTTTCCAGCAAGCCCGCCGAGTAATTTCCTGGTGAGTGCTTTGGGGTCCGAGAAGCCCCGACCCTGAGCAGCTCCAGCACCGAAGTGCAGCCTCCCAGCATCTCCACGATCTGCGTGGGGCCCTTCTGCTTTTTGCTGCTCACCGCGTTGTTTGGCTACTAGCCCGCTGGCTTGTGGCCTTCTGAACGACGCCCGACGACATTTCTGCTGCTGGTCTGGTTGCTCCAGGCTGGCCCTTGCTCCCTTCCAAAAGAGGAGCACCCCGGACCCTCCTGGTCCACTCAAGACGCCATTTTGAGTCCACCGCGTGGGCTTGAATTAGCCAAGGCTTGTTGCCCAATCCTGGGTAACTTCGACGCCGACAGCTTCATCCATCGTGGGACAGCTCGCCTCTCCATCCTGGTCGCCGACAACGCCTCCTGGTCCGTGAGATCTGCAGAGCCAGCGTCGCCCACTCACCTGACTGCGGTGACTTCGCCCGGTGCCATCCTGGTGCCCACTTAATCACTGGCTAGTGATTCAAGAACTTGGTCCCCTCTGCTTTCAGGTTTTCTTCTTCCTTGATCCAGGCTTGGATCCATCAAACTTTTCTTCACTGGTCGCCTGCCAGCAACTTCCTTCTTCCAGGCTCCTGGTCCGGCAACGAGATTCCCGACGTCTTTTCAGACCTATGCAGCTGCAGCCCCTGGGCTAGGTAACTTCGGCACTTCGGTGTCCCAGCATAGCCTCACTATCCTAGGGTCAGGATCCACTGTCGTTTTCTTTCTACCAGGTCGGGTTCGCCCGTGAACACTAACTTTGCCTTTACTAGCTTCCATAGACTTTGTCCCGCATCCCGCGTGAGAGTGCACACTCTGCACCCGAGTCCCCTAGGTCTCCTAGAAGTAATCTAACGATTCCCTAGTTAAGTCCTAGCGATTCCAAAGCCTATTAGTACTGTACTTACCTGCTAGTAATTTCGCATTCCACTTTTAGAATATATGGTTTTTCGTGCCCCTCGGGCATTTGTGTATAACGTGCTAACTTAAGTATTTTCGTAAGAGTTTTGTTGTGTGCCTAGCACCCTGTCCTCATAAAGAGTACAGGGTTGTTGTAATTCTAATAAATACATTGTTTATTTTCATAACACTTGTGTGGTGTCCTTTCAATGGGTGTTCAAGGGGTAATGTGATGGTAAAACAGCTGGCTTAACACGCCCTCTAGAGTCTTAGCCTTAGACTGCTCGTATCCATGCTACTAGGATAGCTGGTCTATAAGGTTGACTTACAACCAATCATCAATAAGGGTTGTTTGGACTGATATATAGTGATCACTAGAATAGTGAACACTGCACATCAGGCCAACTTCTCACAACCTCTTTGCAGAGTTCAACAACATCTTGCAGCACTCAAAGCAGAGGTTTTATCCCTCATATTGAAAGGGGTGATAGAAGAAGTCCCATCAGGTCAGCAAGTGACCGGCTTCTATTGGCACTTCTTCCTAATAAAGAAGAGACAATCTTCCAAATGGAGGCAGGTACTGGACCTCAGAGATCTGAACGAATACATAAAGAAAATCTCATTCCGCATGCTGTCCCTACAGGAAATGCTTCTCTTACTTCGCAAGGGAGACTACATGGTCTCCTTAGACCTGTTGGACGCATACTTTTATATTCCGGTCCATAAAAAGCACAAAAAGTATCTTCGATTCATGGTGGCGTCATTACCAGTTCAAAGTGTTTCCCCTCGGCCTGAAGTCTGCCCCCAGAGTTTTCACAAAATGCATGGCTCCGATAGCTGCACATCCAAGGCAGCAAGGTCTCCAAATGTTTCCCTATTTGGACGACTGGTTGATAAAAGGACCATCGTACCAAGCAACGCAAGAGTCTTTACAGATCTTTATGGACCTCTTTCAAAGATTAGGCCTTCGGATAAACAAAGAAAAATCATTTCTTCTCCTGACACGTTCACTACAATTCCTCAGAGCAATATTAAAAACTCAGGAAGTAAAAGCGTTTACATCAGAGGAACGCGTAATGAAAATCCTACATCTGACCGCATGTCTTGCATCAAAAAAGTCCACTTCCATCAGGATCTTCAAATCATTACTGGGAATGATGTCCTCTTGTATCCCATTGATTCCCAACTGCCGGTTACATATGAGACCGCTGCAAGAGGCCCTGGACAAACAATGGGTTCAAGCTCTAGGTTCCTTCGACGACAAGTTGGTCATAACCTGTCAAATCAAACGAGCAATGTCATGGTGGGGTATCAGGAGCAACCTGACAAAAAGGCCTGTTATTCGAACCTCAATCTCCAAGTTACGTCATGACATCAGACGCTTCATTGCGAGGTTGGGGAGCACACCTGCAAGACCTAGAGATTCAAGGCCTTTGGTCTCCTCAAGAGGCAAAACTTCACATCAATCTCTTGGAATTAAAAGCTGTTTGCCTGGGCCTCCTTTCTTCCCAGAATTCAAGGTTCTTCGGTCTTCGTAAGGACAGACAGCACTACTTCAATGTTCTACCTTTGAAAGCAGGGGGGCACAAGCACACAAAATTTGGACTTGGCTTCTTCGCCAAAACATAGCTCTGCAAGTGGAGCATGTTCCAGGCATAGACAATACAAGAGCGGATCTTCTAAGCAGATCGTCCGACATCTGCCACGAGTGGGAGTTAAATCAAGACCAACTGAATCGGATCATCCAATTGTGGGGCAAACCAAGTTTGGACTTGTTTGCAACTCAGAGCAACACAAAATGCAAGCATTATGCCAGCAGATTCCCTCAGAAGGGTTCGAGAGGGAATGCTCTTCATCTACGATGGACAGGAATGTTCGCTTATGCCTTCCCTCCCTTTCCTCTAATTCCGAGAACATTGAGAAAGATGAGATCGGAACCTTGGCAAATAATTATAATAGCCCCACCCTGGCCAAGACAATTTTAGTATACAGAACTTATCCAATTGTCAGTGGAGCCACGGATACAGTTCCCAATAACCAAAACTTTTATTTCCATGAACAGAGGCCAAGTACTTAACCCACAATTGACTTCTCTAAAATTGTCGGCTTGGAACCTTTTGATCATGAATTCCAGTCACTAGATATCCCTCAGGAATGTTGTGAGATTTTGAAAAGTTCTGCAGCACTGTCTACTAACAAGACATACACTGCAAAATGGAAAGGATTCTGTAATTGGTGCCTTGCTCATAAGGTGCATCCCTTTTCTTCTCCACCTGAGCAAATCCTTCCTTACCTGCTGCAATTAGCCAGTTCAGGACTTTCGCATTCATCGATTAAAGTCCATTTAGCAGCAATATCCAGATATCGAAGATCTCCAGGATGTCCATCTCTTTGGTCTCTAAGACCAATTAAAGAATTCTTAAAAGCGTTATTTAGAAAGTTTTCTCCAATAAAACGTCCTCCACCTCCTTGGCAGCTCAACACGGTCTTGTCGCAACTCATGAAAGCACCTTTTGAGCCAATCCACAAATCAGAGTTGCAATTCCTGTCATGGAAAGTAGCGTTGCTCCTGGCACTCATATCAGCCAGGAGAGTCAGTGAAATTCAAGCCTTTTCAATACAAGATCCCTTTATACAATTCAGATCGGATAAGGTGCTGTTAAGAACTAATCCAAAATTTGTTCCTAAAATACCATCTTCCTTTCATCTAAATGAACCGGTGATTCTGCCTACATATTTCAAGAATCCATCTACAGCGGCAGAAAAAGCTCTCCATACTTTGGACATAGGCAGATGTCTAAAGTTCTACATTGAAAAGACAAAACCCTTTCTCAAATCAAACCAATTAAACTCAGGGCCTAGAAAAGGTTTGGCTCTTTCAAGATCCTCCATCTCTAGATAGATTGCATCCGCCATCGTCTTCTGTCAAGAGAAAGCAGGAAGACCTCTCGACACGAAAGTCCGTGCTCACGATACACGGAAAATGGCAACGTCATCTGCATTGCTCGCAGATGTATCCCTTCCAGACATATGCAGAGCAGCAACTTGGTCGAATGTTCATACATTCACCAAACATTACTGTCTGGACACCGCATGGAAAGCAGATGCAGCAGTGGGACCAGCAGTTCTGCGACATCTTTTTAAATAAGGTACATGTTTATAAATTTACAGTTTTCTGTAATGTTGTTTATGCACAAACATTTTTAATGACAAGTGGTCTTTCATGCCTTTTGATTCTTAATGAGTCTTTTAAAAAATAAATAAAAATAAAGCGTATGGCACACTGCCCTGAGAAACAAGCATTAGAAATGCAATCGGGCTCGGATTTATTTGAGTTTGAGCTAATGGCATTGGAAATGCCAATGTCTTTTTGCCATGTGTTATGGAGTGTCTGCATGTGGTGTGTAGTGGAAGTATGTTGGTTGAATTGTAATTTTACCAATGGTGGCATGCTCTGCTTTATATGAATATGTTTAAAAGTAAAGTGTACCATACTGCGATTGCCTGGTGGAAGGGTGCACTGACGGCTGGTGGGTGTGTGCTTGGTAAAAGCGTGCACAGATGGATGATGGTTGTTGGTGTTTGTGCATGGTGAAAGCATTCATTGACGGCTGGGGGGGTGTTGTTGTGTGTGTTGTTTTCTGTGTGCTGGTGAGTGTGTGGTGGTGAGTCTGTGGGGGTGAGCCTGGGGAGTGAGTGTGGTGGTGAGTGTGTTGTGTTGAGTGGTGACAAGTGTGTGGTGTTGAGAGACTGAGGTGTGTGGTTTGTGTGTGCGTTATGTGTGTGTGGTGTATGTGTGTGGTGTTTTCTGCACACTCACACACTGCCCCTACACATTCACACACTGCTCACCCGCACACTCCCAATGTCACCCTGCATAGTCGCACACTGTTTACCCTGCACACTCATTCTGCACACTCACACAATGTGCACCCTGACACACTGTCTCTGCAGTCACTCCGCACTCACTGTCACTCCGCACTCACTGTCACTCCGCACTCACTGTCACTCCGCACTCACTGTCACTCCGCACTCACTGTCACTCCGCACTCACTGTCACTCCGCACTCACTGTCACTCCGCACTCACTGTCACTCCGCACTCACTGTCACTCCGCACTCACTGTCACTCCGCACTCACTGTCACTCCGCACTCACTGTCACTCCGCACTCACTGTCACTCCGCACTCACTGTCACTCCGCACTCACTGTCACTCCGCACTCACTGTCACTCTGCACTCACTGTCACTCTGCACTCACTGTCACTCTGCACTCACTGTCACTCTGCACTCACTGTCACTCTGCACTCACTGTCACTCTGCACTCACTGTCACTCTGCACTCACTGTCACTCTGCACTCACTGTCACTCTGCACTCACTGTCACTCTGCACTCACTGTCACTCTGCACTCACTGTCACTCTGCACACACTGTCACTCTGCACACACTGTCACTCTGCACACACTGTCACTCTGCACACACTGTCACTCTGCACACACTGTCACTCTGCACACACTGTCACTCTGCACACACTGTCACTCTGCACTCACTGTCACTCTGCACTCACTGTCACTCTGCTGTCACTCTGCACTCACTGTCACTCTGCACTCACTGTCACTCTGCACTCACTGTCACTCTGCACTCACTCTGCACTCACTCTGCACTCACTCTACAGTCACTCTACAGTCACTCTACAGTCACTCTGCACTCACTGTCACTCTGCACTCACTGTCACTCTGCACTCACTGTCACTCTGCACTCACTGTCACTCTGCACTCACTCTGCACTCACTCTACAGTCACTCTGCACTCACTGTCACTCTGCACTCAGTCACTCACTGTCACTCTGCACTCACTCTGCACTCACTCTACAGTCACTCTACAGTCACTCTGCACTCACTGTCACTCTGCACTCACTGTCACTCTGCACTCACTGTCACTCTGCACTCACTGTCACTCTGCACTCACTGTCACTCTGCACTCACTGTCACTCTGCACTCACTGTCACTCTGCACTCACTGCCACTCTGCACTCACTGCCACTCTGCACTCACTGCCACTCTGCACTCACTGCCACTCTGCACTCACTGCCACTCTGCACTCACTGCCACTCTGCACTCACTGCCACTCTGCACTCACTGCCACTCTGCACTCACTGTCACTCTGCACTCACTCTGCACTCACTCTGCACTCACTGTCACTCTGCTGTCACTCTGCACTCACTGTCACTCTGCACTCACTGTCACTCTGCACTCACTGTCACTCTGCACTCACTGTCACTCTGCACTCAGTCTGCACTCACTGTCACTCTGCACTCAGTCTGCACTCACTGTCACTCTGCACTCAGTCTGCACTCACTGTCACTCTGCACTCAGTCTGCACTCACTGTCACTCTGCACTCAGTCTGCACTCACTGTCACTCTGCACTCAGTCTGCACTCACTGTCACTCTGCACTCAGTCTGCACTCACTGTCACTCTGCACTCAGTCTGCACTCACTGTCACTCTGCACTCAGTCTGCACTCACTGCCACTCTGCACTCAGTCTGCACTCACTGCCACTCTGCACTCTCAAACTGCACTCTCAAACTGCACTCTCAAACTGCACTCTCAAACTGCACTCTCAAACTGCACTCTCAAACTGCACTCACTGTCACTCTGCACTCAGTCTGCACTCACTGCCACTCTGCACTCAGTCTGCACTCACTGCCACTCTGCACTCAGTCTGCACTCACTGCCACTCTGCACTCTCAAACTGCACTCTCAAACTGCACTCTCAAACTGCACTCTCAAACTGCACTCTCAAACTGCACTCTCAAACTGCACTCTCAATCTGCACTCTCAATCTGCACTCTCAATCTGCACTCTCAATCTGCACTCTCAATCTGCACTCTCAATCTGCACTCTCAAACTGCAATCTGCACTCTCAAACTGCAATCTGCACTCTCAAACTGCAATCTGCACTCTCAAACTGCAATCTGCACTCTCAAACTGCACTCTCAATCTGCACTCTCAATCTGCACTCTCAATCTGCACTCTCAATCTGCACTCTCAATCTGCACTCTCAATCTGCACTCTCAATCTGCACTCTCAATCTGCACTCTCAAACTGCACTCTCAAACTGCACTCTCAAACTGCACTCTCAACTCTCAAACTGCACACTCAAACTGCACTCTCAAACTGCACTCTCAAACTGCACTCTCAAACTGCACTCTCAAACTGCACTCTCAAACTGCACTCTCAAACTGCACTCTCAAACTGCACTCTCAAACTGCACTCTCAGTCTGCACTCTCAATCTGCACTCTCAATCTGCACTCTCAATCTGCACTCTCAATCTGCACTCTCAATCTGCACTCTCAACTCTCAATCTGCACTCTCAATCTGCACTCTCAACTCTCAATCTGCACTCTGCACTATCAAACTGCACTCTGCACTCTCAAACTGCAGTCTGCACTCTGAAACTGCACTCTGAAACTGCACTCTGAAACTGCACTCTGAAACTGCACTCTCAACTCTCAAACTGCACTCACAACTCTCAATGTGCACTCTCAACTCTCAATCTGCACTCTGCACTCTCAATCTGCACTCTCAAACTGCACTCTCAAACTGCACTCTCAAACTGCACTCTCAAACTGCACTCTCAATCTGCACTCTCAAACTGCTCTCAAACTGCTCTCAACCTGCACTCTCAAACTGCACTCTCAACTCTCAATCTGCACTCTCAACTCTCAATCTGCACTCACAACTCTCATGCTGCACTCACAACTCTCATGCTGCACTCTCAATCTGCACTCACAACTCTCAATCTGCACTCTGCACTATCAAACTGCACTCTCAAACTGCAGTCTGCACTCTGAAACTGCACTCTGAAACTGCACTCTGAAACTGCACTCTCAACTCTCAAACTGCACTCACAACTCTCAATGTGCACTCTGCACTCTCAATCTGCACTCTCAAACTGCACTCTCAAACTGCACTCAATCTGCACTCTCAAACTGCTCTCAAACTGCTCTCAAACTGCTCTCAACCTGCACTCTCAACCTGCACTCTCAAACTGCACTCTCAAACTGCACTCTCAACTCTCAATCTGCACTCACAACTCTCATGCTGCACTCACAACTCTCATGCTGCACTCTCAAACTGCACTCTCAACTCTCAATGTGCACTCGCAACTCTCAATGTGCACTCTCAACTCTCAATCTGCACTCTGCACTTTCAATCTGCACTCTCAATCTGCACTCTCAAACTGCACTCTCAACTCTCAAACTGCACTCTCAAACTGCACTCTCAAACTGCACTCTCAAACTGCACTCTCAAACTGCACTCTCAAACTGCACTCTCAAACTGCACTCTCAAACTGCACTCTCAAACTGCACTCTCAATCTGCACTCTCAAACTGCACTCTCAAACTGCACTCTCAAACTGCACTCTCAAACTGCACTCTCAAACTGCACTCTCAAACTGCACTCTCAAACTGCACTCTCAAACTGCACTCTCAAACTGCACTCTCAAACTGCACTCTCAATCTGCACTCTCAATCTGCACTCTCAATCTGCACTCTCAATCTGCACTCTCAATCTGCACTCTCAAACTGCACTCTCAAACTGCACTCTCAAACTGCACTCTCAACTCTCAATCTGCACTCTCAACTCTCAAACTGCACTCTCAAACTGCACTCTCAAACTGCACTCTCAAACTGCACTCTCAAACTGCACTCTCAATCTGCACTCTCAATCTGCACTCTCAATCTGCACTCTCAATCTGCACTCTCAATCTGCACTCTCAATCTGCACTCTCACACTGCACTCTCACACTGCACTCTCAATCTGCACTCTCAATCTGCACTCTCAATCTGCACTCTCAATCTGCACTCTCAATCTGCACTCTCAATCTGCACTCTCAATCTGCACTCTCAATCTGCACTCTCACACTGCACTCTCACACTGCACTCTCACACTGCACTCTCACACTGCACTCTGATTCTGCACTCTGCACTCTCAATCAGTAATATTCAATGTTTTGATATCGTTTACTGCGTATTTGAGCTTGAATGTCACCATTTAACAATAACGAGTTGTAGTTTGTCAGACTTTCATAGTCTATGCCCTATTCAGTCCCCAAGAATGCTAAAATCTGTTAGTTATTTAATTAAAATTCTAGTAAATAACCTCATCTTTCAGTTCTTAATTAACCACCAAAGCCCCTTCTCCATTCACAGAAGAAGCTTAGTTGTGCTTCTTTTAATGTTTTTGCTGATGTGTGTACTACTTGCCCATGCACGTGGACTCTGGAGCACGAACCAAGAGAAGACGGTTTTCGCATGACTGCCTTTTGTGAGAAGGGAGGGCGAAAGATGTAATTGTGCTTTCTGTGTGGAAGCGTTTTAAAATGCAGACGGCACGAATTAAAATGTATGAAATATTTTAACACACAAAAATATATTTTATATTCTTCTTGAGCATGCCCCATTCCTTTGCTTACCTTCAGTAGCTTTACCGAAAAAAATGGAACCTGCAAGTTAACCTTAAAACATTCGTCATCAGTTATCTTTTAAAAGTTGGCTACTCGTGACTCCGCCAGCATGCCCTCTACAATGGAAAAACATATCCATACAGGTGAAGTGTACATTTCTTACCCAGCCTGTGAAATCTTGAAAGTGAAACCTTTCCAAACTACCTACTGGAAAAAAGTTGTCAGGTGACACATCAACAGCTAAAAGCATAGGTGTGTTCGTCCTAAGGTCACAACACATTGAATGTCGGAAAGAAAGCAATTTTGAACACTGTGTATTGTTTGCTGTAACAGTTCGATTATTTACATCTAGGTGCAGCCATCTGAAATGATCATTTGAAACGGTTATATCATGGTGGCGACTGGATATTGCCACTGTTTACTGGACGACCTCTCTTCGCAACCGCAAAGATTGTGTTCTAATCCTGTCTCTAATTTGTGCTTTCTCGCTCTCACCTCATCTTCCCAAATAATCCAGAACAATTTGCAAGTAAGAGATTTGTTTTGTATGCTGCTCCAACAAACCATGTGGGAGTGACGATGCCCGTGTACAGGGACACGTGATAAATACACACAGGAGGGTTGTCGTTCGATACTGGTGCTTCTCGTTTGCATGGCAGGTGGTAGGCAGGACGTTCCGAGCTTCGCCGATACGGATGAGGGAGGGGGCCGTGGGCCCCCGTGTCTTGCTGTCTCAGCGCCGGATGAGTGAGGCTAATGAAGCCCTTTCCCGGCCTGGCATGCAGCAGCTGCGCGCAGAGCGCTGCTGAATGGTGAACGCGCCCGGCCATCTGGATTCACTTACGGAGGCACCCTGACAGCTCCTAATTATAATTAATGTACTTCTGTGCGCGCACACGCACAAAAAATGCCAAACATGGCGGACGAAAACTACATTTAGCCTATCACGTCAAGGCTACTACAAAGACACCACAGCGAAGACGAATCACTGGGCAGATGACATAAGACACTAAGGAATGTGTCTGGCCAAAGCCCTAGAGATACTTTTTTTTCTCTTTAACATTAGGAGCTCGAAGCTCCACCCACTTCGTGGGCGTAGGCCGCGCCCTAAAAAGGGGGTCTAGCCTAGAAACGTTCTTGCAAAAAGGACTATCTATTCTGATACAAGCATGTGAATCTATGAAAGATTGAATACTGGAGAAAAAACTAGTTACTTACACTATGGTTCTCCAGTATTATCTTTCATAGATTCACATGCGCCCGCCCACCTCCCCGTTTCTGCTAGGTAGACCACCTTTTATCTCTGGTTTTTCTTACAAAGCTCACTCTTGGGCTGTCGGAAATCTGAGGTATGGTGGCTCTGCTGGGAATGGTGTAGGCTGGTGCTGGCAGCTGTTTGGCTGTAGTGTGGGCCACATAATGAGGAGAAGAGGTTTATTTATTTATTTTCAAAGTTTTATATAGCGCGAACAAGATCTTTGCAGATATCAGAGCGCTTTACAGAAGCGAGGGGTAAGGGAAACAAGGGGGTGGTTAAGCAAACTTTTTGGGTACAAAATAGTAGTAGGTAGTGAGTAGCAAAATAGGATAGCAATCATATAAAACAAAAAGAACAGTTAGACAATCAGATAAGCAAATAATACAAAGTCGGTGCAACGTGTTCGATATATCCAAAAAGGAGTTCAAGTGAATTTAGCCATAAGGATGGCTTTTACTTCTTTCTTAAAAAATGCAGTGGAGGAGATAACCCTTGTTTCGGGAGGGAGTGCGTTCCAGATCCTGGGTGCCATTCCAGAGAAGGAGCGTTTATATGTTTTTTCCTTCCGGAATCTTCGTGGTTTCAGGAGGAGATTTTTTGTGCTTCTGGTGGATCTCGAGCCCCCTGATATAGCCAGCTTTTGAGTGAGGTAATTGTGTGACTTGTGGTGTACAGCCATGTGAGTCATACAAGCGATTTTCAGCTGTATCCTAGCTTCGAAAGGCAGCCAGTTCAGGGTTTTTAAGTCAGGGGATATATGCGAATGTTTTTTTGATCCAGTGAGAAGTCTTGCTGCAGCGTTCAAGGAGGCTCTTAGGGGTGCGGTTGTTGATAGGGGGAGTCCGCAGAGAGCGACGATTCCGTTGTCTATGCGTGGTATGACTAGGGCTTGTACTGCAGTTTAAAAGTCCTTAGCTGGGAGGAAGGGTTTAATTTTCCTCAGTGTTGATTTGGAAATTCGCTCCCTTAGTTGCTTTGCTGATATGCTGCTGCATGTTGAGATTGGTGTCAAGTGTGATGCCTAAGGATTTCGCGGAGTCCACGATAGTGGGTTGGACATTGAGTGCAGTTCGGTGCTTTAGCCAGGTTTGGGTGGTGGAGATTTTCGAAGGAGGTGAGATCAGAAGGAACTCAGTTTTCAGAGCATTTAGTTTGAGGTGATTATCGGCCAACCATGATTGGGTGTTTCTGAGCGTGGAGTTCAGAAGTTTGATGTCTTCCGGTGATTGTAGTTTGCGATAGAGTGGAGTGTCATCGGCGTACATGTGAAAGTGAACATTAGATGCTTGTAACAAAGTGTCGAGTGGTTCCATGATTAGATTGAACAAAGTTGGGGATAGGGAAGATCCTTGTGGGACGCCTAATGTTACAGGCACAGATGGGGATAACACGTTGTTGATCTTGAACTTTTGAGACCGGTTATGTAGAAAAGAGGTGAACCACTTGAGAACAGTCCCAGATAGACCCATTCTGGTGTTTAACAGCTCAAGTAGATTCTCATGTTTGACAGTGTCAAATGCTGACGAGAGATCAAGTAGGATGAGGAGGCACGTGTCGTTATGATCTAGGATTTGGAGTGCGTCATCAATTATGTGTGTCATAGCCGTTTCCGTATTGTGTCTTGCTCGGAAGCCTGACTGATGAGGGTTGAGGAGGTCAAACTGATCGATGTGTTTTGTCAGTTGGAGTTGTACGCATTACAAGTTACCTATTGTTTCACTACTCTATGGTTTCCAGGTAGTTTTTTAGGTTTTGCCTAGCCAATGCGTACGAAGTACGCATGCGCTAGCAAAATCTTATGTTTTTCTCTGTGGGGTCGGGTATCCGCCCCCTCCTCCCATTGGCTAGCTCCATAAATGGAGGCTAGCCATTGGGAGAAGGCTCTGTCCGTCAATCTCGGACCAGATTCGGGGGCGTTCCCGCGATTTTTTCCCTCTCCGCCCCTCTGTGTGCTCATCTCGGCGGTGGGCGTGTTTTTTTTGTTGTTTTTTTTGTCAGGGCGTGTTCTCTCATTCCGCCGGGGGCCCGTCGACTTCTCGTTGCTCCAAGAAGTCCAGGTCAGTGCTCTGCATTTTTATTTGATATCCTGCCCCCCTCCCGCTGTCCGTGTGTGCCCCGTTCCCGCCCCCCCCCCCTCTGTTTCCGGCCGTAAATGCTTCCGCTGCCCGTGGCCAGGTCCCGCTGTGATTCTGTGTAGACAACGATTAAGTCTCCCTCCCGCTGAACTCGCACCGTTCCCGCCCCGCCCTCCCGCTGTTCATGTGTGCCGCCATTGATTCCATGGGCATGGAGGCTGGTGCTCGCGACCCTCTGGGCTGCTTGTGGAGGCCGGAGGCTGCTGCTAGTCCGGACTGCCAGCGCCCCCCTCCCGCTGAACTCGCACCGTTCCCGCCCTCCCGCTGTTCATGTGTGCCGCCATTGATTCCACTGCCACAGAGCCCCGCAGCGTCATCACGGGGACTCGGCCTCGTTGAACAGCCCGGTGAGTTTGCAAGGGCTGGGGGGGCTCCAGGTGTACCTTGTTTAAGTTGGTTACGGGGAGCTGGTTAAGAGGACTGTTTGTGTGTTGGTTGTATAGGCAGGGGTCTGGCCATGGGAGGCTGGTAACGGGGGCTGGTTATATATGAAGATCGGTGTCTGGTTACGTGGGTTTGGGATTGTTACGGAGCCTGGAACTGGTTAAGAGGGCTGGTGATATAGGCAGAGGTTTGGTTATCGGTGCTTGGTAACGGCGGCAGACAGTTTATACAAGAGTCGGCCCTGGTTATGTGAGCTGGGCCTGGTTACCGGGTCTCACGCACTGGGCATGGAGGCTGGTGCTCGCGACCCTCTGGGCTGCTTGTGGAGGCCGGAGGCTGCTGCTAGTCCGCACTGCCAGCGTGCGCCGCCCTCGCCGACCTTTGTCTGCAGAGATTGCGCCACGGGATGAAAACCAGCAGGAGGTGCAGAGCTGCAGATGCGCAAACCCAGCCTCCCTTTAACACATATAGGCCGCAGGCTAAAGGAGCACACGCCATTGACAAAGAGGCGTCCTAAACCCTCACGAGAAGCGGCGAATTCGCCACACCCACGACAAATAAATAAACAATAATATATATTTTTTTGTCTAATTTATCGTTTCGGTTTTTACTATTTTTAGTACGTTTCAAAGCATTTCAGTCTAAGTTTCATCAATGTCCTGCTAATAAAACTGTTATGGAGAAAACGGGCCTTAAAAAACAGAACGGCAAGGTTTTAATGTGTAAAGTTTCTTAAGTCGAAATCGGGACTGTGCTCTCATCCTTGTAACGTGCATCCTTCAGGTGACTGCTTGGAAACTAGCGGCTTTGATCAACTAGTCACAGGCCCTTTCAGAAGTGGTCTGGCGGCAGCGTTACTTCTCACACTTGATTTGAAAAATACGGAACAAGGGTCCAGACGTTCAAATGTCAATGAAAACCAACTTTAAAGTGTCAAAGCAAAATTGAACAAAGCAGTCTCATTTGCTTACAGCAGTTTAGTTAATTTTTTCTGTTGACTTCTGCACTCAAAGTGCCTGTAAAAGCGCCTTGAACCCTCAGCGACCGAGTTGCGCTATCTCAACGATAGACTACTGTTTTAAATATGTGCGTCCTCGTTTATAGATACTACATAAGGTGAAATGTGTGCTTAGCGTTATTAACCCTGCTTTAGCCTTCTCCCACGTGACTGGTGAATGAAAAGCAGGAATCATAAACAATGCAAGTTTCCGCATTTATGCGTGGAGTATTTCATTTTACCGCCACTTTCTGTTGCTGGTAACGCTGACATTTTTGCGACGTGATGAGGTAATTGATAACGTGCGTTACCACCACGATTACCGCATGTTTAGCGCATTTTCGTGCTAATCTACAGTGAGAAGATTGTTGTAACAAGCGAGGTGACACGTCTCGGTCTCATGTTGTGTGAGTTGGGGGTGGGGGGTGCACATGTCCTGCTTCACATCCAGCATGGACCACTGGAAAACAGTAGGCACTAGTGATACATTCACAAATTCGACATTTTTACTTCACATAGCGTGTATTTGTAGAGCGCTAAGTTGACCCCAATGTATCCCCCTAGCGCTATTGACACATTATAGATGTTTAGTGTTTCCTACCTCAAGGGTAGGCATGTTATCGACCTGTTAAGGATAAAATCCTGAGTGGGCTCTTCGGATTCTAAACTGTGGCCATGCATTTGGCCTCATTTCCAGCCAGCACTGAACACTGGACAGCAAAAGGGTCAGTTTCTAATTGTGAATTCACACATTTTGAAATGTATTTGCTTCGCATAATGTGTATTTGTAGAGCGCTGTATTGACCCCAGTTAGGCCTCTTAGCGCTATTGACACCTGGAAGCTGTTTGTTGTTTCCTAACTTAAAGCTGTGCGGTTTATCAACTTCGTAAGGATGAAAGGCTGAGTAGCTGTGTATGTGGGAAGCTTTGTGTGGCTGTGTGTGTGGGAGGCTGTGTGGGTGTGTGTGGGGGGGCTCTGTGTGGGTGTGTGGGTGTGGGGGGGGCTCTGCGTGTGTCATTTGCGAGACATAAAGCTAGTGGCATTGTAAATGACAATGCCATTTATTTATGTTAAAAAAACATTAAAAAAAATGTCAAGAGCAATGCCAATAGCTCTAACTTTAACAAAGGCAAAACGATTGCATTGTAAATGCTTGTCTTCTACTGCTATGGTTATTCTTTTACCGGGAGATTCCCACCATGACGATGGGGAAGATACAAGCATGTGAATCTATGAAAGATAATACTGGAGAACCATAGTGTACAGGTAAGTAACTAGTTTTTTCTGGATTCAGAGATTTTTTTCTTGAGCTGTACCCCTGCGTGCCGTTTGTGCCAGTTTTACATTGCAGGACCTACATAGATGCCTCCCATGTGCGTTGACCTCAGTTCTTTTTTTCCGCGCCAGCCTAGCACAGATCCGGTGAGAGCTACCCCTAGCCACTTTTTGGTTAAATTTTTTACAACGTCTTTTTCGAGTTGAAGACTCCTGGTGCGTCGAGGATGTCCCAGCGAAGGACCAGCTTCAAGCCTTGCAGTTCCTGCCACTCGATGATGTCGGTGACGGATCCACACCTTGTGTGACTTTGGTGTCTGGAGCGCAACCATGACCCAAAGTCGTGCTCCGAGTGCCGGGCCACAAAATTGAAGGTTTTGCAGGAGCAGTTCCTGAAAGCTGCTGGAGTCCCGGCGCTCTTTGCGTCACTCCCGTTTGGGGGGGAAGGTCTCGAGAATGGTTGGCGATCCCGCACTCGTAGTCATCTGGGAGATCTTCAGGTAAGTCAGGGAAACACAAGAAGTTGTTAAAGAAGCACAAGTGTTCTTCGGCTTCTCCTCCTCAATCGGCTGACTCGACGCGGGATGTGGAGGGTCATCGCTCGAAGGCTCTGTCTCCGGAGCTTACTTCTGAGATAGCTGTGTGCCTCCCTCCCCTTCTGGGACCCAAAGCGTCTCCTGCCCAGATCCAGAAGTTTAGTCAGGCCTTGTACCTCATATTTGGGCAGCCCGACTACACCTGCTCGCCATCGTGCCCCCAGAGTCGGTCGGGGGCCCTGGGAGTTTGGCGGCACCGGCCCAGGCTCCGGAGGGACCCCTCTGATCCAGGCCTGGAACCGGATCGACGCCGATCAATCTTACTCGACATTCCCAGACATCGCTCCCAGCATGGACCGTGCCCCCGGTTGGTGCTGACCCCATTCTCATCCCCAAAGTGGACATGGAGCTGGACCTACGTCGATCGATGTTGAATCAGGATGCCGATGGGGACTTTTGTTCTTGTGTTCAATTCTGGTGTACCTTTTGGACCAGAAGGTGAGGAAGAGGATTGGGCGGGCCGCTGGACCCTTTAACTGGTGAGCTTGAGAAACCGGACTGCGTATGGACCTAGGTGATGCCAGTGGTCTTGACACTTCCCCTGACACTGGCTTGCTTTCTCTCCCTACCGTCGCTACGGAGGAGGGAGCTTTCTATGCTGTGGTGGGGAGGATGGCAGAAGAGGTCCTCGGCCTTTAGCTACCTACGGTGGCAGTCAGGACTAACCTCCTGACAGAGGTTCCTCAGCCTGCGGCTTCCTCTTTTACAACACTTTTGCCTTTCAATGAAGCCCTCACAGACGTCCTTCCTGGAACTTAGTCCATGCCCAGCACAGGGGCCCCTGTGGATAAGACGATTGTCTGCCGCTACCACCCTGCTCCAGGTGACCCAGTGTTCCTGACCCAGCACCCCTCCGCTGAGAGCTTGGTAGTCAAAGCCTCTTCATCATTCGCTTCTGCTCCCTTAGATAGGGAGTCCAAGAAGCTGGACCATCTTCGGAATATGATGATCTCTTCCTCCAGCTTGCCGTTGCAGTTGTTGAATACTACATGTCTCTTGGGCTGATACTCCCATACTATCTGGGATGCGGTTATGCAGGGTGCTGCCTCAGTGCCTGAAGGAGGCCAGGTCCGTTCTCACTCAAGCAGTTGCAGACTGGAGATACGCAGCCAAATTCACCATACGATCTGGATACCACCGATTCACTGGGCAGACCGTTTGCCACGTCAGTAGCTGTTAGAGGCTACGCCTGGTTGAGGACTTCTGGCTTCCCACTCTTCCTTCATGGACATGCCCTTTGATGGCACTCGCCTTTTTGGCGACAAGGCAGACTCGTTGCTTGAGTGCTTCAAGGATTCTCGAGCTACGACCAGATTCTTGGGCCTCGTGGCTACCTCACGCCCACCTCAGTCTGCCTTTCGTGTCTTTGGAAGGGGTGCCCAGCCACGTCATGTACAGTCCAGCCACAGAGTCACGCAAACTGTCCAGCCTCTATGTGGTCGCTGACGTGGGACCCTGCCTCCTTGTGGGTAAGGGAGCCAGTGGACGGGCCCGTCCACCCTTTCCCCACCCTCTAAACATTCCTAGTCCGACGTTTCAGGCCCTTCAACGGGCAGTGGAAGGCAGAACCTGCCATTATTTCCTCATTTATTTTTTTATTTATCTATTTATACTGCGCAACTTATACCCTAAGGCGTCTAGGCGCTTGTCGACCAACATCCTGCAGCCACGAGGTGAAAAGTGCTGAATAATTTAAAAAAATAGAAACATACCATAGGTATGCCTTGAAGAGTCAGGTCTTTTGACCCTTCCTAAAAGAGATCAGGTCCTGGGAGTTTTTAAGTGTGAATTGCAGCTGAATCCACAATCTAGAAGTGACATTTAAAAAAACTTTTGCCACCCCAGTTTGAAAGTCTTGCTTTGGGGACATCTACCAACCTATGGGACGAGGACCGCAGCATTCTGGTTGGTATATACCAGCGAAAGTGGTCAGTCAGATATGCAGGGCCCTGGTTGTGCAATGTAAAGTGCCTTAAAGTTGATCCGTTTTTACACTGAAAGCCAGTGTAGGGAAAGAGGTGTGCCCACCTCTGCCAACTCCACCCCTCAGGTGTGGGAGGCGAGGTGAAGGACAATTCCGAGTCCCCGCCATCTTGAGGATGGGGGGACCTAGCCAACCAGGGACAGGCTCCTATCCCCCTCCCACTAGAGGGTGGCATGATATGGGGTGTACCTTCCCCAGGAAGGCACCCTTACTTACCTGTAATGCCCCCAAATCTAGTATTTAGGGGGCACCCTGAACCTTGTTTCCTCAGATCCAGCCTGACAGCAAGAAGAAAAGGACTGAACAGCCGTGCAGCCAGCTAACAAGAGGAAGACACCCACTGACTTGCTCCCAGCCCTACCGGCCTGTCCTCCCTCGAACCTGATCCTGCGAAATACCGGTGTGTCCTGCACCCAGCAACCTCCAAAACCCCGGAGGACCTGCCTGCCTTCCCTTCCAATGACTGCTTCTCCCGTGATGACAGGATTTGTTCAACTGAGACCTCTGGCAGCAGCCGGAAACCGCAAATCCAACCCACTCTGCACCTGCCGAATCCCTCCCGAGCTCGAGTGGAAAACACCACAAGGAGGTCATCCTGGCAATCGTGTCCCGAGATCCGGCGACCCCTGACCTGCCTCAAGCTTCCAGCCGACGCCTGCAGCCTAAATCCAGAAAGTTCCCCTAACCGAGACCCGGAGCTGGTAAGAAGATCAACCCCAAAACGCACCCCTGCACCCGACACCCCACAGCCTTTTGTGCCCAACCCAACGGTGCCTAACCAACCCTTAACTTTCCAACTTACCTCTCAAAGTGGTGTTTGCACCCAGAAGTTCTTTGTCTCTCTGCCTGCAGTGCATTTGCAAACCAGAGGTTCTCCATTGAAAACAACTGGGCACCCGACCTCGAAACAGCACTCTGTACCCAGCCGCCCTAGTGCCGCTGAGGGTGCACCTTTTATGCTACTTTGTTTCCCCATTTGCCCTGGCCTAAACCCTAGGAGCTTTGCTCCCACAACCCAGTGTCATGCTTGCCAGCAGCCACCAACCGGAGGCCCCCTATCCCCCCTTGGATAGCATTGAGCCTCAACACTCTGCACCCGGCCGCCCTAGTGCCGCTGAGGGTGCAACAACTGTGCATCACTGACACTGTGGCACCCTTGAGTCTAACCCCAGAACCTTAACTCCCACAGTCGATTACTTACCTGTGAACCGATAAGTTATTTTTCAGCATGGAGTTTTGAAATCTAAAAATATTCTTTAAAAAAGCACCCAAATAGCGAAAACGTATTTACTTAACCTATTTACAGGAAATGTCCAAGTGCTCAATCCAGGTATCCAGCACTGAGTAAGAAAAGTAATGTACAAAGTAACTTGCATATAATTTACTGAAAAAGCCTATTCATTTCAATGTACTGTTTATATTCCAAAAAACTAGTTTGGATTTTTTAAATCTTAAGATATTCTTTTAAAATCATATGAATAACCAAATCGTAATTACTTACCTGTTTACAGGAAATGTCCCAATGCTGAATCTAAATATCCAGCACTGAATTAGAAGAGTAATGTGAAAGTAACTTACCTGTAATTTACTGAAAAAGCCTATCCATTCCAATGTACTGTATTTGCCAAGTGTTGCAACCTGCTGCATCCCCTGTAACTCAAACAAAGTACAAGTTCTATTGCATTTTCAAACTGTTCCCTAATTCAGCAACTTATTACTGAAAAGTATTTTATTCTTACCTGTGCCAGGCTTGCTTGGTTCTAAAAATAAACAGTATATTTTTTGTATACAAAAGGAATTGGCCTAGAGATCAGTTCTTGTGTGTGAATTCATTTGCAGACTAAGTGTGTACATCAAATGCTTAACACTGTCCTCTGATACTGCCTTACTGTTTGACCACTCTACCACAAATAAAGAGTAAGGTTCTATCTATTTAACATCTGCCTTTCTCTGGGGTCACCTGGACTCTATACACACTATACCTCATTTTGGTGTAGTATAGATAGAGCCAGTTTCCTACAGATAACTGTGGGCCTCAGCACAGTGCACCCGGCCGCATTAGTGCCACTGAGGGTGTAACAAGAGTGCATTCTTGACCCTGGGGGACCCCTGAGTCTAACCTCAGAATACCAACTCCCACAACAAAGTACTTACCTGTTAACCGATAACACTGTTTTCCTCCTTAGGATAACATTGACTGTTTTTCTATGAAAAGTTTTTTAGTGTGGAGTTGGAAAATCTAGGAAATCCTTTTAAAATTGTACTAAATAACAAAAACGCTTTTACTCACCTGTTTACAGGAAATGTCCCAGTGCAGTTTCCAGGTATACTGCACTGTGTAAAAAAAGTAATCTGCAAAGTAATTTACTTGTCATTTTACTAAAGCCTATACAAAGTAAATGTACTGTATTTCCAAAGCATTGCATTCTCAGTAATCGTACCGCTGGCCCGCCTGCCTCGCTGGAGGCTTTGGCAGTGGTGGGAACTGCGGCGCTGCTCTCCGGGATTTTCTGAGCCTGTCTGTTTCCATCCCTGCCAGTGAGCCAGAGGCCCCCTCTGTCTCGGACTCTGCGGTGTCCCGTTCTCTAGACTGCTGCACTGGAGCCTGTGTCGACCTCCCTCCAACCTGGGAGAATGGATTGGACACTGTTGCCACCGCTGCCCGGGACCTGTCCAAATGGACGGCACGGCTGTGCTTCAGAGACCGCCTATCCCACTTTTGTCTGTATGGCTCCTTTCCCCTTCTTGTTCTTCCTCCGTTGGTTTGGCTCCCTGGTTTTCTGTGGACTTGGCACTCGTAACTTTTGGACTGGAAACACGTGTGCACCCTGCCAATTTGGGACCGTCTCATGTTGTCGCTCTTGTCCTTGGTCCACCATCTTGGGAAACAGCAGACATTCTACTGCCCTCCCTTGGTGCTGTGACTGACGATGGCTCCGACCATGATGAAGACATCCTGCATGGACAATGTACTGTAAGTACAAGTCCCTACCTCGCCCCATCTTCCAATCCCACGGAAAAAGAAGGCTCTGGACCAACCCTTCGGGCCCCGGTCGGCACCGCGACCACACTTCTGACACCCCGCTTCCAGGTTCGGCACCGAAGCCAACCAAAAAACCTTCCGGCTCTGTAAAGCCCCATGCCAAGTCTGGCACAGAGCTAAAAACTTTAGGGTCGAAGACAAAGTCCGGCACTGAACATCACCATTCGGTACCGAAAACCACCTCTTATCTGAAAACACCAACCCCGAAACCCCAAAACCGTTGGCACTGAAACATTTGGCTCCGAAACAGACTGAGACACCAATGTCACAGAAAAACCATATTTCCAGTGATCGGCTCCAAACATCGGACCCGAAACAGACCATTTTGGTCATACATCCAAAAACTGGACATATTACCACCAAAGTGACTTTAAAAAGGGGAGCTAATACTGAAGAGGAACATCAAATTCCATTAAAGAAGAGACATGTTGGGACAAAGCCTGCCCCTCCTCCTCTCCCTCTCACTTCACTACCTTTACCTCAGTCTCTGCCTGTGCCAACTTCACCTGAGAACTCACCACCATATATACCTAACAATCAGGGTGACGGGATGAAGATGATACTAATGATTATACTCCTGGGTGAGTGGGATGACTATAACACGGATTCGCCCACAGACAATTTGCCTGACGACAGTGTAGGATATATTGAATTGCTAACCAGGGCTACCAATTACCATGGGGTCCAGCCCCATGAAGAGTCCCTTGAAGAGGACTTCCTTTTTCAGACATTAAATAGCACCCAGAAATCAACACACGTTGCCCATGTTGATAGGAATGACCAGACATGTAGATGACATTTTTAAGGATCCTGTCAGGGCGCATATCCTTACCCCGAGGGTGGATAAAAAAATACAAGCCTGTTCCATCTGATCCAGTCTACATAAAAGGCCAGTTACCCTTAGACTCATTAGTTGTCTCTAATGCACGTAAGAGGGCAAACTTCCAGACTACTGGAGATGCACCACCCTCAGATAGTCAAAACTCTTTGATGCTTCAGGGAAAAGGGTAGCCTCCCAGGCAGCTAACTTCTGGCGCATATGTAACACACAAGCGCTACTAGCCAGATATTACCATGCGCATTGGGATGAAGTGGAACAACTTATCCAATTTCTACCCCAACAACATAAAGCTAAAGCGCAAGACTTGGTACATGAGGGATAACTAATTTCCAATAATCAAATTAGTAACTGCCTAGATGCTGCTGATACAGCTGCCAGAGCGGTGAACACTAGTGTCCTTTTAAGAAGGCACGCCTAGCTATGAATGTCAGGGTTCAAACCGGAGGTCCATAACTCAATATTTAACACACCATTCGATAAAGAACATCTGTTTGGGCCGGTGGTGGATTCTTCCCTTGAGAAGATGAAGAAATATACCGAAGTGGCCAAGTCAATGGGAGCCCTTCAGTCTCCGCAAGGCCGTGGTTCCTTTTAACGCTCCTTTTATAGAGCAGGTTCCAAAACCACTTTCTCGGACACTGCATTACCTATAAGGGCAATAACCAACCCTCAGGTTCTAAAACTTACTTCAGAGGTGGTTATAGACTTAACGGCAAGGGCAGGGTTAGAGGTTCCAACACACGTACCTCCCCCTCCAATACAATGCAGTGACCTGCCCATAGTTCCCCCCAACCACTTGACACCTGTGGGGAGAAGACTGTCACAATTTCTACCAAAGTGGCAGTCAATAGCAACAGACAAGTGGGTTCCTCAAATTATCCATTCTGGTTACTGCCTGGAGTTCATCAACACTCCTCCAAACATTCCCCCAAAGTCGCAGAAACTTTCACCGGATCACCTATAGCTTCTCAAACAAGAGGTACAATCCCTACTACTCAAACAAGCTATAGAGCCCGTACCACCACAACATCAATGGTCCGGCGTCTACTCCTTTTACTTCCTAATTCCCAAAAAGGATGGCTCTCTCAGACCAATATTAGATTTCAGAGGACTAAATCTTTACATACAGTCAGACCATTTCCACATGATAACACTTAAACAAGTTCTACCTATTTTGCAAAAGGGTGACTTTCTTTCTACTCAAAGACGCCTACTTTAATATCATCCGGCTCACCGCAAATTTCTCAGGTTCGTGGTAGCAGGCCAACACACCAGTTCAAAGTACTCCCATTCGGAGTCACCACTGCCCCCAGAGTCTTCACAAAATTTCTGGCGGTAGTAGCTGCGCATCTAAGAAGATATACATGTCTTCCCCTATCTGGGTGACTGGCTCATCAAAGCCGGCATATACAAACAATGCCGCAACCATTCTTCCGTAACTATTCAGTTACTTCACCGCCTAGGGTTTACAGTCAATGTGTTAAAATCACATCTTCATCCAAACCAAATCTAGGACTACCTAGGAGCCACTCTGAATACTCAAAGTGTCCCACTTAGCCCAAGACATCTGGAGGTGGGCTATTCACCACAATATCTATCTCCTAGTGGAACACCTCCCAGGAGTCAGCAGTCAGATTGCGGACCTCCTCAGCAGGCAGAGGTATCAAATACACAAATGGGAACTTTACCCTGAAGTTCTCCACCTATACTTCCAAGCTTGGAGAGTCCCTCACATAGATTTGTTTGCAACACCCCAAAATGCCAAAGCTTCACCTCCAGGTATCCACACCCATTGTCCAAAGGCAATGCTCTATGGATGAACTGGTCAGGGATATTTGCTTACACTTTTCCATCTCTCCCACTCATTCCATCAGTGGTTCAGAAACTCAGACAAACATCACTCACACTAATACTGGTAGCTCCAACATGGGCACATCAACCCTTGGTTCTCAAATCTGTTGGAACTCTCTCTGGTACCACAGCAAAAATTACAATTAACTCCCAGTCTCCTCACACAGAGCGATGGAGAAATCAAACTCCCAGATCCCAAATAATTAAACCTCGTAATCTGGCTCCTGAAGTCAGAGTTTGGATATCTGAACCTACCATTAGACTGTATGAACATCATTAAGTAAGTTAGAGCCCCTACCACAAGAGCCTGCTATGTAACCAAATGGAAGCGATTTGTTATCTATTGCAATAACATCAACCCTCTGGATGCTTCCATACAAAACATTATCTGCTACCTGTTACATTTACAGCAGTTGTCGTTGGGCTATATATCCATCAGACTGCATCTTGCTGCATTTGCAGCCTGTCTTCAAAATAGACAACATATATCGCTCTCTAGAGTGCCTGTAATGAAAGCATTTATGGAAGGACTAAAAAGAGTTAAAGCACCAAGACTTCCACCTGCCCCTGTGTGGAATATTAATGTAGTCCTCAGTAGGCTCATGGGCCCACCATTCAAACCCATGCACAGATCTGAGCTACAGTTAATTACTTGGAAAACAGCTTTCCTCATTGCAATAACTTCATTAAGGAGAGTCGGTGAACTTCAGGCACTAACAATATAAGAACCCTTTTTCCATCTACACAAAGATAAAGTAGCTCTTCGTACCAATCCTAAATTCCTACCTAAGGTAGGATCTGCATTTCACATTAATCAGTCGGTTGAATTACCTGTCTTCTTTCCTCAGCCCGACTCTGTTGTAGAAAGAGCCCTACTCACCTTAGATGTAAGAAGAGCACTGTTGTATTACATTGAAAGAACTACATCATTTCGTAAGACCAAACAACTTTTTGTTGCTTTGGCACCACCTCATAAAGGCAATCCCATATCCAAATCAGATAATGATAGATGGATTGTTAAATGTATCCAGATTTGCTATGCAAATGCCAAAAAGACTTTAATGGTTCCTCCTAGAGCACATTTCACTCGTAAGCTAGGAGCTACTATGGCTTTCTTAGGCAACATCCCTATTACTGACACTTGCAAAGCTGCAGCTTGGTCCACACCACACACATTAACCAAACACTGTTGTGTAGATGTGTTAGTCAGACAACAGGCTAATGTGGGCCAAGCAGTACTTAACACACTATTTCAGACAACTTCATCAGTTAGAGGATATCCACCACTTAGGGGAGGCTGCTATATAGTCTATGCATAAGCAGGTAATCTACAGCTCACATGCCTCGAATGGAAAATGCTACTTACCCAGTATGCATCTATTCTTGGCATGTAGAATCTCAAACGCCCACCCACCTCTTCCTGTTGTTCTCTTGATACTATTCATACGTACACATGGCCATCTCTATTCTTTACTACTACTCTATTCTCTCACCCTCTGCGGAAAAACAATCTGAAGATGGAGTCGATGACCATGCGCACCCTCGCCGAAAGGCGTAGTCTCCTACCTCGTGACTAGGAAGACTTCTTTGAAGAAAAACTAAGTGCAAACATCCGGACCCAACACTAGTTGGCGATCTATGCATAAGCATGATATTCAACTGCTCTACATGCCAAGAACAGATGCAAACTGGGTCAGTAGCATTTTCCTTAGTAGTTTACGTAGAAACACAGGAGAAAGATTTTCCTTTAGTGAAATTGAATCTTTTATTTTTGATGTGAGTTTTGCTGCTTCAAGTCTACCTCTGATTTTATAAACTTAACAAAAATAGCTCATTTAGTTTGTGTACAATTTTGTGGTTGCAGGTGTCCAGTTCATGTGGGACTGTTGTTGTGAATCTCTAAAGAAAACAAAAAAAGAGACTGGTTCTGGATGCATTCTTGCACATTGTATGGGTCTTGGAAAGACTTTGCAAGTAAGTTTTGCTTTATTAAATGTTATCTGCACAGAATCATACTTTTTCTATCTTTTCTACTTTGTTACAAATGGATCCTCAATACATTAATTTTAGCTTTCCTTTTCGTTTCCTTCATAGTTACTACTCCTCATCTCTTCAAACACTGTATTTTTCTTGTAATTCATAAGTCCTTTTGTATTTCTAGAACTGTGTGCAATGAACTATGGCTGTATTTATAGCTCTCCTGGGTTTCATATTTTCTTCTCCAACACTAGCATGAATGAGGTTTCTCTTTTTTTATCTAGATTTGCATGCATAAACTGTTTGCCTGGGAATGAATACCTCTTCATCTTGTATTACTTTTCCAAGAAGGACTCTTTTATCCCTACTGCACAACCCCTATCTAACACCTGTTTATGTCTTGTCCAGTCTTTGGTGTTTTATTCCTATGATCTGGGTAAGAAATGAGAGTACCCAGATCCTTTCTTTAGGATGAAAACTATATGCTTTGAAAATGGCATTCTGAAAACTCGAACATTAAGGGACAATTAAATTTTCGTCTTGCTTATCTTCTGTCGAATTAGTTTTAAAAACAATATTTTGCAAGTATGGAAAATTGTGGTTGCAGTTATTTCTTAATTTTGTTCTGCATCTGTTAGCAAGCCTTCGGCGGTCAATCAATTAATCAATCATTTGTAAAGCGCACTACATACCCGCGGGGGTCTCAAGGCGCTGGGGGCGTTACTGATCGAACAGCCAGGTCTTGAGTATCCTCCTGAAGGAGTGGGCAGGTCTTGATCTTCCTGGCTGACACCAAGGGTTGATTGTTGAAGCAGAGCCTCTGCTTATGGTAGTCCCAGTCTTTTAAGAGGGTCAAGGCTGGCAGGTCCTCCGGGTGTCCCAAGCTTGCTGTCTGCAGGAGTCGCCGGGATTAAGCAGGAGCAGGTTCCAGGATCGACAGGCTGGTAGGGCTGGGGCCAAGTCAGTGGGTGTCATCCTGTTAGCAGTTGCACAGCGGGTCTTCTTCTTCTTGATCTTCTTTCTTCTTTTCTTATCGGGATCTAAGGAAGGAAGGAAGGTTCAGGGAGCCCCTAAATACTGTATTTAGGGGCGTTAAAGTTAGGGCAAGGGCAGGGACCAATAGGTCCCTGTCCTGGGGTGAGTACACTCCCTAGTCTGCTCTTCTCCTGTGGAGGGGGGCAGGAGCCTAGCTGTGATTGGGCAGGGCTCCCCATCTTCAAGATGACGGGAGCCCGGGGTCGTGCTTCACCTTGCCTCTCCCACCTGAGGGGTGGGGTTGGCACAGGCTGGCACCCCCCCCCTTCTTGACGTAGGGTTTCACGCCAGTCTTCCCACCAGAAATGGGGTCAGAACCGGTGGGGGCCAGTTGCTGGGTGCAGCAAATGGTCTGGAGAAGCTCGCAGAGACGGCAGGCCTTTGAAGCTTCCCCCTGCCCATCCTGGGGGAGGAGACCTAGAACCTCGCCCAAGATGTGCATTGTTGCAGGCCCAGGAGAGCGAGGGGCTCTCCACCCAGGGGTCCAGCAACATGTCTGCTGTGTGGCAGCCTGGGCACACTCAGTCCAGACGTGGATTGTAGGTTAGGTTTCAGGGGGCATCTCTAAGATGCCCTCGGGGGTGCATTTTACATTAAATCCCACACTGGCATCATTTTGGGCTTAATGGGCTGAGAAGTTTGGTACCAAACTTGTCAGTCTTCAGTGTAGTCATTATGGCGCTGTGGAGTTCGTAATGACGACCTCCCAGCACCATATACTCTTAATGGCATCACTGCACTTACAGTGCCCAAGAAAGGCCCTGGGTACTCTAGACGCACAGGGCTCATGCACCTGTGCCCACACCACTGGCATAGGGCACTCGGCTAGAGGGGTGATTGATGTATGCCAGGGCAGTAGGTTTGTGGGCATGGCACACAGAGATGTGTGCCATGTCGACTCTTTGTTAAGTTCTGTACCTAGACACTCAGCCTGCAAAGGCAGTGTGTGGGTGTCAGCGTACAGGGCCTCTAAGGGTGGCACTAAAAGTGCTGCAGCCCTTAGGGGTCTGCTCTGATCACCATGCCCTGGGTACCTAGGGTACAATTTGCTAGGGGCTGACAGGTGGACAGAGATGCCAATTGGGTTTTAGTTTCAACACAGTTTTAGGGAAGGAACACAAGCCCTGGGTACCTGATTGGCAGGAGCCTAGGGCACACTCAGTCAAAGCACATCAGCAGTTCAGAAAAAAGTGGGGGCATACCAATGTAAGAAAGATGGCACTTTCTCACAGGGGGTGGTGTGCACTTTAGATGCCTTTTTGAACCGGGCAGAGTCCACTTTAATGCATGAAATAGTGTTAACAGAACGTGCTCAGGAAGTTAATACGTCTGTCACAACTTCTCTTACGATATCTTCCGCACCTGTATCTCCACCACTGGTGGTAATTCCCCCGCATGAATCTCAGGCAATAAACAAGGAGGGTGCGAGACCTAAAGTTGTTACAAGGGCCCAGAAAGCCAAAAACATCCAACCTTCCCGTCTGAAACCTCCTGGGAAGAAAAGGAAAACAATGGCTAATACTAGGCAATCCATCAATAGCCAATCTATTACCACGGAACCCTTGACTAATCCTGTGCCACAAATGTCGCTTCCGGAGTTCATTCCCCCTGCAGAGACGGTCAGCACCGTTCCTGCAGGTGTAGGTATGAGAGAGTTCTGGCAAAAATTAGAGGAAACTCTAGTGGCGGTTGTATTCCCTTTAAAAGCTGCACTCACTAAAATTGAGAACAGACTAGCAACTCTGGAAAGTCTTATTAACCTTAACACTGTATCGACCCAAGGCCCTAGTCAGTATGCCCCTAGGGTTCCATTCAGTGTCTGAGGCCTCTGTATGTAAATCTTCCCAGACCAGAGCACCCAATCAGTTTATTTCTCCCCCAGGGGGTCCTACTAGCGCCAATCTGCAATTTAATACAGTTTTCCCGGTTTCTGAAGGTGTTCCCTCTCAGCCTCTGGCAGGTCACCTGTTTTCTATTCATTCTAACCGGCAAAAGGGCCAGTTGAGCCCTGTAAACTCAACATCTAATTTCTATTAGCAGCCGGTACACAAGGTGACCATGGAACAGGGTTCCCGCATGGACCCAGGACCCCAGAGGGTAGCAAGGGGGGGAACCATGGGCTCAAAGGTACTTCATCTCCCGCCCGAAGCCACACCACTTACAGTAGTCCTGGTGAATGTCCCCATGCTCCCTCAAGGGGAGTCTGAACACTGGTCTTCTCTGCGTAATAGATCCCTACATTACTTAACTGGGAAAACAGGCTTGACAAGTGAGCTTTTTCGATATTTTAGAATGTCCCGCAGGATAGGTTGGGTGGGACACTCTGATAAGTCCCTTGAGGAAGACTGTGTGGTCCTTTCCTTTGCATCTCCTGCACTTGTCCGCACAATTTTGAGATGGGTGGCTTTTTGGTCAGTTAGAAGTCAGGGGGGTCAGTATTGTGCCACAGGGTTTCTTTTACCATCCTGCAAAAACCTCTCAACGTCGTCCAGAGGGCTTTGGTGGTGGTCTACCACATCTCAGCTACCAGATTCCTGTCAGTAATTTTTACGCTCCACTTTATAATCTGGATGTGGTCGACTGACTGCCAACCCCTACGCAGTGTAACAAAATAGCAGAGGGGTGACCCGGCAACCCTGCGGCCTCTCCGGAGGTTCAGCGTAGTAGAATACCGAGCCCCAGTATTGGTACTAATTTACTTCCTGTTTCCTACTACCACTGTGTGCAATTCCATGCGGCCTATTTGCGGTAATTCCGATACACATGAATTGCGTAATGACGTTAGTGCTCCATATACCACAAAAGGGTTTCCCTCAAGTGCAAGTCAACACCTATCTATTTTCCAAGTGAAACACCTCCAAGAAAGTATTATCCGAAACTAGTATCATCTCTTGGAATATTGCTGGGTTGCGTGCAAAGATTTCAAATCCCGTATGGGTTAAGTTTATAGATAGTATCGACATCTTATGCCTACAAGAAACATGGGAGCTGGAGCCAGTCCATATTTCTGTTGTTTTACCTTTAATACCCCGGCGGTGAAGGGTCTGGGAGGAAGGCCTAAGAGAGGCTTATGTATGTATGTATATATCGAACATGCTAGTGGTGGATAACATTGTTTTTTCAGCGGGGAATTGCTACTACCATCATTCAATTGTATGTAAAACCATCTAAGAGGGCTTGTGGTAAATTTTTACAACAATGTACCTGCAGGAGAGTTGGGGATGGAGCTTTTTAGGATTGGCGGGGCCTTGGAAGCTATTTGTAATTTCAGCTCTATGGATACCGTGATTATTCTGCGGGGGATTTTAACTTTGCACTGTGTAAATCAGCTAACCCGAAAATTGGTGGCATTTGTACGGAAGAGGGGGTATTCAATTGCCATTTTGCACACACTAAGGCTGGGGATCATCTCAATGATTTAATGTCTCGTTATGATTTGGGATTTGCAAGAGAACTTGTTCCCACCCCTGTGATTATGTCCTCGACCTTCAATGGTAGAGGCTTTGTCTCCACCATTGATTTTATGCTGGTTTCACACACCCTTGTCCCGAGTTTGTTGTCCTTTATGATGGGGACTATTGTGTTGAGTGACCATTATCCACTTTGTCTTCAGTTACAACTACAAGCTCAAAACATTGTGAGGAAGAACCATGTGAACCAGGTGATGGGATCCTTAGAGCTAAACAAGACGAATGGGTATGCTCTTCCTTGGTCCAAAGTAGACCCTGAGGTATAAACTAAGCAGCTTATCGCATCCTGTAAAGCTGCTTTCGACATCTGCTTAAATGAGCTTTCTACTGCAGATGACTTAACTCGTTCTTTCCTTGAGATAATTAAAGAGGTTAGGAAGTTACTGACTGCTCAATGCCGTACCGGGCCGAAAACCACTGGCTGGGTCAATAGCGCATGCACCAAGGCATACTCCTACCTGAAGGTTGAGCTCCATAGACAACCTAGATCCCAGGAGGGGATAAGGAGTGCTAGAGCTTCTTAAAGGAGGACAATTTCTGCTAGAAAGAGGTCACTGAGGGAGGAAGCCTGGGAGTCGCTACATACCGCAGCCCGAACAAAGGACTCTGCGCCCTTCTGGAAGATCTTGAGGACCCCACCTCTGAGCAGGGGTGGAGGTCCTTCCATTGAGATTGCAATCCCAGAAAAGGATTGGATAACCCACTTTTCTGCATTATATAATGGCCCAGCCACCGATGAGCAGCCATCTCGGGGTCCTCTCTGCGTACACAATGGCAACCTTCATGTAACGCTGGATGAAATGGTACTGGCTCTTGCCCGTAGCAAGGGGGGCAAGGCTCCGGGCCCTGCTGGCATGCCACTTGACTTGTTCAAGTTAAATGTCCCGCCCTGGGCCCCACTACTAACCCAGATGGTCAACTCCAGTGACTATACCACCTTCCTGATGACTTGGACGGAGTCCATCATTGTCCCAATTTTCAAGAAGGGAAATCGCCAAGATCCTGGTTGTTATAGACCAATTTCCCTTCTTGATCCATGGTGAAGGTGGCAGGCCGGGTTGTCCTGCAGCGACTACAGGACTGGGCAATAGAAAATAATGTTCTATCCGATCTCCAGTATGGGTTTCGGGAGGGTTTGGGAACCCTGGAACAGAGCCGAAACCTGGCAAAGATTGTCGGGACATACACAAGAGCCAAAAAAGGGAGACTATACTTAGTCTTCGTTGATTTGACAGCAGCATTTGACTCTGTAATCCATGCAAGGTTGTGGGGGATTCTTGCAGACCTTGGTGTGGATCCTAATATTATTGCCTTCCTGCACCGTTTCTACGAGGGATCTTCAGCCAGTGTAAGATACGGGGTGGATGGCCAGTGTACAGCAGGATTTCCTGTTAGAAGAGAGATCAGGCAGGGCTGCGTCCTGGCCCCCTTTCTTTTTAATTTATACATCAATGGCCTGGCTAAGGCACTCCTTAAGAGTGGACATGATTTTCCCCAAGTAGGTGGGAGACCTATACCGGCCCTCCTCTACGCAGATGATGCCGTTTTAATGGCGCGTACAGGTAATGGGTTAGAAAGGGTCCTGACCAGTTTTAACACCTTTATGCTTGACTTGGGCTTAAAGATTAATCTTTCTAAAACTTTTACAATGAATTGTGCTATTGGAACCCGAAGTATTATGGCTCGGGACATCTATCTGGATTGTAGTAAGCTCGCAACTACAACTACTTTTTCGTATCTCGGTGTCCTCTTCAGTCATAATGACACATGGACCCGAGCAATTGAGCAGAAAAACACTGGGTTTTAGTAGATCTACCAGCGCCTTGGCTAGTTTTGCAAAGAGACTGGGAAGGAAGCCGCCCGGTGAACTCATGCAAATTTACAAGGCTCAGTGTTCCTCAGCGATTTATGGGGAAGGGGTATGGGGCGTTGCCAATTCCCTTCCCTTACAAACTGTGGAACACTTTCCTCCGGTATATCCTTACAGTCCCTATTGGCACGTCCTCTTTTGTGTGCCATGAGGAGTTGGGTCTCCTGTATCTAGCAGATCTTATCAAACTTGAGCCTATTCTCCTATGGCATAGGATCTGGATTAGTTAGCAGACCCACTTAAATAGAGACATCCTGCTTGACTGTATTAAGTTGGATGGGGTGCTGAAGATGCCCTGGCTTAGGTTTTATTTATAGGTTTATGAACGATCTTGGACACCCAGAGTTTTACTCCAATCCCAGCTGTATGGCTCGAGTATCGAGGAAAACCCTGAAGAAAGAGTGCCTCGAAATGTTGGGTTCTGTTAGAATAGCAGATGAGGCCTCTAAACCTACAGTTATACAACACCAGCTAAGGCTTAGTTCTCTGGTATGGAAGTTTACTTACATTTTTAGGTCGAGCTGGTAAACTGCATCCGAAGGATGCAGGTGTCCAGCTGGAGACCTAATGTTGCCTGTCTCGGAGGAAGGAGGACAAGAGGGTGTTACGAGCTTTTTTCCTGGATTTGTGTGCGCGAACGCGCACGTTCCGTCCTGCGCCGCTCCATGCACTTCCCTCCCATACTCCCAGCCAGTCAGCCTAACGCGCATGCATGCACACAG
Source organism: Lissotriton helveticus (assembly GCF_964261635.1). Classification (NCBI taxonomy): domain Eukaryota; kingdom Metazoa; phylum Chordata; class Amphibia; order Caudata; family Salamandridae; genus Lissotriton; species Lissotriton helveticus. The sequence continues at coordinate 2,128,397,052 of NC_136063.1, forward strand.
ACACGCACACGCACTTACACTTACACAGACACGCAGGCACCCAGACAGGCAACCCCCTCCCCCCCCCACAGTCACACACACGCATACACACAGACTCCAAGACACATACACACACACACACACGCACGCTCACACACATACACAGCCCGCCGCCGCGCGCGCACACACATGCCCCCGCAGCCCAGCAAATAACAAGGCGAAGCCCCACTCACCGGCTTCCTTGGTGCAGCGGCTCTCACCAGCAGCAGGACTCTTCCTCCCTTCTTCGGCACCGGGGCGCAGGGTAGGCTCCTGCCTGCTCCGGTGCTCCAAACAATCGCGGCTCTTCCGTGGGAGGCGGGGTAGGCTCCCGCCCTCCTACTTCCTGTTTCCGGTTGTCCCGCCCGGCCTGCCTGACTTCCTGGTCGCAGGCCGGCGGCGCGAGCTTTGGACGGACTGCAGCACGCGCTCTCGCGAAGATTTCCCTGCCCTCGCAGTTGTTGTAAGGTAAGAGAAAATTGCAACGAATGCTTCACTTGGCTCCCTAATGCTTCTAAGCACTGTTCTGTTTTTGTGAAATACATTGTCTGGAAGGACGTTGTCTTTCCTCACAGAATCAATCTGTGCAACCATTCAACAACAACTGGTTCAAATATACGCTATCAATGTTTCAAGCTTTATTGCAAATGTCACAAAAAAATGTTAATATTTCACTTCTGTTCTTGGATTTTCGTCACAATAAAATACACTGAACATAATTTCACAAAAGTTCTTTAGAAAAGTTTAAGCTATTGCCATTATAAATTACAATAACTTTTATTTAAGTATTAGTTATTTAAAAAAATTAAACGCCATTGTTATTAGTAATATCAATACATCTAAGTCATGTAAATACAAAACATATTGCATTACAAATGCTATAGGTATCACATTTGCGAAAGTTATAACTATTAGCATTGTAAATGACAAAGCTATTAATTTAGCTATTTAAAAAAAAAAAACATGAATAAAAACTTTGCCATTTACAATACCAATAGCTCAAACTTTCCTAATGCGAGACCTATTGCATTGCAAATGCTTGTTTCCCAAGTGGACATGATAGAATGCTGTTGATAAGATTCAGAGTATGGTACACAGACTAGTGACTACACCCAAAATGAATGATTGGTCAAGAGTGTTACCTCCGTGTTCGTGTGACACTCAGAGCAGTCCACCATCCACCTAGTCTTTTTAGGTCTCGCCTGTCAATGCGCATGTGCATTGAGCTTGCGAGACTATAGGGGCTTAAACAGACTTTAACCAACTTGTGATTCCATGGCGATTCCTTGCAGTGCCCGTCAAATTTAAGCTCAATGCGCAAGCGCATTGACATTAAAAGCGCGTGCACATGAAAGCGACAAGGCTCCCTCCCACGGCTATCCCCACCCCCAGCCGCCAGAACCTCCCCTCGCTCTCCCCGCACACAGCCAGGCTCGCATTTCTCCTCCCCCTCCCCAGCCGCCAGCACCTCCCCTCTCTCTCCCTGCAGTTTCACGGCCTTGTCTCGTCTTAAACCCGCATTTGAGATCTTCGCATTGAATACTAAAACCACCGCCTCAGCCTGCACAACTCATTTAGCAGAAAGGAACGGGCTGCAACTTGCAAAACTCCACGACTCCAAGCGCCACCGCATCAGCCTGCACAACTCTCTTTTTCCCCAGTGAAACAGACTATTTTAAAAAAAAATACGCCAGCCTTCGCCATCTGTTCCCCAGCCCCCAGCCGCCAGCACCTCCCCTCTCTCTCCCCGCACACAGCCAGGCTCGCATTTCTCCTCCCCCCTCCCCAGCCGCCAGCACCTCCCCTCTCTCTCCCTGCAGTTTCACGGCTGCGGTGAGCAGGTTGACACTACGAGAGCAAACCACTACCAACAGAGCAAAGCTTGTTTGTATATGTAAATAAAAAACGAAGTCGACGTTTGGGTGCAGGCATGCCAATAGCACCACTTCCATGCTGTTCCCTTACAATGGGCCAATTAACACGTGTCAGAAGTAAACAGAACAGCGGAGCCAGGAGAGTACAAACTAGACATTACTCCTCCTTTAATCATGCATCCTTTCGGCGGGGCGCGCGCCACACTCTCTCTCTGTTGCCACACGCATTAAACTGCCCAGACAGCCCACCCCCTCCCTCTCCAGCGCGCGCCACGCTCTCCCTCTGTTGCCACACGCATTACACTTAGTAGGCAGACCACCCCCTCCTCCCTATGCTCCCTTGAGTTGCAGGCAGCCCACCTCCTCCCTCTCCATATGGTCGCTCGACTTTACTTTGAGCTTCGCCGCACGTTCTCCCAGGCTCCTTTCTGACCAGGCATTGCGCCTTTTCCATGTACTTCCATGCTCCATAATTTACGGTCAAATACTCTTACTTTTGTTTTGATATGCAAGCATTTAGCATGTGCTTTACTTTTATTTACTTACATATTTTTTTTAAATTTTGAAATTTACGCGCCCAAACTCGTTTCTACTTTTTTATGTAAACATACTCATATTCTCTCTCACATTTTTAAAATCACTTTCTCGACAAACAACACTCTGGGGCAACACTCATGGCCAACACCGCATTACTTAGGGACACCCTAACATCACTCATGGACACCGGCACACTACTTAGGGACACCCCCACGCATCACTCAGGGACACCACCACATCACTCAGGGACACCACCGCATCACTCAGGGACACCACCGCATCACTCAGGGACACCACCGCATCACTCAGGGACACCACCGCATCACTCAGGGACACCACCGCATCACTCTGGGACACCACCGCATCACTCTGGGACACCACCGCATCACTCGGGGACACCACCGCATCACTCGGGGACACCACCGCATCACTCGGGGACACCACCCGATCACTCGGGGACACCACCCGATCACTCGGGGACACCACCCGATCACTCGGGGACACCACCCGATCACTCGGGGACACCACCGCATCACTCGGGGACACCACCGCATCACTCTGGGACACCACCGCATCACTCTGGGACACCACCGCATCACTCTGGGACACCACAGCACCACTCGGGGACACCACAGCACCACTCGGGGACACCACAGCACCACTCGGGGACACCACCACATCACTCGGGGACACCACAGCACCACTCGGGGACACCACTGCATCACTCGGGGACACCACTGCATCACTCGGGGACACCACTGCATCACTCGGGGACACCACCGCATCACTCGGGGACACCACCGCATCACTCAGGGACACCACCGCATCACTCAGGGACACCACCACATCACTCGGGGACACCATTGCATCACTCAGGGACACCACCACATCACTCAGGCACACCACTACACCACTCAGGGACACCACCACTCAGGGACAGCACTGCATCACTCACGGACATCACCACACCACTCGGGGACACCACCACATCACTCAGAGGCACCACCACATCACTCAGAGGCACCACCACATCACTCAGAGGCACCACCACATCACTCAGGGACACCACCGCATTACTCAGGGACACCACCGCATTACTCAGGGACACCACCACACCACTCATGGACACCACCACACCACTCATGGACACCACCACATCACTAAGGAACACCACCACATCACTCAGGGACACCACCACATCACTCAGGGATAACCACCACATCACTCAGAGACACCACCACCCTAGATGCCAACACCCTAGATGCCAACACCCTAGCCCACACAACCCTAGCCCACACCACCCTAACACCCACCAACCTAGCACCCACCAACCTAGCACCCACCAACCTAGCACCCACCAACCTAGCACCCATCACCCTAGCACCCATCACCCTAGCACCCATCACCCTAGCTGCCATCACCCTAGCTGCCATCACCCTAGCTGCCATCACCCTAGCTGCCATCACCCTAGCTGCCATCACCCTAGCTGCCATCACCCTAGCTGCCATCACCCTAGCCGCCAACAATACTAACCGCCAACAACCCTAGCCGCCAACACCCCCACCATAGCCGCAACCACCAGCACCCTAGCCGCCACCACCCTAGCCGCCACCACCCTAGCCGCCACCACCCTAGCCGCCACCACCCTAGCCGCCACCACCCTAGCCGCCACCACCCTAGCCGCCACCACTCTACCGCCCACACTCTACCGCCCACACTCTACCTAACTGATCACCACTACATACAATAACAGTAGTCGCAGCCATGTGCTACATTCACTTGACTCCATGTCCAGGAATTTCTACATTCGAGTAAAAAATAACAAAATTGCTACAGGACCAACAAAAAATGCTGCCAGCTGGTGTAGGAAAGGGAATACACAGCTCTAATGCAGAGAATGCAATATATATGTCTCTTCCTTTAGTTCACCTAATGCAACACATATCTTCTTTCTGATCAAAAAACAATTAAAGTACGAGGAAAAATAACAAACGTCGCTGAGCACAAATGCAAGAAAATTGAGGGAAAATCAAACACATACATGTAACAGTCATCTGATAGGGAAATTTACCGCAGCAGATCTAGTCGTGGGCACAAGATAAAAAATAACCGATTATAAACTTAAGGACAGGCAAAGAATATGTTTATTTGCAGATTTTTAAAAAAAAATGTCTTAGCATACAAAAACATACACACCAACTTACACACACACACACACACACACACACACACACACACACACACACACACACTCACCCACACACACTCACCCACACACACTCACCCACCCACTCTCACCCACCCACTCTCACCCACCCACTCACGCACTCTCAACCACCCACGCACCACTCCCACCCACACAGACCAGCTCTAATGCAGAGAATGCAATATATATGTCTCTTCCTTTAGTTCACCTAATGCAACACATCTTCTTTCTGATCAAAAATCAAATAAAGTACGAGGAAAAATAACAAACGTCGCTGAGCACAAATGCAAGAAAATTGAGCGAAACTCAAACACATACATGTAACAATCATCTGATAGGGAAAATTACTGCAGCAGATCTAGTCGAGGGCACAAGATTAAAAATAACCGATTCTAAACTTAAGGACAGGCGAAGAATGTTTATTTGCAGATTTTTATAAAAAAATGTCATAGCATACAAACATACACAACTTCCACGCGCGCGCGCGCACACACACACACACACACACACACACACACACACACACACACACACACACACTCACTCACTCACTCACTCACTCACTCACTCACTCACTCACTCACTCACTACCACCCACGCACCACTCTCACCCACCCACACAGACCAGCTCTAATGCAGAGAATGCAATATATGTCTCTTTCTTTAGTTCACCTAATGCAACACATCTTCTTTCTGATAAAAAAACAAATAAAGTACAAGGAAAAATAACAAACGTCGCTGAGCACAAATGCAAGAAAATTGAGGGAAACTCACACATACATGTAACAATCATCTGATAGGGAAATTTACTGCAGCAGATCTAGTCGAGGGCACAAGATAAAAAATAACCGATTATAAACTTAAGGACAGTCAAACAATATAAAAGGTAAGTCACGCACTTATGCAACATGTTGCACTATCACGACAAAATAATAACCTTTGCCAATATATTCAATCGAATAGTTCACAATACAACAAAAATATTAATAATATGAACAACCAAAAGCTATACATTGCGTTCATACGCAGCAGAGACACCGTCAACTAATAAACAATTTACTTTAACAAAGACTTTTTTTTTTTACCGAAACAAACACTAAACTAGAAAAAAATATACAAGTCAACAAATACATCACAAAACAATATTAAAAAAAAATTGGCTGTCAGGCGACGCAGCAGACAGCAAACCCGGCACCCCTTCCAAGAACGGCGGGGTCAACAATCAGGGGATTTCCAAAGTTACGCGCTCCAATTAGGACGCTACGTAACACAATGTACCAATCTCATTGGCTGTGAAGCACGTCAATCAAAAAAAGAACATAAACACAAAAAAACACTAGACCGCTACACTAACAAACGTAAGTAACGTTAGGGAACACTAGCACATCTGCCATTTTCATTTAATACACACACACACAACACACACACAAAATAAAAACAACACACATTTATATAAAAACACACACACATACACAACACACACACCCAAAAAATAGAACTAAAACTCCACAATAGCAAATATACACACACACACCAACACACACACACACACACAACAGCCCCCTCACCCTCACACCCCTCACCCTCACACCACTCAGTGCTACAACACATATTGTGTTACAATAGGTGTCACATTTGCGAAAGATAAAACTATTGGCATTGTAAATAACAAAGCTATTCATTTCGCTACTTTCAAAACAAGCACAATTAATAAAAAATGTGTCCTTTACAATACCAATAGCTCAAAATTTCCTAATGCAAGACCTATTGCATTGCTGTGCTTCTCTCCCCTGCTGCACTCTCCTGCTTTCTAGAGATGTGGCCTAACGACCAAAGCTGCCATCTAAGTCACGTAAATACAAAACATGTTGCATTCCAAATGCTATAGGTGTCACATTCGCGAAAGTTATAACTATTGGCGTTGTAAATGACAAAGCTATCAATTTAGCTATTTTAAAAACCAACAAATAAATATAATATTTGTCATTTACAAGACCAATAGCTCCAAGTTTTCAAATGCGAGACCTATTGCATTTCCAATGCTTGTTTTGCAAGTTTTTTAAAGAACTTAGGAAAGTCTGGTTACTTCCCCTTTTAAGACAGCATGGCCTTAGGCAATGCCGTCCAGCACTTGTTTGTTTACAACTTTGAGAATGAACACGTGGCATGGAGGGTATCTACTTTTTTGAAAAAGGCCCTGCGGTTGAGGAAAAACATGTCATTAGAACTCTGGGAGGCTGTCTTTTAGGTGAATTATTGGGACTTGAATTATGTTTGGATTTTATGTAAACAAAATTTTTAATGTAAGGTGTCTTTGCTATTTTATCCTTCCTTTTAACTTGGATATTTTACCTATGCAAATGTATCTTAAATATTTAATGATTGCGATATGTGCTTTTATTACTGTAATTTTCATGGTTGAATAAAGCTTAATTGAATTGAGACGTTTTAGCGTCATTTTCTCCCTATGTGTATTTGCAGTCTCTTATGTTGCAAGGAATAGAGCAGTCTTTTGCCATGTAAAGGATCTTAAGTCCTAGACATGTTGATTACAAACGCTTATCACCATAACTAAATTATCTGATCTTATCAGATTCCAAGTCTGGCAAGACATTTTGATCAGGCTTACTTGAAGACAGATAGCTTACTTAATTACCCATCATATTAAATAACTGAACAGTAAACAGCCAGTGTTTTGGAAATCAGCAACTAAGTAATCACTTTTCGGGTGAGTAGCTGTACTTAAAACAACCCTATTGATTTATTGAGAGTATTTATTCACTTGAAACCCCTGTTTGCCTCTGTTTTCCTGTCTGGTGTTGGGCAGAAGTAGAATTTTCAACCAAGATGCTTCTAGAGATAATTTGATGCACAGTAAGGTATTCACTTCTTGCCACTACCATAATGGACCATGGCTCTTTCTAGCTTGAAAGCTGACACTGCTGACTTTTACGGAATTCATTTCAGTAGTGGAAATGTTAAACCCCTCGCTCCAGCATCAGTGCCCACATGTGAAAAACAGTGTTGAGTCATTTGATGGCCAGGACATCATATACCAGTAACCTTCTTCTGCTTGTAAATGGTCAGACTCCCTTTTGCTCCTGACTCCTTTATGATACCTGCTCCTCATATGGCTTTTGTAAACAGGACTTGATAGCAGTAATTGGGCTGTTTTTAAGTAACATTTGTGTTTGAGTGGAGATGGGGAATCTTGGACTGTAGTGATGATAGTAGTGTCAATATGTTCATCATAGAGATAAGTTGAAGCATGTCTCGTTGTTCCCATTAGTTTATAGACAATCGGGGTACTTTGCATGTTGGCAGTACTCATAGTATTTAAATTTAGCTTACATATTCAGATTGCACCATATTATTAATGGACATTTAACTGATTAATTTATTTTCCAATTTCTATTTCTAGGTTGTTGCTTTTCTTCACACAGTTTTGCTTTGTGAGCATCTGGATTTCAGCACCGCGCTAGTTGTCTGTCCATTAAATACTGCTTTGAACTGGTTGAATGAGTTTGAAAAATGGCAGGAAGGCTTGGCAGATGAGGAGTCTCTACAGGTAAGCTTTTGTTGTTGGTTTGTGATTTTATTATGATATTGTTATATTTGAAGTTACATGTATTTTTTGGACTTGAAATGACAATTACTTCATAATGTGTAATTGAAAGTAACAAGGGACATGAATGCAGCAGAAATAGCTATGTTGACAATACTTTGTACAAAGAAACAATAGTTGACTAGTTTTTTTTAATGTAAACACATTTAAAAGTTTTAACTGTCAAGTTACAACGCAACATTACTGCGACTCATCACCCTTGACTTTAATAATGGTATTAAACATGAACAGTGCCCATCCATGGCTAATAACTATTCTAGAATCCACTGTACGCTGGCCAGAGTGGACAAATCTGATGCCTCAAGGGTTCATTAAAGAGGCCTGTGAATTATTGCAGCTGATTCTGGTTGAGGGGGATAGGTGTTTATATATCTAAACTGTAAGTATGTTCTACGATCCCACGTACACTCGAATATTGTAATGGCGACAGTGATCAATTTCCAGACATAAGACATAGGGAAGAGGTGTGGCGCTGCGGCCAGGGCGACTGACACTGGACATGGGGCTCACGGTTTGATCCCCAGCACGGGCGGCAGATTAGCCCAGCACCATGTGACTCTGGGCAATAGCTCGCTTAATCTTCTGGACGGCCCCCAGCGCCGGGATGCCTCAGGGTAGCTGTGCGCTTTACAAATACTGGATTTACATAACTGTGAGGACAATGTTAATTTTCATATTGACCTTTGAGTGAATTACTGGATCCCTTAAGTGAGTTATTTCCATCCCAATGCATAATGTTTAGAGAGTGTCAGAAAACCTGCTATGTGGATTTGTAGAGTGCAGCTAATCACCCTTAAGGGTATGCAGGTGCTGAGTATGGCAGGCCTGAGTGGGGAGGAGTAGATCATGCCTGTTTTGTCTTGAAGAGTCTAAAGGTTCTTTGGGAAGTCCAGAAGGGAGGTTGAGGTTCTGAGGTGTTTCCAGGTCTTTGCTGCAAGATATGAGAAGGAGGGTCCCCCGGTTCTGGTCTTCTTTTTTTTCTTTTAAAATAACATTTTATTTAATTCGGGATCTGCAATACATTCCTCATACAGACAAGGATACTTGAATAACATCTCATCGAGCAATAAAACATACAGTGATGGACAGGATATACAGTTACGCTTATTACATCTTATCGTCTAATCCATGGTCTACAAGAGGAGGGGCACATATATGACCTCTGTATTCATTCCATTTGCCCCATACCCTCCCCCATTTCTTGGGGCACCCTCTGTGACTGTCGCTTTTTCAGCCACAATGATCATATCCATGCCTCTACACGACTCTGTCACTGTTGGGTTTTGTACTGCACCCCATTTCTGATGAATGTGCGGAGTGTGAATGTTGCTCTCCCCACTTTTGGTATTTTTCAAATTGCGCGATGGCAAGGCGAAACCCAGGTTGCACGCAAAAGGTCAAATATGTTAAAGAAATTTCGATTGGATTAATTTGGTATATATGGTGTGCACACCACCACATTCATCATGAACACTAACTGCCACATGGTGTTTCACCCAAAGATGAAATATTTTTGGAGAAAAGGAATCACCGTCTGAAAGGCGCCACATCATTAGAACAGCGAGTTCCTGGGCAGCGAGTATGGAGGCATTCTGAAAGGACATAGACACTTGTGTAATGTAAACACATTTGAATAATATGATGGTTTGATGTTTTGCGTACATGTAGGCTTCTATGGCATTATGATGCATTATGGAAGCGTAAGTTCACAAAGGCACACCCACGGTTAACCTTTCACCTCGACTGTTTGCGCATGAAGGGGAGGGGTCAAATTAGTTTATAAGTTGGGTGGGAAGAAGGAGAGAGTAATTAGGAGTTCATGACGAACCGGGACTGTGATTAGGAGAATGTAAAAGCAGGTACGCATTGCGCGCGATTGGTATTAGTGAGGTTCAGTAGTAAATCGTGTTATCTGAACTTAAGCATTTAAACTGATAAAGCCACAGGCTTGCGTAAATGATAAATACATAATTGGGTTAATGTTATTAATAAATAGCGCAAGAACCATGTGAGATAAGAGACCGGGTGTTCATAAAAATATGCATGAACAAATAGCTAGAAAGCCTAATTTTCGAGCCTTTTGACCTCGAAAACTGTAAGTTTTGATCGTTTCTGGCTTAAGTATCAGGGGTGATTTTATGAGAATGACGGTTTAATTTTATAATGCCATAACATTGTTTTGAATAGTACATATGTACGAGATAGATTTTAGATTCGAATGTGGGTTCGTTCAGATTAAATTTAATATAAAACTTGTGTGAAATTTCAGATACCCCTGACGAAGAGCAAGCAATTGCTCAAAATGCATTGGGTCACAAATTAAAGAATGCTGCTGACAACTACTTTTTGTGTATGGATCGTATTTACACAGAGGCCTGGATGGGCACATGTTGATACGTAAAGTTTCAAAAGCAATTTGGTGACGATGTGGAACAGACGGAATCACAGAAGATAATATGACAGAGTAAAGGATAAAATATGGATAAATATTAATGAGACAAACGGACAAATATATGATGGATCTAGCATCCGAAATAAATGCAGTGCACCGGGGTGCGGAGTGTGAATGTTGCTCTCCCCACTTTTGGCACCCCATTTCTGAGCAATGTTTCGCTTTGCTACTATCATCCCTGTTGTTGCCCACTGTCTGTTTGCGTGGTTGTGGTCCATTGGTCCCCATATGTTTAGGAGGCAGCATTTGGGAGAAAGCGGAACTATGTTCCCGCTAACTTCTGGGATGATATCCATTACTTGTGTCCACTGTCCAGTATGACGCAATCCCTGTACACTCCCACAAAGTATGATAAAATTTGCCCAAACCCTCACTGGTGCGCAAACAGTAGGGGTCTGAGGCTCTACCTATCGTGTGCATTTGTCACTCTTGTGAAATAGGTCCTATCTAGTATCTTTAGTTGGATGAGGCGGCTGCCTGATTATTAATAATCTTCCGGTATGTAAGGGATGTAAGGGAGATCGCCTTTTTGTGTAAATAATCAGTCAGTAGTCGCTCCTCTAAGGGCTGCTGTTTCCCAGGGTACCTAGTCTTATCAGTGTCCCACAGTGGGGTGTGTTGCGTGAGCTTGTCTGCACACCCTGTCCTCCACTGACAACATCCTCCTCGGAGACCAGAACTTTCACCTTGAGAACAACAATGACAAGAACTCCACAACCCTGATCGATAACCTTGCCAACCTCGGACTGAAGCAACTCGTCACAACGCACACCCACTCCACCGGCTACACACTCGCCCTGTCTTCTCCTCAAGCCTGCACGTCTCCGCCAGCCACACCACCAAACTCCTCTGGACTGACCACCGATGTATCCACTTCGCCTTCCAGAAACCCACCACACACCACTGCACCCAACATATCCCCTGCCGCAGCTAGAGCAGAATCTCCGAAGACCAACTACATGCAAACCTCGCTCTCAGCCCACCCACCGAACCCTCCAACACCGACGACACTGCCCACAGCCTCAGAAGCTGGATCGAGGACTGCGCCAACACCCTCGCCCCGCTGAACCCTCCCCCCCCCCCCCCCCCCCCCCCACACACACACACACAGAGACACCAGCATGAGGACCAGCTGGTTCACCCCAGAACTCCTAGCCTCCAAGCAAGCCTGCCGGAAACTAGAGAAGAAATGGCACAGTGAACAAACTCCGGACAGCCACGCAGCACACAAGGACACCATCCGCAACCACCACCACCTCCTCATCAGGGCGGCCAAGAGGACCTCCTTCAAAGACCGCCTCGACAATGCACACAATAGCAAGGAGCTCTTGAACATCGTGAAGGAACTCTCCATCCCGAGCTCCAACACCGACATCCCGCTGTCGCACGCCCTGTGCGACTCCCTCGCCAACTTCTTCCACTGCAAGATAGCAGACATCCACGACAGCTTCAACACCCAGACAGCCCGAACAGACAGCAACACAACAGACCCTCCGCACACCATCGACCACTGCCCCTGCTAGCCTGGGCCAACGTGAGCATCGATTACCCCATCAAGACCATGCGCACAATCCACTCCGGCTCTCCGTCAGACGCAGTCCCACACCACGTCTTCACCAGAGCAAGCTGCTCCATTGCACCCCACCTGCGCAACGTCATCAATCTCTCCCTCGAGACCACGACCTTCCCAGAGATCTGGAAACACGGCGAGATCAACACCCTACTCAAAAAACCTAAGGCAGACCCAAGAGACCTCAAGAACTTCCGGCCCATCTCTCTGCTCCCCTTCCCGGCCAAGGTCATCGAGAAAACCGTCAACAGACAGCTAACCCCATACCTCGAAGAAAACAGAATCCTCGACCCTTCCCAGTCAGGGTTCCGCAGCAACCACAGCACCGAGACTGCCCTCATCGTCGCCACCGACGACATCAGAACCCTGCTAGACAGCGACGAGACCGCAGCACTCATCCTCCTAGACCTCTCTGCCGCCTTCAACACCGTCTGCCACCGCACACTAAGCACACGCCTCCACGCCACAGGGATCCGGGACAAGGCTCTGGATTGGACCACCTCCTTCCTCTCCGGCAGAACCCAGAGCATCCGCCTCCCCCATTCCGTTTCAAAGCCTCCGAGATCATCTGCGGCATACCCCAGGGATCCTCCCTCAGCCCGACGCTGTTCAACATTTACATGGCCCGCTCTCACACGTAGCCCAACAGCACGACCTCAAGATAATCTCCTACGCCGACGACACTCAGCTGATCCTCTCCCTCACCAAGGACCCCATCACCGCCAAAGCAAACCTCCACGAAGGAATGAAGGCCGTTGCCGACTGGATGAAGACCAGTTGTCTGAAGCTGAACTCAGACAAGACGGAGGTCCTCATCCTCGGCTCCAACCCTTCAGCCTGGGACGACTCCTGGTGGCCGACGGCACTGGGGGCAGCCCCGACACCCACCGACCACGCACGCAACCTGGGAATCATCCTTGACTCAACGCTCTCAATGACCAAGCAAGTCAACGTCTTCTCCTCCTCCTGCTTCAACACCCTCCGCATGCTCCGCAAAATCTACAGATGGATCCCAACAGAAACAAGAAAGACAGTTACCCAGGCCCTCGTCAGCAGCAGACTCGACTATGGAAACGCCCTCTACGCGAGAGCCCCGACCAAGCTCATCAAACAACAACGCATCCAAAATGCCTCGGCACTACTGATCCTCGACGTACCACACCACGCCATAGCACCCCTCACCTGAGAAACCTGCACTAGCTCTGCGTCAACAAGAGGATATCCTTCAAGCTCCTCACCCACGCACACAAGGCACTCCACAAGACCGGCCCAGCCTACCTCAACAGACGGCTCTCCTTCTACATCCCCAACCGCCAGCTATGCTCCGCCGACCTCTCATTCGCCACCGTCCCACACATCTGAAGATCAACCACCGGTGGGAGATCCTTTTCCCACCTCGCTGCCAAGACATGGAACACCCTCCCACTGAGCCTATGACCAAGACCTGCTGACCTTCAGGAGGATACTCAAGACCTGGCTGTTAGATCGGTAGCGCCCCCCTCCAGCGCCTTGGGACCGTAGCGGGTATGTAGTACGCTTTACAAATGATTGATTGATTGATGTGATGTTATGTGGGTTCAACGTGGTAGGTTTGAGAATGAGGCTGCCTGCCACATTCTGGATGGTTTGCAGTCTTCTCATGACTTGCTTGGTGGTACGACCATAGATGGCGTTTCTGTAGTCTAGTTTGCTGGTGGTGAGGGTGACGTTTATTCCAGGGTTGCTTGGGAGCTATAGAATCTTCCTCAGTATCTCCAGGGTGTGGAAGCAGGATGACGGTGCTGCTTTGTGCGGTCACTGCCAGTTTGCTGTCAATGATGATTCTGAGGTTCTGGTGTGGGTGCTAGGTGTGGTTGTGGGTCTGAGTGCAGCCGGCCGACATGCAGAGTCCCACGGTGTGGTGTTCTGGCAGAAGATCACTACTTCTGTCTTATTGGTGTCGAGTTTGAGAAAGTCCTCTTTCATCCTGTTAGCAATTTTGTCATGCAAGTGATGAACTTGTTTCTTGTGTTGGAGGTCATGTCTGTGAGGGAGAGTATGAATTGTGCGACGTTGGTGTGGAAAAGGATGCTGATGTTTGTGCAGAGGTCAGAGGGATCATGTATATGTTGAAGAGGGTCAGACTGAGGAATGGCCCTTGAGGCCCCCTTCAAATGACTTTTCAGGCTTCTGAGTTGTGGGATGCCAAGCTTATAGCTTTAGTTCTATATAAAATCATAATTTTGAATATTTGTACTGCCAGCTCCAAATGTGTAATAACCACTTGTCCCATGCCTGCCAAGGTAGGGCTATACATAATTAAATCATTTTTAACTTAATTAGAGAGCATGAATTACAGGAAATATAATTTATTGAGGTCCACTTTTAATTTGTGGATACAGATTTGCTTCTTCATAGTTACACAGGCCATTAGAAATCCTTAGTACACATTGGGATTTGCACCATCTCTCTATAATCATCCGCTCATGCGGAGATGTCCATCCTGACTCAGTAATCCACAGTGCCTGTTTGGGTTTGCATATATAATCATTGATTATTAGTATATGGTCAGATTTGCACCACTACCCATACCCGCCATAAACCCTAAAAATTCCCTTGCCACCCAAAAACCTATACCCACCCTAAACCCTAAAAAAGCCCGTAGCACCCTAAAACCCATACCCACCCTAAACCCTATAATTTCCCTTGCCACACAAAAAAGTTGTACGCATCCTACAACCTAAATATCCCATATCACCTAAAGACTCATACCCAACCTAAAACGTAAAAAATCCCTTACCACCCAAAAACCCATATCACCCCTAAACCCTCATAATTCTTGTGCTGCCCAAATACCCATACCCACCCTAAACCCTAATAAAATCCTTTATCACCTAAAAACCTATACTCACCCTAACCCTAAAAAATACCTTACCACCAAAAACCCATGCCCACCCTAAACCCAAGAAATTCCCTTGCCATCCAAAAGCACATACCCACCCGAAACCCTGAAACAAACCTCACAACCGAAAAACCCATAACCACCTTAAACCCTAAAAATTCCTTATCACCGGAAAACCCATTCACACCCTAAACCATAAAGTTTCCCTTGCCCCGCAAAAACCCCACCCACCCTAAACCTTAATAATTCTCTTGCCACCCAAAAACCAATACACACCATAAACCCTATAAAATTCCTTGCCACCAAAAATTCCACACACACCCTAAACAATAATAATACCCCTGCCACCCAAAAACACATACCCACCCTAAACCCTAAAATATCCCTTACCATTCAAAAACCCATACTCATCCTAAACCCTCAAATCCCTTGCCAGTCAAAAACCCATGCCCAACCTAAAAAAATTCTTGCCACCCAAATATCCACACAAACACTAAACTCTAAAAGATTAATTACTACCCAAAAATCCATACCCATCATAAACCCTTAAGGTTCCCTTGCCACCCAAAACCTATGCACACCCTAAACCCTAAAAATCCCTTACTACCCAAAATACCCTTAAACACCCTAAACTGTAAAAAATCCAATACTACCCAATACCACCCAAAAACCTATAAAAATTCCCTTACCACGTAAAAACACATTCACACCCAAATACTTAGAGTTCCCTTGCTACCCCAAATCCCATACCGACCCTAAACCCTAAAAATCCCTTTCCACTCAAAAATCCATACCAACGCAAAACCCTTAACATTCTCTTACCACCCAAAAACTAGGGTGGGCCGAATTTGCTTAGTCGCGCTACGCAAAGCTCCGCGAAACTGCAAAAAGTCTCCGCAAGCACGCAAAAGTTCCGCAAACTCACGGAATTGCTTGTTCCACCCGTTCCCAATGCTTTTTTCCTGTTCACCAATGCTGTTCGGGGAGTGAGTAGAAAAACGTCCGCACCACCCTGATTTTTAGGTCGAGCTAGAGTTGCGCATGCGTAGCATGCAGTCTAGCTCGGCAACTATTGTTTTTAGTTTGCTGGGAATCTGAGACAGCATTCGGCCACGCGCCTCTGCCGTCTCAGATTTGTCCTCGTGAGCGCGCTTTTGCTGTTGGCTGCTTGCTGTGTGCGCGTGTGGGTCAGAAAGTGCCGTCCTCTATGCTAGGCAGGCAGACAGACACAGACACTCGCGCACACACCCTTCCCCCCCCCCCACCCACCAACCAGTCATCGGGGTCTTTTAACACACACACACACGAATACATAGACACGCATACACACGCGCGCACACATCCCCCTCACACCCCACTCACCAGGTACTTATCGCGTGTCCTTCGGCAGCCAGCGGGTCATTCTTGTTAACAGGCGGGGGCCGCGGGGCTCTCCACGAGCACGGGAGCCCCACTAGCTGAGACCGAAATCTTCCGGCGAGCACAGCAGCGCGGCTCCTGTCTGCTTCCTGTATTTGTCCTGCCCCGCCCCCGTCCCAACAAAGGTTGCCTGGCTTCCTGTTGAAGCCGGGCTGCGGCGGTGAGTTTGAAGGGTTCAGCATTCGATCCTGCCGGCTTCATTTATTAGACGTGTAATACTATACAAAATCCTTTCCACACTATCCCACAAACGAAATCATTTATTTGTGAAAAGAATCCACTACAGCGCTGATTTCTTCTCCTTGTTTGAATTGCTGACGATCACCGCAGACTAGCCGACCGTTCGAAGTAACCCTTTGGCGTCTCCTGCCGACGCAAAAGGTAAGTCTATGCGATGCTTTGTTGTTATCGAAAATATTTTTGAATATTAGACTTTTGAAATTCTAATTCTTGACGTCCACTCTTTGCTTCTGAAACCCTGCAATTATAAGACCGCTTCCCTTGAATCGTCTCTCTCGACCTCAACGTATTTATGTCCAGAACCCATCACTCGTAAACAAATAATTTAATTACATTGTAAGCATCCATGGCCTCCATCCACATAGTGCTTCCGAACCTTGCTAGAGGTAGACACACAACGCACTGCCTTCCAGAGAGGACTCACAATCATATTACGGTACAGATAGTTAATAAAGGTACCTTGGTGTTTGCAGACAGACTTCGTTTTTCTTGGAGATGTGCCCTATAATCCTCACAAAGCAATATACAGGCCTGTAGCATTTTTATTAGACATCATGTTTTGTGCATCCCTGATCATTATCATTCGTTTTTATTATGGCATTAATGTTTAACTCATCTGGTGACTTTTAATGACGTACATTGAGGTATAGTGTCTTCACGAGTGGGTGTGTCTAGTTTATAGGTGTCGCGGCATATACCCGTGTTTCTATATAAGAAATAAACGTTTTCGCAGTCCCAGTCTCCGAGCCAGTTTTGATTTCTCTCAAATATCCTCGTCTTCCGGCTCTGTACTGTCCCAGGTCGTGCGCTGGTTTCCTGACACTTACAGCCCGGGTTGTCACAACAGGATACCTCCCTGCCCCAAACGCCCGTTTACCTGCATTTTGAGGAGTCTGGCGCCAGCCACTTAAAGCTCGAGCCAAAGGAGGGGCCCGGACTCAGCTCGAGGTCCCCTTGGACCCTCGAGCCCAAAATGAGCCAAGCTTTAATGTAGATGCAGCCTGCCACCAACGGTATATCCTGTCTGTGTATACGTACACATTTATTTTTATGGGGAATGTTTAGGTGGCATGAAATGGGTTCAATTCCTTGGAAGCTGAAGCTTCTTTGGCTCTTACTGGAAGCAGTGGAATATTTCACGAGTGCTCTTTTAGAGCCTGTGACTCTTTAGAAAATGTATTTCAAAATGTGCTTAAAAAGATTCTTGAGCGAAGACCCTCCCACCCCATACTCTCCTAAAATAAATGTGGTTTACTCCCTTAAAGCACTGGAATTCAGGGCAATGTTAAACCCTGTCACTTTCAAAGGTACTATACACCACTGATGAGCAGAAGTGGTGGGGGAACAGAAAGGGCAGTGTACGAGCAGGGAGGGCAGTAGGCAACAGCAGAGTTTTGGGAATGAAATTAAATCAATGACAAACCTTTCAACTGATACACTTGTTTAGATTTTACAAGTGGATACGCCCACCGCACTCCCATCCTACCTGTCATTCTTTTCAATTCATATTCAAAATCGAGTCCTGCAACCTGGGTTGCATCATTAATTTGGTTGACAGGGGTTCAGTCAGTGACCCTAGTGTGCGGACGTAAATGAAGAGGGCAGTTATGAGGAGAGTGCAAAAAGGACTTCTCACACCACCAAGCACAGAACCCTGGTTTAGAAAAGTCTCCCCCAGCATCACTCAGCACCACCACAGCGCCACCCCAGCACCACTCAGCACCACCACATCATCACTCAGCGCTACCCCAGCATTACTCAGCACCACCCCATTATCACTCAGCAGCACCACAGCACCACTCAGCACCACCACAGCATCACTCAGCGCCACCACAGCATCACTCAGCGCCACCCCAGCATCACTCGGCACCTCCACAGCATCACTCGGCACCTCCACAGCATCACTCAGCACCTCCACAGCATCACTCAGCACCTCCACAGCATCACTCAGCACCTCCACAGCATCACTCAGCACCTCCACAGCATCACTCAGCACCTCCACAGCATCACTCAGCACCTCCACAGCATCACTCAGCACCTCCACAGCATCACTCAGCACCTCCACAGCATCACTCAGCACCTCCACAGCATCACTCAGCACCTCCACAGCATCACTCAGCACCTCCACAGCATCACTCAGCACCTCCACAGCATGACTCCCGGCCTCCACAGCATGACTCCCGGCCTCCACAGCATGACTCCCGGCCTCCACAGCATGACTCCCGGCCTCCACAGCATGACTCCCGGCCTCCACAGCATGACTCCCGGCCTCCACAGCATGACTCCCGGCCTCCACAGCATGACTCCCGGCCTCCACAGCATGACTCCCGGCCTCCACAGCATGACTCCCGGCCTCCACAGCATGACTCCCGGCCTCCACAGCATGACTCCCGGCCTCCACAGCATGACTCCCGGCCTCCACAGCATGACTCCCGGCCTCCACAGCATGACTCCCGGCCTCCACAGCATGACTCCCGGCCTCCACAGCATGACTCCCGGCCTCCACAGCATGACTCCCGGCCTCCACAGCATGACTCCCGGCCTCCACAGCATGACTCCCGGCCTCCACAGCATGACTCCCGGCCTCCACAGCATGACTCCCGGCCTCCACAGCATGACTCCCGGCCTCCACAGCATGACTCCCGGCCTCCACAGCATGACTCCCGGCCTCCACAGCATGACTCCCGGCCTCCACAGCATGACTCCCGGCCTCCACAGCATGACTCCCGGCCTCCACAGCATGACTCCCGGCCTCCACAGCATGACTCCCGGCCTCCACAGCATGACTCCCGGCCTCCACAGCATGACTCCCGGCCTCCACAGCATGACTCAGGGCCTCCACAGCATGACTCAGGGCCTCCACAGCATGACTCAGGGCCTCCACAGCATGACTCCCGGCCTCCACAGCATGACTCCGGGCCACCACAGCATGACTCAGGGCCACCACAGCATGACTCAGGGCCACCACAGCATGACTCAGGGCCACCACAGCATGACTCAGGGCCACCACAGCATGACTCAGGGGCACCACAGCATGACTCGGGGGCACCACAAGATCACTATGCGCTACCACAGCATCACTGAACGCCACAGCATCACTCGTCGCCACCACAACATCACTCCGCGCCATTACAGCATCAATCTGTGCAACCATTCAACAACAACTGGTTCAAATATGTTCTCTCAATGTTTCAAACTTTATTACAAATGTCACAAAAAGATGTGTTCGAGGCATATGGGCTGCAGATGGTACATTTATGAATAGATCGCCATCTGGTGTTGGGCTCGGATGATTGCACTTGTTTTTCTTCTGGAGAAGTCTTTGTCGTCATAGATGACTCCTCCTCTTAGTGTTAGTGCGCATGGGCATCGGCTCCATCCTTAGATTGTTTTTTTTCCGCCATCGGGTTCGGATGAGGATCGAAGCGCTCCGGACCGACTTCGATAAAGAAGGTCATATTCGGCGCGTAACCCTTTCCAATTTGACGGTATTGTTATCGAACGCGACTTCACTTCCATACCGACGCGTTTCGAAGGACGACGACTACGAGAAACTCGAAGTAGTCCAGCCCGGGGTCCATGGAAAGGACTCCATTCAAAAAATGTCCAACGTGTGGTGCTAAGTTCCCACACAAGGACCTACACGAGGTGTGCAACCTCTGCTTGTCCCCTGAACACGAATCCAGGGACTGTGAGGCCTGTGCAGCGTTCTCTTCAAAATCGACGATTAGAAACCGTCGAGCCCGAAGACACGAGGTATCGAGAATGCAGTCACAAGCAATCCCGGAGCTGTTCGAGGACCATCACCCAGAAGAGGAGGAAGAAGAGGCCGACGAGGCGGGGTCTGAAGTGGACGAGTCCGACGTCGAGGAAATCGACGTCCAACAAACCGTGAGTGACGACGTCCCTTTACCAAAGAACAGACCCCGCACGGTGTCGACCCCGCCCTCGAGCCCGGTCAGACAACCGAAAAAAGTTTCCGACGCCCCGCCTTCGAGCCCGGCAACGAAACCGAAACCGAAACACTCGGTCTCCCATCATGGTGGTTCCGATAAACGGACCACATCGACACCGAAGCTCCAAGTCAAGGAAAGCTCGAAGTCGAAGCAGTCCATGTCGACACCGAAACACGTTTCGACGTCGAAAACACCCTCGACACCGGGGACATCTTCGATACCGAAGACATCGGATCCGAATAAAATCTCGGTGCCGAAAATACAAATGGACAGTCAGAAGAAAAAACACCTTTCGGAACCGAAAACTGCGGTACCGACACAGGAATACAAGACCGATCCTAAACAAAAGACTCTGTTTATTGATCCAAAAACTGGCAAGGTAGTCACAGAACTACCTAAAAAGAGGAAGAATGAACATTCGGACGACAAAACTCATCCGAAGAAGAGAACAATGGGGACAAATACAACTCCTCCCCCTTCTCCAAGACCTAGACACACACCATCTTCTCCTCTTCCTCACAATAGACCAAATATTCCTCCCACACGACCATCTACACCTACAACAGATGTAGAGAGTGACACAGGGGAGGGGGAACATCCTGGGGATGATGAAGACACAATCCCAGAGGAGGCAGACCCATGGGAAGAGTACAATGTAGGGTCAGATAACGATAACGACCCTGAAATGTATCCTTCAAAACCTTCACCTCCTGATGATAATACTGGTTTTGTGCAACTCATTAATAGAGCAGCAACATATCACAAGGTAGAACTACATGCAGAACCTCAAATAGAGGATTTCTTATTAGAAACACTACCTACTGCACAAAGAACATCAGGAACACTACCAATGCTTAAGGGCCTTCTCAGTCATACATCAGAGATATTCAAAGACCCAGTGAGGGCTAGGGTACTGAACCCAAGAATCGATAAGAAATATAGGGCAGCTCCAAAAGACCCAATATACATTAAAGGGCAAATTCCTCTAGACTCACTAGTGGTCACAAACGCGCGTAAGAGAGCAAACTCTTTATCTACAGGAGAAGCTCCACCTCCTGACAAAGAGTCTAAGCTAATAGATGCCTCTGGCAAGAGAGTAGCATCTCAAGCGGCAAACAGCTGGCGCATAGCTAATACGCAAGCACTACTGGCAAGGTATGACAGAGCGCATTATGATGAATTAGAAAAACTCATCACACATCTCCCTAAAGAACATCAAAAGAAGGCAGATCAACTCATACAAGAAGGGAAGTTAAATACTAGTACTTCCATAAAGTGCGCCCTAGACGCAGCAGACACTGCAGCAAGAGCTACAAACACAAGCATCATGTTAAGGAGACATGCATGGCTTAGGGTATCAGGGTTCAAACAAGAGGTACAAACATCGTTACTGAACCAACCTTTTGATGGGAAAACACTTTTCGGCACAGGGACAGATGAGGCCTTAGAAAAGATGAAAAAGGATACGGAAACGGCTAAATCAATGGGAGCATTGCAACAGCCGACACAAAGAGGTTCCTTTCGTAGGTCCACCTATAGAGGAGGATCCAAAAATACAGGTACAAGCCAGCAACAAACCTCTTTTACACCTACATCACCCAGAGGTAATTCTAGAGGTAGTTACAGAGGTAACAACAACAAGGTTAGAGGTCGCGGAAACAATAACAACCGCAACTCTCCAACCCCAAAGCAGTGACTTCATACAGCTCCCTCCAGACCATATAACACCGGTCGGGGGACGCCTATCACAGTTCCTACCTGTCTGGGAAAACATCACATCAGACAGGTGGGTGAGACAAATTATCCAACATGGTTATTGCCTGGAACTCACATCTACCCCACCAAACATCCCCCCCAAACAGCGTCCAATGAAACAAGATCACCTGACACTGTTAAAGCAGGAAGTACTATCCCTGCTAGGAAAGCATGCCATAGAGAAGGTTCCACAGCACCAACAAGGAACAAGAGTATACTCCCTATACTTCCTAATTCCCAAAAAGGATGGGTCTCTAAGACCGATACTGGACCTAAGACCTCTCAACGCATACATAAATTCGGAACATTTCCACATGGTCACGCTCCAACAGGTACTTCCTTTACTGAAGAAAGGGGACTTTCTTTCTACACTGGATCTAAAAGACGCTTACTTTCATATCCCGATTCACAAAGCCCACAGGAAATACCTCAGGTTTGTGGTAGAAGGTCAACATTATCAGTTCAAAGTCCTTCCGTTTGGTGTCACAACGGCACCAAGGGTGTTCACAAAATGCCTGGCAGTGGTGGCAGCTCACCTAAGAAGACAACAAATACATGTCTTCCCATACTTGGACGACTGGCTAATAAAGGCCAAGTCACAAGAGGAATGTCTTCAAAACACACAAAAGACAATTCAGCTACTACACCAGCTAGGGTTCACGGTGAACTATACAAAGTCACACTTACAACCAAGCAAGGTTCAACAATATCTGGGGGCTACTATAGACACAGAAAAAGCCAAAGTATACCCCAATCCAGTCAGGATACAAACAATGCTTACAATCATTCAAAAATTCCAGCCACAACACTCACTACCAGCAAGAGATGCAGCTATTAGGGATGATGTCATCCTGCATACTGCTAATACCATATGCCAAACTACAAATGCGTCCGCTACAAGAATGCTTAGCGACACAGTGGAATCAGGCTCAAGGACAGATTACAGATCTGGTGTTGGTAGACGACCGCACACACCGCTCTCTGAAGTGGTGGAACACAACAAACATTGCCAAGGGGCGGTCGTTCCTAGAACCAATTCCACAGGTGACAATAACAGCGGACGCATCGCTCACAGGATGGGGAGCACATATGGAGAAATACGCAGTACAAGGAAGGTGGAGTGTGCAGGAAAAAAGACTGCCCATCAATTACCTAGAACTACTAGCGGTGTTTCTAGCATTGAAAGCCTTCCAAATACATGTTACCAACAAAGCAGTCCTGATCAGAACAGACAACATGACAGCAATGTATTATATTCAAAAACAGGGGGGGACGCACTCTCTCCAACTATCCAGACTAGCACAGGAAATCTGGAGATGGGCCATTCCTCAAAACATCTATCTGTTAGCCGAACACCTACCAGGAGTCCAAAACCAGATAGCAGACATCTTAAGCAGACAGTCGGAACAAATACACGAATGGGAACTGCACCAACAAATACTGCAGCCATTCTTCCAAAGATGGGGACAGCCAGAGATAGACCTCTTTGCCACTCATCAGAACGCAAAATGCCAAAGCTTCGCGTCCAGGTACCCGCACCACCTGTCGCAGGGCAATGCGTTAGGGATAAATTGGTCCAACAAATTTGCATACGCTTTTCCCCCTCTCCCACTAATCCCATTAGTGGTCCGAAAGCTGCAACAACACTCAATGATCATGATACTAGTAGCACCCACGTGGGCAAGACAACCGTGGTTCACCACTCTCCTGCAACTCTCACAGGTGCCACATCAAAAGCTACAAATTCTACCCATGCACCTTACACAGAACCATGGAGAAATAATGCACCCAGATCCCACACAATTGAACCTAGCGATCTGGCTCCTGAAATCCTAGAATTTGGATACTTAGATCTACCCCCAAATTGCATGGAGATAATTAAACAAGCGAGACGTCCCACCACCAGAGCATGCTATGCAGCTAAGTGGAAGAGGTTTGCTATACACTGTACTAATAACAATATCAACCCTCTGGACGTATCAACAAAGGAGATTATCTGCTACTTATTACACTTACAGCAATGTAATCTAGCGTACACATCTATCAGGGTACACCTAGCAGCTATAGCAGCGTACCTACAAAACAGGCAGCACATATCACTGTTCAGAGTACCAGCGATAAAAGCCTTCATGGAAGGCCTTAAAAGAGTCATTCCACCAAGATTACCACCTTCCCCAGTCTGGAACCTCAACGTAGTACTCACCAGACTAATGGGGCCACCTTTCGAACCTATGCATAGGTGCGAAATACAATTCCTTACATGGAAGGTGGCTTTCCTTATAGCCATTACCTCACTCAGGAGAGTAAGTGAATTACAGGCATTGACAATACAAGAACCATTCCTACAGTTACACCAGAATAAAGTGGTTCTTAGAACAAACCCAAAGTTCTTGCCTAAAGTAATTTCAGCATTTCACATCAACCAGCCAGTGGAACTACCAGTCTTCTTTCCAAAGCCACAGACGGTAGCAGAAAGGGCTCTACATACACTAGATGTCAAAAGAGCCATTTTGTACTACATAGAAAGAACACAAAACTTCAGGAAAACTAAACAACTATTTGTAGCATTTTCCCCAACACATAAAGGCAATCCTATCTCTAAAGCAGGCATCGCTAGATGGATTGTAAGATGTATACAAATATGTTACATTAAAGCAAAGAGAACATTAACTGTTCCTCCTAGAGCTCATTCTACACGAAAACTAGGAGCATCTATGGCATTCTTAGGGAACATTCCCCTAGATGACATATGTAGAGCAGCAACTTGGTCTACACCACATACATTCACAAAGCACTACTGTGTTGATGTACAGGCTGCACAACAAGCCAGAGTGGGCCAAGCTGTATTAAAAACTCTATTTCAAACAGTTGCGACAGACACTGGTGACCACCGCTAGGGAGGTGACTGCTGTATAATCTATTCATAAATGTACCATCTGCAGCCCATATGCCTCCAACGGAATATGCTACTTACCAGTATGCATCTGTTCTTGGCATAGAGGGCTGCAGAGTGGTACATGCCCTCCCTGCCTCCCCGGAAACCTGTGTCTGTCCCAACATTATCTTATTTAGATACACTTATATGGGCATATCTTTATGTATGATACTACACTACTCCATCTAACCCTAATATGGCAAAACAATCTAAGGATGGAGCCGATGCCCATGCGCACTAACACTAAGAGGAGGAGTCATCTATGACGACAAAGACTTCTCCAGAAGAAAAACAAGTGCAATCATCCGAGCCCAACACCAGATGGCGATCTATTCATAAATGTACCACTCTGCAGCCCTCTATGCCAAGAACAGATGCATACTGGTAAGTAGCATATTCCTAATATTTCACTTCTGTTCTTGCATTTTCGTCACAATAAAATACACTGAACATAATCTTTACAAAAGTTATTTACAAAAGTTTAAGCTATTGCCATTATAAATTACAATCACTTTTATTTAAGTATTATTTAAAAAAATTAAAAGCCACTGTTATTTGTAATATCAATACATCTAAGTCACGTAAATACAACACATGTTGCATTACAAATTTATAACTATTGGCATTGTAAATGACAAAGCTATTAATTTAGCTATTTTCAAAACCAACACATAAATAAAAAAATTGTCATTTACAAGACCAATAGCTCAAACTTACCTAATGCGAGACCTATTGCATTGCAAATGCTTGTTTTAATGGTATTCTTTTAACAAACGTAGGTAAGACTCTTTGTCTTGCGGACAGTAATACGTCCGCCATTTACGTTCTAAATGTTTGCAAGATTTTTTTGTTTGTGCGAGGTCCTCTCTGAACCAGCTTGTTGAGGGTCTGGATTGTGGAGAATTAAATGTTCTGCACAGCACTATCCTATCTAGAGCTACCTCTAACCATGTTGTAACTTACAGGTTAGCAGCCTGTGGGTAGTTTTCTAGGCAGGGAGGACTATGATTCAGGGCAGAGGTAAGCGCCTCCTGACTGATCCTTTTTTTTTTTTAAATATCTTTATTCAAAAAATGTTCACAGCCTAATTGGTTAATCCCTGCCTCTTTCCATCTAGTCATACAGCTATCCTGAAAAATCGATGGTAAATCATTATTATGGTTAACTGGTGTGTAGCATGAATAACGGCTCAATCCTAGCAGTTTTCTTATATTGCTCCAGACTTTGTAAATGCTAGTGATGCTCTTAAGTTTCACTTTCTTGAAATAGTTATCATTTTAATATGTCGCCAAAGGCATCCCTCGCATCCTGCCCCCAAAATCAATTCTTGCGGAGTTGGAATAGGGTGGTTGCTATTTTCTTTAGATATCAGGATCTTACTATATTTAATTACCGTTGCCCAGTAATATAGTTTGAAGTTAGGCATACCTAGTCCACCTCTTTCCTTAGGCAGCATAATCCATTTAAATGCATGGCGCTGTTTCTTAAAACACCAAATAAATCTGGAAAACATAGTCTCAATGATTTTAAACTGCTGGGGGGTAAACTCCAAACATATGGTACGAAAGAAATACAGAAACCTGGGCAAGAAGAGCATTTTAATGACATTGCACCTTCCACCAATTGTGAGATGCAAATTGTCCAGTCAGGTTAATTCTTTTCTGGTACGGTTAATCAGTGGGTTAAGATTTAAAATTCACAATACTGTCTACCTTTGCACTAATATTAACTCTGAGATAGACTGCATGGTCTGTAACCCTGTTATCACTCATCCTGAGTTTATCATTGATGGCAATCTGGGTTTTCCCTGAGTTCAGTTTGTAACCAGAAACCCTCCAAATCTCCGGGCCTCCTCCTCAGTTACTCCCATAGCTTTATTGGGATCGCAGGTGACCAACGCGATATCGTCCGCGTATGCTAAGACTTTTGTGTCCTGATTGAATACGCATACAAATATTTTGTGTCCTGATTGAATACGCTAAGGGATGATGTTCAAGTTTACGGATGAATGCATCAATGTACACTGCAAATAGTAGAGGTGAAATAGGGCACCCCTGTCTTGTTCCCCTAGTAATTTTGAATTTCTCCGACAGGGTCCCATTAATCATGACACTGGCTCCTGGATCCACATATAATCCTTGGGTGGCTTTAATAAAGCCTCTAGTAATCCCGCATCTTATCATAGCTGCCCATAGGAACTTCCAGGAGACGCCTTTTCCGCATCAAGTAGAATTAGCGCCATAGGATCTCCTGATTTTTCCGTGAAGTCAAATAACGAGATCACTCTTTGTACATGATCCGTTGTTGCTCTCCCTGGGATGAACACATGTTGTCGAGCTGAGACTATGTTATAAATAATTGGCGCTAATCGGGCGGATAAAAGTTTCTAGTAGATTTTGGAATCCCCATTTATCAGTGTAATGGGTCGGTAGGAGCCCATTTCAATGGGGTCCTTGTTTTTTTTCAGAAACACCATCATTTTCGCAGCTGACCAGGAAGGAGGTGGATTCCCGCCCTGAAAAATGGAGCTGAATAATTCCACCATAATTATTCTAAGTTGATCCGAAAATTTCACAAAGAATTCCATAGGAATCCCATCTATCCCCACTGCTTTGCCATCTGTAAATGAATTCAAGGATAGCATAATTTCATCCCACCCAAGGGATTGTCTAGGTTAGCCTGATCCTCTTCATCCAGACAGCTGCCCTCGCATTGCTCTAAATACTCCTCCGGGTTCCCCTGTTCGCTGTCTGGTTCTTTATATAGTTCTTGATAAAACCGCTGAAATGCTGTTCTAATTTCGGATGGTTCAGTTCTCAGCCCTACATCTAGATCTTTAATACTCTTTTTAATGTTAGCTGTTAACTCTTCTCTTGTACGAACCGCTAGCTGATGCCCGACCTGTTCGCTAAGCTCATATGATTTTTTTTTGTATATTGTGGCTTTAGTAATAGCTTTCTCTATAAAGATCTCTGACACCAAATTTCTAGCGACAGCCACCCGTGCGACTTCGTCCATTATCTGCCCACTTTGTGTTGCATGAATTAGGTCTGTCTCTGCATTACTCAGGTTCATTTGTAGCGTAGCTAGTTGTGTCTTTCCTTCTTGGTTGGTTCGGATTGAAAACTGAAGAGTTTCACCTCTAATGCCTGCCAGCATCCCAAACTATCTCAATCGGGGCACTACCCATATTTATTGCCAAAAAGGATGTAATCCACTCTCTCATGTGTTTACAGTAATTTTCATTTCTTAAGAAAGCCCTTTCAAACGTCCAGGTCCTCATTATGGGGCTACTTCTATTGCATGATAAGTTTAATTCTAGTGGGTTGTGTTCCGATAGTACCCTTGGCAGTTTATTTATAGTACATGTGTTTTTCATAGAATTGGAGATGAACATGTAGTCAAGTCGCACATGACGTGAATGTGGATAGGAAAAGAATGTGTACCCATGGTCTCCCGGGTAGTTCGATTGCCAGGTATTAATCAACCCATGTAATTCACATAGATCCTTGAATGCCCTGAAGACCCTAGGTTTCCTCCCTTTGTATTTGTATGTAGGGTCCATTGACCAGTCCCCTGGTAGATGTAAATTAAAGTCCCCACAAACAATTAGGGGTAACGGCCAGTGTACCAGTTCATTAGTAATACTACTCAGGCCTTCTGGATCATCTCCCACATTGCCATATACTGTACATATCGTCATCTTGCTTTCCCCATTATATTGGCATTCCGTGATGGCCCATCTTCCAAATTTATCAGCTACTGCTCTTGTAAATTGGAGGTCCCCTCCTTTCGCTAAAATAGCTACCCCTTTAGTTCTAGTACCCTGAGTAGAGGCAATTATAAGTTTATACCCTAATGTTTTTAATAAATACTGTTGGCCACCCTCTATATGCGTCTCCTGCAGGCACACTATGTTAGCTACCATTGCTTGCAGCCCCATAGCTACCTTCTGCCTCTTCTTTATATCGCAATAAACAAAGGAAGAGAGGTTAATGTCTCTTGTAAGCCACTTAAATGGAGCCTCAAAGACTCGAGAAGTTCACACCCTATTTGGGTTTGAAAAGAAAGCCCTCACACACCGACCTAGTCAGTGTCATGCTTCATCATCGGGCCCCACCGAAGAGACCTAATGCCTCTTCGGTGTGCTGCGACGCCAGGAGACTGCGGAGCTGGTATTGTGTGATGGGTGTGTTGGAGGGTTAAATTAAACTTTAAAAGTGTCTGAAGGGTATCTACAAAAATTTTTATTAATGATCCCTAGCACACAGTAAAAAGAGTTCTATGTGTCTGAATTATAAAGCCAAGGTAATGGATGGTTTAATTCAGAGATAACTTAGTCAACATGTTTCAGCATTAATGTTGGTTTAAATTTACCTAGGCATTCATCAGGACAATGTTAAACCCCGGTGGTATGGACTCTCTAATCGTCCACCCTAGCCTGGGGACGTGAAAGTGAAAATGAAAACAAGTGTTTAAAGTGCATAAAAATAGGAAGAGCAATTGCTCATTCCGAAAAATCACTCCTAGTTATGGAGTGTCTTGGCACCTGTGGAACAAGAAGACGGACAGACATATAAGACAAACAAACAATTATTTGTAAAGCTATGCCATAGCGCCTTTCCGTTCAGGGTGCTCCAAGTAAGTGGCAGCAATTGTGTTCCCAGACTAACTGCTAGAATTAAACACCATCCGCATACCCTCTAGGGATGATAAATCTAGTTCTGGGAAGTGTAGTGACGATGGTGATTTAAAAAAGCCGTGAATGGCTTGCAGGGGATTAAAATCACGTGGTGTGGGTGTTTCAGAGGATCAATGGACAAAGAGTCAGTGACCCACACACATCAGTTTGATATAAAGGAACATATCTCACTTTAAAGTTAGGCGCTATCTGCACCATGGGTCTCAGGAGGGGGGTTGGAGTGTCCCTGGCACATCCTAAGAAAAAAGAAAATAGGCTAGAAACATTCGGAATCGCGTTCAACTTAGCTTAATTGCGTGGTATTGTCCGATCGTCATTGCAGCATTACTCACGCCCTCAGCACTCGCAGCCCGCTTGTACACCTCGTACTTCCTCAACCGGACCCCGACGATAGGGAACGGGGCCGGTGGGGATGTTTATAAAGGCTGTGTAACGTTGTTGGCGCTCTTCCGGGTGGGCGTGGCTGCACCAGACCGAGGTCGGGCTGTGCTTCCCTGTGGGCGGGGTTCAACGAAAGCGAGGCTTGGTTGCGCTCGTGAGGCTTGGGGAAAACGAGGCTTGGTTGCGCTCGTGTGGGAAATTACATTGTGTCTCCAAAGGGAGGCTTGAATGAATAGGCCAATCACTGATTGCGAGAATGTCAACAAGACGGCATGTAAGAATTAAATGCCTTTGGCTATTCGAAATACAATCGTTGTTGTCATGAGTGGAAGTGATTGTGTCTGGGCTTCATTCGTTTTAGTTCAGATCTGCAAATATTAATGTAGGAGGGAGCGCAGAGTCAACATGAAGTTTGCTGAATAGTGATGTTCCAAAAGTCCTTTTATTCAGCAACAGAGTGGTAATTTCTTGTGCGCTTACTGGTCAGACGGGTCTTATTAGGTACTCATTTCTCATAGTTTTCTCTTATTTTAGAAAAAATAAAAAAATTGTTATTAAAAAAAAATTTTCATGTCAAATTTTTTCAGGAATTGTTCATGACCTAGTATTCATTAAGATGCGGGGGTCCATCAGTTTAGTACTGTATTCCACGGAATATCATCATTGAGCCCAATGATGTTGGTACCTAGACGGTACACCCACCGCTGTTCTTTCTCAAAGAGCCTGCTAGTGATGTTTGTGGTACCAGTAATTTTTTCAATTATTGTCCATTTCATATCATTTGGGGTATGGTTATGTTCCAAATAGTGTCGGCTCAGTTTAGTTGTAGCTTTTTTACATCGGATATTACTCCGATGCTCACCAATGCGCTGTTTCACTTTTCTTGTTGTCATTCCGATGTAACGTAAGGAACAGGGACATGTTATCAAGTATATTACGTTGTTTGAGTTGCAGTTGGTGTGTGCAACTTGTGTCCAGATTTTTCCTGTTTCCAATGAAAGTGATTTTGAAGTTTCTGTTAGGTGACATATGCTACAGTCTGAGCAGGGATAATGCCCTGTAATGGGGGGAAGGCCCCATGCCGTAGTGACTGAGGGTGTATGAGGGTCATTTTTCTGTTTCGGGCGAGTGTGAACCAGGGCATCTCTTATGCTGTGGTAAATAAATAAATAATACCCTATTTTTGACTAGGCATATATCATAACAGATAGCTCAATAAATAAGAGTCAAGATTCGAGGTAGTAGGAGTTTCTGCAGGTTTATTACAGCATAAGGACAGGATCAGGACAACCTGCATAGGAACAGAATGGCAGGGCTAGAGTGGCCCGGCAGCTGCCGGGGCTGGGTCTGGGATGAGCGCGCTAACTTTTGATAACAATACACGAGCATATATACATAGCGCAAACACATAGCATTACATTGCAGTAGGCGTAGCAGTGGGTGGAGCAGAAGACGTGACGCGTAGCAGTCGCGAAAGATAACAGTAAAAGTAGGTGTAACTGGGCGTATACATAGACATGTGGTGCAGACGTAACAGAATATGTCATGAATGGGGCGGAAACATTGGAGGGGGCTACCTAAGGAGCCGGGACCTCTAACCTGGTGGTGCGCGTAAACTGGCAATGACGTATCACTAGGAGAAGCTGGGGGCTATGAACTCTGTGCTAGGAGCAGAGACTAAAGTCTGGAGGGTCGGAGCGACATGTACCTAAACCCTATCTAGTATCTGATGTTTAGGGAACATGTTGATATAAACTAGGAGTCATGAGGGGAAAAGCTAACTTGACTCTAAGACTGGACCATGCATTATTCTACATGTAGTGCGTGATGAAGAATATTAAATGACCAGTAAATACAGTATTTCTCTAACATGGAGACGTGAAGGCTAGACAATGACGGAAACTATTGATGCAGTTCAGTAGCTTAGGAATGCAGAGAAGGAGGACTAAACTGATAGCTGGAATCATAACATACTCTTGGCAGACTCAGAGGCAGAGCCAGGCTGCACCGGGCACTGTGAGGCAGGAAGCAAGTGAAAGGTTGAGGATACAGGTGGGGGCTGTATCGCTCCTCAACGAGGCTTCAGGAGACAGGAGCTGAATCTAGTGTCCAGGCCCTTTTGAGGCCTAGAAACGGGGACTTTATAATGGAATAATGTGCACACTGGGAAACGTGGCAACATTACTTTACATAGGCCTGATATTCGTAGTATTCACGAGGACTGGAAACTGGCATACTAGAGGTGGACACAACTATAATTGCGTCATTAATCGGACATGGGGAATAACATATGCATATTGGTCATGCACACATAACATATGATGGATGAGGCGTAGGGACACAGAACATGACAAAATTTACTTTTCCACATTCCCTCCTTGTCACTACGTTTCCATCAGGAAACATCAATATTCATGATACCATCTATCATTTCATATAGTATCATTTGCTCGTCTCGAATTATCTTGGAACGGGATTTGGAACGGGGCTTGGGACTAGGAATACAAGAGGTAGCACAAATGCCGCAAATCGCAGGGCCACATTGTATACAGAGGCAGCAGCTGAATATGATCGCTACTGCAATACCTAGAAAGGACAGGACTTTCCATCCCCAGGCGGAAATTATATTCCAGAACCAACCGGACCATGTCCAGGTGCCTGGATTTTGGTGTAACAGATGGGCAATTTTATGAAGTCTGGTTATAGCTGAATAAACAGACGGCGCGTTATTTGGAATGAAAATGCAGCAACTAGATCCGAGAACTCTACAGGCCCCGCCCCTATCGGCCAGTATGACGTCAAGGACGAGACGATTCTGTAAAACGACAATTCTCATAAAGGATTGCTCTTCGGTTAAGTTACCTAGAGCGGAGGCAGTCTCATCTATTACTGCTTCAAGGGTTCTTGTTAACCTACGGATTAGCTTACTGTTTACAACTGTACCTAAATAAGGGAACACACCTTTATCTATATCAATGAATTGTTCTGCAGCAGTTTCAGTATAATCGACAATCGGGAGATTTCTCTTGTGTCTAGTATGTACTAGATGTGTGTTTCTATGATAGTCAGGTGGGGCTAGAAAAACTGGTGGCAGTAGGAAGGCAATGTAACAGGTTCCCTCCCAATCGAGGGGCAGATGAACATATGCAGTTTGACCACAAACAAAATAAGAATGACGTGAAGCTTTAAAATTAGATTTCCCACTGTCACTATACTTGACAATAGTAGAACAATCACTATGTCCTACGTGTACAGAACCATGACTACGGACACATAATTCGCCTTTGACTGGTAATACTGAAATAGCAGGTGTGTCTGGAGTAGTATCAGACTGGACATTCAGGACCATAAAATTCGACGAATAATTGCCTAAATTATACACTTCATTTTCTAGATCTAAACCTGTTCTGTGGGGGAAACCTTGCTTGTCTGGGAAACATGTACTGTTCAGAAAAGACATATCTGTTGAGGATGACGTTAACGTGGACCATGCTCCACACGAACCATTATGTGAGAATGGATAAGGAAAGAGTGGCAGAACTCCCTTCGGTGTCTGGAAAGGGGGGAGTCGACCACACACCCAACAATTAGTGGCATTGCTGGTCTGGTGTGAGTAATGTAACATACGGATAAATGAATTGTTACGCATAGCGAGGCGGTAAGCATATTCGTGAGGAGGCAGATCACTAAACGTGTGCTCTACTGTAGCATTAGCAGACTTATTTACATGAGAAACTGAAAAATACAGGAAAAATGCATAGCTGATGCAAGAAATCATAATGCTGATGAATAATATGAAGCTTAGAAAAATGATACATTGAATTGAGCTTTGACTGACTCTCTCACTATGGGGGTCTATTTTATACATGTCAGAAACAGCCTAACCGTTTCACCTAGGGGAGGACTTATACAATCAAACTGACTGACTTATTTTACTAGACCGGAGCTTTAACTTATACTCCTGCTGCGGAGTTTTCTCTAACAGGGAAGGGGTTGTGTCAATGTCTTTTGCGGGACAGTCCTTAGGAACAATATTTCGGCAGTCTTTAAAATCCTGGGAATCCTTGGAAATATTTTTAGAAACGGGTTTTAATCCATTGAAAAGTTTTACATGAGAAAGATGTATCCATCCTTTTCGGCCTTCCAACTTCACGGCTGTACGGGTGGTGAGGAGGACCTGACGGGGCTCCTTCCAACGAGGTTCCAGCGGACTTGATCTGTCAAAGTTTCGGATCATCACCAGCGAACCTGGAACGATTTCATGGGGTGCCACCTCGGTATTGTCTGGAAATGCGGCGGCAACCTGTGAACGACATGAGTTGAGGGCAGACATCAAGGAAGCTAGGTAATCTGTCAGCATATTACATGAAACATCGGTAATACTTCGGGGTCTAGGAGTACCCCACATGTTAGGGGGGCGGCCGAAAACGACCTCATACGGGGACAGACCTGATCTGGAATGTGCGACCATGCGCATATAAAATAAAGCGACTGGCAGAGCTACTAGCCAGTCCACACCCTTTTCTTTACAAACTTTGGCGATACGGATTTTCAGAGTTTGATTATGTCTCTCGACTAGACCGGCTGCTTCAGGATGGCGTACACAATGGAACTTCCACTGGTACCCTAACAAAAGGGAAACGTGCTTCATGAGTTCAGATGAGAATGGCTGACCGTTATCAGAATATACGACTCTAGGGAGTCCATATCTAGGGAAGAATTCACGAACCAACTGCTTGGCAGTGGTCGCGGCTGTGTAATCTGGGACTGGGTATGCTTCTGTCCATCTGGACAAAGCGCATACAACTACAAGGACATACTTGAAACCTCGACATCGCTCCATCTGAATATAATCCATCTGGAGGACTTCAAAAGGGTGGTCAGGAGGCTGGAAACCACCTTGTTCCACCGGGACACTTTTACCTGGATTAAACTGACAACATATCATACAGGTACGGACTTTCTGCTTGGCTGCAGCTCGTAAATGCTTGTTGAACCAAATGTTCTGGATACTGTCTAACATAGCTTTTTCTCCTAAATGTGCTGGACTATGTGCGGTATTAATGATGACTTGAACCATAGAGTCGGGGAGAAACCATGTGGCTCTACCCTTCGTTAACCATCCTTGATCTGTCTGGACCCCTCCTTGTTCGGACCATTTCTTGATTTCATCAGAAGTAGCATGTAACTGGATATCTATGACCTCTTGAGTAGGGTCCTTAATTGTCATACATGTAGTCGGATCTGGAGTGTGGGTCAGGTTAACTGGAATGTCTGGAGTCTGTGCTGTAAGCTTGGCTGTGCGATCT
The DNA here is from genome assembly GCF_964261635.1 of Lissotriton helveticus. Classification (NCBI taxonomy): domain Eukaryota; kingdom Metazoa; phylum Chordata; class Amphibia; order Caudata; family Salamandridae; genus Lissotriton; species Lissotriton helveticus. Next base: position 2,128,432,912 of record NC_136063.1, read on the forward strand.
GCTAGATCATTACCTTGAGAAATAATGTCAGTAACTTTCGTATGTGCTTTGCATTTCATGATAGCAATGGATGTCGGTAAATGTATGGCATCTAACAGAGCTTGAATAAGGAGACCATGCTGAATCTTGGTTCCATGAGAAGTCATGAAACCTCTCTCCTGCCAGAGCACTCCGAAGTCGTGTACAACTCCAAATGCGTAACGTGAATCTGTGTAAACATTAACTTTCAGGTTCTTGGCGTGTATACAGGCTTGTGTCAGAGCAACTAGCTCTGCTGCTTGAGCGGACAGGGTATCAATACGGTGTGTTTTAATAACTTCAGTGTCAGTAGTCACTGCATATGCGGCGACTAGTTCTCCTGTACTAGTTCTCATACATGAACCATCCACATAAAGTGTCAGGTCAGGATCTAGTAACGGAATATCTGTCAGGTCTTGTCTTGGCTTTGTCGTAATGTTAACTACTTCCACGCAGTCATGTGTGTCAGGATTTGAATTAACTGATGGTAACAGTGTAGCAGGATTCAGGATATTGCAGCGTCTAATTTCTATGTGTGGCTGAAACAGTGTCAATTCATAACCTGTTAAACGTGCAATTGTCAAGTGCTGAGTTTGTGTTCGGTTTAAAAGAACTTCTACGGAGTGTGGAACTTGTACTGTCAGGGAGTGTCCTAAAACTATGGAATCACTTTGTCTGATAGCTAGTGCTGTGGCTGCAACTGACTTGAGGCATGCAGGCAACGCCTGGGCGACTGGATCTAATGTGCTCGAAAAATAAGCACAGGGCTTGTATTGACCTGCTTGATCTTGTGTGAGAACAGATAATGCTGTACCTTCACGTTCTGTGACGAAAAGTGTAAAAGGCTTACTGTAGTTCGGTGTAGCTAGAACTGGAGCTTGGCATAAAGCTGTCTTTAACTCATTGAAACTAAGTGTATGTTCAGATGTCCAAGGGAGGACAGTCGATACGGCTGCCTCCTGTGTCGTTAACTGTATCAGTGGCTTGGCTAGAAATGCATACTGGGGAATCCATTGTCTGCAATAAGAAGTAAGGCCGATAAAGGCACGCACCTCCTTCTGGGTTCTGGGCTGGGGAAGACTCGCTATTAACTGGATACGGTCTGGTGTCAACTGCCTACCCCTCTTGGACAGCAAGTGTCCTAAGTATACCACTTGCTGGACACAGAATTGAAGCTTCGAAGGGGACACCTTGTGCCCCATCTCGGCTAGGAAATACAGAACTGTCAGTGATGCCCGCTCGCAGTCACGTTCAGAACGGGCTGTGATCAGTAGATCATCGACATACTGGAGCAGGGCAGTGTCAGTTGGCATGTGAATATTGTCTAGTTGTCTCTTGAGTGCTTGACTGTAAATACTAGGGCTTTCTGTGAAACCTTGAGGAGCGCGTGTGAACATATAGCTCCTTCCATTTAAACAAAATCCGAAAAGAAACTGGCTGTCTGGATGAATGGGAACACTAAAAAATGCATTCTTGAGGTCTATGACAGTGAAGAACATGGCTTCGGGATCAATAGCAGTTAACAGGGAGGAAATATCTGGGACAACTGGGTACTGAGGAATAATACATTTGTTAAGTTCTCGTAAATCAATCACTAATCGATATACTGGGGGTGCATTTGGATCAGTGCGTTTCATGACTGGAATGATCGGGGAATTACATACATTGGAGTCAGTTTCTACAACTACTCCTTGAGCCATGAGCTCGTCTATAATTTTGGATAAGGCTGCTACAGCCTCGGGTGGCAATCTATACTGCCTGATTCGTGGTAACACTACACCTGGTTTGAGAGTCACACGATAGGGTGTGATTTGCATGTAACCTACATCAGTTGGACCTTGCGCCCATAAATGCTGCGGAACATTAGACAGTCTTGAATCAAAATCTCGTAATACATAGTGACCCTTAAAGTCACGTAGGAACAGTCGTATTCCCTCTGGGGAACAGCATATGACTGCACCCAACTCTTTCAGTGTCTTAATGCCTAATAGATTTTCTGGACATGACTTAGTAAGTAACAGATCAGTAGTGCGGGACAATGGACCTACTTCTAAAGTAACTGGCTTAGATATCTCGTTAACGATAGGTTTTCCTGAAAATCCAAGGGAAACATTTCTTGAGCCTGAGAGCGGAGCCCCTGGAACTTCGGCATGACTAATTGTGGTCCTACTTGCCCCTGTATCAATCAGAAACTTTCTGTCTTTCCCTAATACTTGACTGTGTACATAGGGACCTTCTTGATCTACAGGTATCTCGATGAGAGGCAAGCCAACCTCCCTCTCTAGGCTGTTTCATGAATATGGCTGGTACTCTGGATACTCAGACTGCGCATACTGGTACATCTGCGATGTGACATGCTGTGTTGCAGCAATAGGCTGCGGTACTGTAACTGTCTGTTGTGCATTCTGTGGCTGAGGAATCTGTGAAACTTGTTCTTGTCTAGGCGGACGTGGTCTTTCTTTAGTCTTACCAGTAGCTATGTTGTGTTTCAGAACTGCACACTCATTTATAAAATGACCTGGCTGTTTACAATAATTGCAGTTCCCTTTAACGGGAGCTGCAGGATGACTGGCTTGATTCGGACCCCTCTTCTGACTGTCTTGAGGAACAGATTGTGCAACTAGCACTTTCATTTTCGTATCTTTCATACGTTTTCTCTCGTGTTCTTGCTCTTCCCTGATTCTATTCTGGTGATACTGAAGCATCTGGAGCATCTGGGACGGAGTATTTGCTTGCCAGGTGCTTTCGACTTTCAGAACTCGGTTTTTAATTGATGGACTTGAATTCTCGACTAATTTAGTAACGAAAAGGTGAGGGTATGACTCACTACTTGTCTTGAGGCCACTGTTAATACTGAAACATTTTTCAAACCTAGAATAAAAATCACTAATATCTTCATCTTGTTTCTGTTTACAGGCTGAGATTGCATCCCAGTCTTCTTTTCTCGTGGTTAATAATCTGGGTAAAACTTGAATTAATAATTCTGGTAATTCTTTACATTTATCTCCAAGACCGGTACCTGGTACTCGTGCCTTGTCTTCAGCTTCTAGAGCTGTCCAATCGATCTTTTTCTCTCCCACCTCCCATTCTTTTTCCTTTAGCTTTTCATACACCCCTGCGGGTAGCAGAACTTTTAACATTTTAATGATATCTGGGTATGTGTATTCTCCCATACGGAGCATGTCTTTTAATTCTCGATGGAACCCTGCTGGATCTTTGTCATGACAGGGAATTAATTTCTTCATTTCAAGGAGTTCCATCTTTGTGATTGGAGTGTATACAAACACTCGCTGCATTTCGCCACCCGTTCCTTTAACTGGGTGGACTTCTCGTAACGGATTCTGTCTGTCTATGTAGAATGATTTACTTTCTGGGGGTGAGACATGAACAAAATGCGGGTTCAAGAACGTTCTATATTTGTGACGCTGTTCTAGAATGACACTAATTAAATCGGTACCTAGACCTCTCCATTTGTACTGGAGTAACTCGTTCAGGACATCATGTAACGGACCTGGATCAGAGTGCTGACCCTCATACAGAGTAATGAGGTGCTGGATCATATACATACCCACCAGTCGCTGCTCGGCTGGGGGCAATTTCAGAAACATTTGTGCCACTATTTCGTCTGGAAAAGTGGTAGAATCAGTAATCCATCGGACTGCTGATCGAACTAGTTCTTGTTCATGCATAGTACTTAATTCACTGTAACCGATTCGTGATCTCAGAATGTGATCGGTAACTTGAAATACTTGTTCTAGGGAACTTTGTTCTGGTACTGAATGATGGAAAATAGACTTGGGTTCTAGACGTAAATGGCGATCTGGAAATCTAGATTTTCCTACATACGCTATTCTAGCAGAATTCTCGTCGTCTTCCTCTTCAGGATCAGAGGTACTTTCTTTCTCGCTTACTTGTGCTGCTTTACGCTGTTCGTGTATCTTTATTATTTCTTTACGGATTTTCTTGTACATACTTTCCATGGCACCGACGGTCTTGTGCTTACCCTCGGCTATATTATCACTCCACCTTGTCAGGATTCTCATTTCGGCAGAATCTTTAGTCGGGTAATCTTGTTCTCTTATTAGACAATTAATCAGAAACTTTAATATCATGAGCTGGATCTCGGCTTTCCTTTGAGACATGGCTTCGTGAATACTTTCTGGATCATCCCCTGTACGGATGAAACGATATATTCTGTCTAGATCTTCTTTCATATTCGGTAAGGTGACTAGATACTCGGCCACCTTTCTTACGCGGAACGAATATAAAACCATATTATCCTCGCCTGGGACTGGATCATAGACACATTCGGCAAGGGATTTTCTTATTTCTGCTACCGTCTGATGTCTAGGCGTACGCTGTGACGCTTGTGCATGTAATTCGGCTAACGTTAAACGCTTGTGTGGCGGCGGGGTTTGAGGAGGACCTCCTCCTGCGGCCCCTAAACTAGAATCATCGACGGACATTCTTCGTGGCGGAGCGGGAAGTTGAAATGCTGGCTGGACCGGGGGTACCGTAGCAGGTACTCCGGTGTCTGGAAGAGCGGGAAGTGCCTGATTTACAGGGACTGGCGGAGCGCGAACAGGATTTGCATATTCTGGGACTGTGTCGTCCAAATAGGACGAAATAAAAATATCAGCTGCGGTCTGTTTGTGACGTAGCTTGGTCGGAACTAATGGTGGCGGGAAATTACTGGATGCCTCTGGGGTCGCTTTTGGCAAGCCCTCAGCAAGAAGAGGATACATACCCTTAATAAGGGCATGCCTCTGTCTGTCTGACTGTTCGGCTTTGACTTGTTCACCTATCTCGATTAATTCTCTTTCTTGGGCTCGTTCTTGGGATTCTCTACTTAACTCTGACTTTCTGACTTCCTTTTCGGTTCTTCTATGCGCTTCTTTACGCCATAACTCGATGGCATCTTTCTGTGACTGTCTGGCTTTCTTTTTCCATAATGCTTCTTCTACTCGCATGATACATTCGGCATCCCATGTACCCGATACAGGCCATCTATACTTTTCTTCTAACTGTTTGGTATACTCTACCCATAAATCTAGATACAATATGGCACTTATGCCATGTTTCTGATACATAAAATGACCTGGACTGTCCCTCGGCGGAACAGGAACTGCTTCTTCTAATAAACCCTTTCTAGTTTTTAACTGACGTAACTTGGAAAAGAGCGGCATTGTAAACTTGAATCGGAACACAATACAATACACAAAGAACAATAACAATTGGGAAAACAATTCAGGCATACCACGACATTGAAAATACATTAAACAATATCATAACATAACAGTTCGAACAGAATATTACCTGGAATACTGAGAACAGAAATACAAGAATTTTCTCGAGAACGGAACAGACTAGAGTTACTGGATGCACTGCTGTAACAGTACGGAACATACCGGTCCCATAAAGGGACGCATCAAGACCCGTATCCACCTAGGTGAACACTTCGTTTGTGAGTCTGGGTACCACCAACCCACGGACCAGGAGTCAATTTAGATTGGTCCTGTCTAGATACTACCCCAGCAATGGTACTCACCGGGCAGCACGGAACGGAAAGCCTCGGACTGGACTGGACTGATGGCGACGAACTTCGGACTTCGGACTTCAGTTACGGGTGGGCCTCCGGATACCTCGGACCTTGGACTCTCGGCTTGGGCTCTGGTCGGGACTCGCCGCGTTCCTCCACCGTCTCGTTTGGATGCTGGACCGCCTCCTCCGTCTCCTCCGTGGGCCTGAGGGATACTTGAAGCAGAAATATCTGCACTTGGCCAGTATGGTTCCGTCACGACTGCAGAGGGTCAGGGGGTCGGCGTGGCTTCACCGACGCGTGTGGAAAGGGCAAGTCCCTGTTCGGGCGCCATTATGTGGTAAATAAATAAATAATACCCTATTTTTGACTAGGCATATATCATAACAGATAGCTCAATAAATAAGAGTCAAGATTCGAGGTAGTAGGAGTTTCTGCAGGTTTATTACAGCATAAGGACAGGATCAGGACAACCTGCATAGGAACAGAATGGCAGGGCTAGAGTGGCCCGGCAGCTGCCGGGGCTGGGTCTGGGATGAGCGCGCTAACTTTTGATAACAATACACGAGCATATATACATAGCGCAAACACATAGCATTACATTGCAGTAGGCGTAGCAGTGGGTGGAGCAGAAGACGTGACGCGTAGCAGTCGCGAAAGATAACAGTAAAAGTAGGTGTAACTGGGCGTATACATAGACATGTGGTGCAGACGTAACAGAATATGTCATGAATGGGGCGGAAACATTGGAGGGGGCTACCTAAGGAGCCGGGACCTCTAACCTGGTGGTGCGCGTAAACTGGCAATGACGTATCACTAGGAGAAGCTGGGGGCTATGAACTCTGTGCTAGGAGCAGAGACTAAAGTCTGGAGGGTCGGAGCGACATGTACCTAAACCCTATCTAGTATCTGATGTTTAGGGAACATGTTGATATAAACTAGGAGTCATGAGGGGAAAAGCTAACTTGACTCTAAGACTGGACCATGCATTATTCTACATGTAGTGCGTGATGAAGAATATTAAATGACCAGTAAATACAGTATTTCTCTAACATGGAGACGTGAAGGCTAGACAATGACGGAAACTATTGATGCAGTTCAGTAGCTTAGGAATGCAGAGAAGGAGGACTAAACTGATAGCTGGAATCATAACATACTCTTGGCAGACTCAGAGGCAGAGCCAGGCTGCACCGGGCACTGTGAGGCAGGAAGCAAGTGAAAGGTCGAGGATACAGGTGGGGGCTGTATCGCTCCTCAACGAGGCTTCAGGAGACAGGAGCTGAATCTAGTGTCCAGGCCCTTTTGAGGCCTAGAAACGGGGACTTTATAATGGAATAATGTGCACACTGGGAAACGTGGCAACATTACTTTACATAGGCCTGATATTCGTAGTATTCACGAGGACTGGAAACTGGCATACTAGAGGTGGACACAACTATAATTGCGTCATTAATCGGACATGGGGAATAACATATGCATATTGGTCATGCACACATAACATATGATGGATGAGGCGTAGGGACACAGAACATGACAAAATTTACTTTTCCACAATGCTCCGGCCTTTTTTGAAAGAAAACATTGTTTTTTCCCAGTCTTTTTTTGCTGATTTTATGATACTCCAATGCTTATTTATGGTTTTTTTCATATAGTTCGACAGCCCATTAAATGTTGTCACACAAGTGAGTGGTACCAAGTCTTGGCTGTTGGTTTTTTCTTCTAGCAAGACTTCTCTCGGCTGATTTCTCGCTCTCTTAAAGCCCTTGTTAAGGATTGCGGGAGGATATCCTCTGTCTTTTAGTTTTTCAGTTAGACTCGAGGCTTGTTCTTTGAAGTCAGTAATGCTACTACAATTACGCCTTAACCTAAGGTATTGCCCATAAGGCAGGTTCTCTTTTAGGGGGCGTGGATGAAAGCTACTGAATTCTAATAGATTGTTCTTTGCTGTTGGTTTATGATGAGTTTTAGTGGTTAGACAAGTGCCAGATATCGTGATTAGTACATCCAAGAAGACAATGTCAGTTTTACTTGTGGTGTTGGTAAATCTTAAATTGTTATCTAGGGTATTGATCCACACCAAAAAGGCTTCCAGATTAGTCTCACTGCCTGTCCATAACAACAAGATGTCGTCAATGTAACGTTTCCACAAAAGCATTGACGAGCCAAATTTCGCAGTTGGGAGAAGGATGTGTTGGGCTTCAAACTCCGCCACATATAGCCCAGCCACACTTGGGGCAAAGGTACTACCCATCGAAGTCCCTGAGCATTGAAGGAACAACTTGTCCTTGAAAGAGAAAAAATTCTCTTTGAGTGCTATTGTTGCACAATCAATAATGAATTTTTTCGGTGTTTGGTAATTCCATTCAATTGAGTCTAATGCCTTACCCAGGACTTTGATGGTATCGTCCTGGGGGATGCTTGTATATAAGCTTTCCACATCCAGGGTCACTAACGTGACTGAATTAACCTCGAATGTGATGTCTGCCAGGAGACGTAGTAGACTTTTAGTATCTCTCAGATAGGAAGGGGTTGTCTGTACCAAAGGCTTTAAGAATTGGTCACAGAACCTTGACAGAGGTTCCAGAAGTGATCCAATGCCGGATACTATTGGGCGACCTGGTGGTGGTAGACGGTTCTTATGTAATTTGGGTAGTGTGTAAAAATATGGGATGATATTTTCATTGGTATTCAGAAATTCTGCTTCATTCTTAGAGATGTGTCCATTCTCTTCAGCTTGTTTGACTAAAGCGGTAATCCTTTTAGTCAGGTCAGTAGAGGGATCAGTCATTAATGGGATATAATTTCTGTTGTCATTCAGAAGATCTTCACAGGTTTTTTCATAGTCACTTGTATTTTGTATGACAATACCACCGCCTTTGTCGGCCGGTTTTATGGTTATTGAATTGTCATTTTGTAGAGCTTCTAGTGCCTTATATTCCGCAGTCGTGAAATTCCCGAATACTTTGGGGTTCTGGCTTGCCTCCAAATCCTTAAACACTGCCTGTTCAAAAGCAGTGATGGCTGCTGGTACCGTATAAGGAGGAGGAGTGAATGTTGAATTGGGTCTCAGCCCAGTATCTCCTTTCCTAATCGCTTCGTTAGGGTCTGTTTTTCCTTCAAAAAATGCCTTTAATTTCAGTTTCCGAAAAAAACCGGCCAGTTCACAATGGAGTCTGAATTTGTCGGGTCTGGCTGTAGGGACGAAACCTAGGCCTTTTTCTAGAACCTGGTTTTCAATTGGTAACAGGATTCGTTTGGACAAATTAGTTACTAAACTTACAGTCCGCTCGTTCCTGGTTGTTGGGCACTGCTGCGCGTGTGGTTCGACACCGAGTCGTCCTCGGTCCAGGAGACTCTGTTGTTGTTGCCCCTCCTCCTGCCCCTTCCCCTCCGGCCGCTCTCTAAAAAAGGCGGTCTGTATTGGTTTTGGAATTGCATTGGGGGCATAAAAGCTGGGTTCCAACCCATGAAAGGGTATTGGGGTTGCTGGTAAGGGTAGGCGGCTGGGCCCATCTCCATCTGTGGTGGTTGCCAATGTTGATGGTAATTCGGGTTGCCAGGTCTCGCTCTGTTATTCCTATTCCCACGGTTCCCTCTTCTTCTTGTTTTCAGGGAGGAATCATTGCTCGATCCGCTGGTGTCGGAGGAGTTATCATCTGATTGATCTGATTTGTTTGTGTTTCTGACTGGGGGGACGAAAGTGGCTGCAGAGTAAGGATATACTGTATCTAAAGCAAATTTTTTTAGATCTTTTTGGAATTTTGTAGCTTTTGATTGCATTAGATTGTCCTTATACTCGTTCATTTCTCCTGATGAATGCCTAGGTAAATTTAAACCAACATTAAGGCTGAAACATGTTGACTAAGTTATCTCTGAATTAAACCATCCATTACCTTGGCTTTATAATTCAGACACATAGAACTCTTTTTACTGTGTGCTAGGGATCATTAATAAAATTTTTTGTAGATACCCTTCAGACACTTTTAAAGTTTAATTTAACCCTCCAACACACCCATCACACAATACCAGCTCCGCAGTCTCCTGGCGTCGCAGCACACCGAAGAGGCATTAGGTCTCTTCGGTGGGGCCCGATGATGAAGCATGACACTGACTAGGTCGGTGTGTGAGGGCTTTCTTTTCAAACCCAAATAGGGTGTGAACTTCTCGAGTCTTTGAGGCTCCATTTAAGTGGCTTACAAGAGACATTAACCTCTCTTCCTTTGTTTATTGTCATATCACTGGGGATTAAGAGAGTGTTCCTGTAATTCCCTACCTCTCCCATTGTTTTTTGTGTCTTCTTTATATCGTTCAGACCACATATATTCAATGTAATAATTCTTACCCTAGCCATCTCGTTGATTCATTCTTCTTGTATGTTTCCTATATACATATTTATGGCACCTACTTTTCTTTTTTAGCATCTTTTTTCTTTTAAATCCCTTTTGAGCAATTTCTCCCTTGATTGCTGCCCACCCTGTTCTGGCATTTATCCTACCTTGGTCTCCCCTCCCTCCCCCTCCAGGATCCCCCCCACCCTCCACCCTCCACCACTTTTTAAGCCGCCAAGCTCAATCCTGAGCTTGTGTGATAGCGTCTGGTCGACCTCACTCCACCCTCCACACCCCTCCTTCACTCCTATCTTTATACATACATACCCCTTGTGCCCTGTATAGAACCCTGTGTAGGGTCTACATTAAATATACATAAGACCATAAAACCATTGTACAGACATGCAAGACCTGCGTCATAACAGTTTCCAAGCCTAACTATTGATGAGATTAATTAAAGAATCCTCTATCTCATACAGTCAGTTAATCTGTTAGTCTTACATAGTCTGAAAAGGTCCCGTATGAAAGAGCAAAAAAAAAAAAAAAAAAGTAATAGTAAAAAAGCAATACACCGATCAGCCGGAAAGCAACAAGCCAGTAGTTAAGGAGAAAAGAGAGAGAGAGAGAGAGAAAAAAAGGGGGGAAACCCAAGGTTTAATGCTTTCCTTTACTCCCCGATTCCCCAGCGAGGATATCTTTCAAAGCCTGTTCGGCCTGAATCTCTGAGGAGAAAATCATAGTATGACCCTGTGATATTATATTCAGTTTTGCTGGGTTTTGTAGATAGGCAAGACCCCTGCCTTCTGGAAGGGGGTAATCAGCTGTCGCAGCCTCCAGCGTCTTTCCACTGTGGAGTGCGCAAAATCAGGTTTAGCAAAAAAGGAAAACCCCTTCCAGTTTCTTTTTTTGTTTGGTCGGGCCAAATCATACACTGCTTGACGCAGCAAAAAGTTACCAAAGAAAATCAAAATGACCCTAGGAAAGGATTGTTCTTTGCGGGGTTGTTTGGGTTGTGAGAGCGGGAATCTGTGCACCCTTTGTATCTCTGTCTCCCAGTCCCACTGTGTTAGCTCTGGGAAAGCGTTTTGGAACAAATTGATTATAAAGGCTCGGATATCACTGCCTTCGCAATTCTCTGGAATCCCGAGAATGCGCAGGTTGTTCCGTCGTTGCCGATTTTCAGCCTCTTCAAGTTTCCACATGATATCGCCGACCGTTTTTTCCTGTGATGAAGCCTGGGTTTTCAGGGTGTCTACTGTGGCTTCCAATATTTCTGTTCGGGTCTCTACCATAGTCATTCTTTCGGCAATTTCCGTGCATGTTTTGCCAATTTTGCGCATTGATCCTTGAAGTTTCTTTGCTGCCACTCGTGCCACTCGATTCTCAGACTTGACCTCATTGTGGAATGTACTCCGTGATTGTAGAATTGTAGCTAGTGTAGGCTCGGGTGCTTGCTGAGGCTCCCTCTTTTTGTTCTGTTTATGTACTTTTTCTAAAACTTCATGCCCCGCCGTTGGAAGTAGTTGTGCATCAGAGTAGTCCCAGCAGAGATCGGTTTCATTCTCAGTATCAGTTTGTCCTGCAGGTTTCTTCCTGTCAGAAGACCTTTTTTGTTTTTTAAGAGTTTTTATGCCTTCATGCTGACTGCTTGCAGAGGTATCAGCTTCCTCGGCATCGCTGCTGCTAGGTAAGTCTGACGATTCGGAGCTGAATGACTCCTCATTTACTGAGAAGAAGTTCTCTGTGGTATTTGGAGACTGATACCCTAGCTCCGTGGCGTCATGAAGGGCCTTCTGAATATCTTTAGGTTGTAGGTCCGTTTGACCCGCATAATCACAATTCATAGTCTATGAGGCCAGCTTGTGCTCTGTCTGCTCCTCGGTCTTTTCTGGAGTTGTCCCCTCCAGGTCTGTAGCCCAAACTACTGTTGTGTCGCTACTTGTCCACAAGATACGCGCTCCTCCTTGTTTAAAATGTTATCCTCGAGGCCCAGATTGATTGTCAGGCGGGTCTTTTACCTCGTTCTCCTCTGATCCCAGTATGTGGCCAGGCTTTGAGACACATTTAAGTATGGGTTCTAGGGTAGGAACACCGCCCCGGTCCATCTCTTGTTTTTTAGGAAAAAGTTTAGTTATAACCGGTTGTTTTTTGTCCGGTATCACTGTGCCCTTAACCAACTGGGATTTAGCAGTTTTCTCTCCCGGGTCTTTTATCGTCTTACCAGGATTACCGGGGTAGGCACCAGGCTTCACCTTCTCCAGTCATGCTTTCGCGTGATCCCTTTTCTCCTGTCTGGTAGCTGATGCGGGGCCAGATACCGTGCTGCGATCCTTCGGTCGGGCTCCACCGCGAGCGGCTGCCATTGTGCACACTTCTGCCGGCTCCTTCTCCTTCCCCTTGGTTTCGCGGTCGCTTAGCAACCAGGTCCGGCTCTGATACTGACGCTCTCGCGCTTGCCGGCGAGCGCTGTCAGCAGTAGCCTTGCGAGTGCCTCCCAGCACGAGCCCTCCTCTGGCCAGCATCTGCTTCTCAGCCCGCCTGCTTAGTTGAACTTCCTTCGCGTCTGGAGGTGCGGGTGCAGCGTGATTCTATGGCCCTGGTTCGCTATCCCTGGGCGCATTTCTCGAGCATCACCTCTTCGGAGCTCCGGAGCGATGTGGAGGTGAGTGACTCCGGTCCTACTCAGCCGCCATCTTAGCTCACTCCTGACTGATCCTAGTCCAGTTTTGAATTTTGAAGTGGCGGCATAGGTGGGTTTAGGTAGTTAGTGGGTATCCAGAATCTGGAAGGGGACAGCATAGTGATCGGACCAGGCGATAGGAATCGTGGTGTCGACTTTTACCAGCTCTGGGTTTGCAAAACTGGAGTCAAGAGTGTGCCCCGGATGTGTGTGGGTGCCTCTACCAACTGCGAGAGCTGAAGCCACTTTTGGTCTTCCATTAAATCTACACTATTACGTGAGGTAGGATCATCAAAGTGTAGTTTAAGACTTAAATCCCCTAAAATTATGAACTTAGAATGTTGAATAGCAAACGACAGATTCATGTCCAGAAGTGCTGAGATAAACGCGGCAGCTACTCCCGGCGGCCTGTAAATCAACAGGCCATTGAGAGAGCACTGCCCTGAAACCTCCAATTTTGTCCCAGCTCCACCTGAACTGAATGCAGACAGATGGTGTTGCGCTCATGGTTTAGAGTATGTAGCTCGTTTGGAGAATATTGCACCAGACCGGCCTGCAATCGGCAGGGTTTCTGGTGCCGTCCCGGTGAGGACAGGCGCAGACGGGCATGCCGTTGGCGCGCCAGGCTTCTCTTTTTATAGCCTGCGTGAATAGAGCGCTGCAGGTCAAGCTGGCATCCTAGCTCCAGCCTATGGGAACCCAGCAGAGGACTGAAAATGACAGTGAGTCAAGAAAGAGAGCCACCAGGTTAGCAGAATGCTCTTACTTTGCACACAATGTCGAATTCAATATTAAGGAAAGTACAGGAATTGGAAGGACTATATTTACTATTCCCACTCCAATTTAAGCAACAGTGGGGAAAATATTGGACTTCAGAATGGTTACATATACCATTCCAATACAGTCATTAAAAAAATATTTAAATACCTAAAAACATAAAATGATTAACCATAGTTAAACTAGAAAATATATATTGTATACATTTAAATAAAATGCACTATTTATTACAAATATACAAAATAAATGTATAATTAAATGAAATATTTAAATAAACATACGTAGAATTCACTTCTCACTACTACTGAAGAAAACACAAACAAGATAAATTAAAAAATCAAATAAAACAATAAAATTAAAATAAATGAAACATAAAAATAATATATATAATATACACTTGCTGATATATATTACTAATTATTTCTTGCATAGTCTAAATAAAACTATTTTTTCATTTTAAATATTCAATGAAAAAATTCAGATTTATGAATTACATATTTAAATAACAAAACATTAATAAAGAAAACTATTTTCATTGAGATAATTTCTCACCCTATTCCCCTACAAACTGATATGCTGCTAAATTAGCAATAACTAATTATACTATACAAAATATAAATTATAATTCTGAAATTAAACCCAAATAAATGAAAGAACAATTAAACAATTAAAACATTACATACTAACCATTTATATACTGATTTTACCTTGCATTACTTAACATTAAAAAATAATTAGTTAAAATGCAATTAACCTCCCACCATATTCCCCCAAAAACCCAATATCCCGCTACTAAATTATAAACTACTTAACAGGGGTGTTTGTAGATCACACATTAACTCTTAGGCACCTCGGCACTAACAGAGGTTTATTGTTACCCAACAGTACTCATTTGGGTAACACACAAGTGGAGTGGTGTGGCGCACTGGTTAGAGGCGGCAGACTCGGAAGCAGGAGTCGGCCCGGGACCAGGGTTCAATTCCAGACGCGGCAGGGTCATGGACCAGGGTCAGCGGACTCGATAATTCTCGCCTCGGTGCCTACTCTAACCAGGGGTCCCACTCGGCAACTCTGGGCATTAGCTTGCCTAATCTCCACAACGGCCCCATCAACGCCGGGGATGCCTGGCTTCACCTTGGGGACTCCCAGTAGGGACCATCCCACAGGGAAAGCCAGGACGGGTTCCCCAGCGGTATACCGCGCCAGGATACTCCGGTAGTAATTGAGCACGTTACAAAACAGCTTATAACATAACATAACATTTTAACGACCTCAGATGGTTGAAAGCCTGAGTGGACCTGCTGGCATTTGAACCTATGACCATGAGATTAAACACAGGGCACTGCAGTGGACTCATTAATCCACTGAGCCACCAGACCCATCTAATTGCCTTTTAAAAATTCAATTACACATTTAAAATTGAAAACTATATTTAAAAAAGAAATTTTTACTAATATTAGAAGTGTGTGTGTATATATATTCACTGAAAAAAACATAGGTTTCACACCAGTTATAGTTAGGAATTAGCATTTAAAAAACCTATTAAATTCACTGAAAAAAACATAGGTTTCACACCAGTTATAGTCAGCTGGAAATTTTACTCGCATAAAACCATTGAAATTCCCACGTTATAGTTAGTTGGACTCACTATAACTTGCGCGTGCACTGCTGATGACGTCACATATTACATCACTCATGACATGGTCAGTGACATCACTCATGACATCACTGATGACACCATCCAGTGAATGTGTCTTTCTGAAAAATAAATGTTTTATATATGTATATGTAAACGTCAATGGAAGAATAAATATTTTAATAAGTGTCTAAATGGATGTTTAAAAAAAAAAATTGATTGGTTAACTGGCTTATTAAGTGTATCTCAGTGAATACATATATTAGCGAGTAATGCTTAAATATTTAAATATATGTATCAGTGTTTCACTTTGTGTATAAGTGGCTGCATGGGTTGGTGTGTATAAGTGGCTGCATGGGTTGGTGAGTAGCTACATGTGTGTGTATATGGGTTATTAGATTTTTTTTTAGTATCAGTATGAGTGTTTGTATGGTTTGGTTGGGGGTATTACTTAGCACATAGATGCATGAATGACTGACTCTCTCTTTGTATGTGTTTTGAAGACAGCATATGTGCAGGACTGTATGGGTGGATGAGTGTGTATATGTGTGTGTTAGTGAGTGAATGACTGTTTCAGTAGTGTCTATCAGTAACTACATATGTTTTAATCTAGTATATGTGAGTATTGATGTATAAAAGTGAGTACATGTGAGAGTAAGAGATTGTAAGAGTTCCTGTTTAAATAAGTATGTGTTTCTATAAGTGATTGTTTAAGAAAGTAAGTATGTGTAAGTTTCCTTAGAAGTAAGGTGGTAATGTGTGTATAGCTGTATATGCAAATAAATGGATGTTCAATAGTTTATTTGCATGTGTGAGTATGTGTGAGAGTATCTTTAGGATGACTGTCGGTGTGTAAGAGGATGTATAGGTGTATCACTTCATATGAAGAGTGAGTATATGTATGAGTGACTATATAGAACTGTTGGTGAATGAGTGCATGAGTATATAGATGGTGGAATAATTGAATTGGTTGTTGTAACTGGTATGGCTATCTCCATTTCTTTTGAAAATGTTAGTTTTTATTTTTGAATATGTGTTTCAAGGGTTACATTTCAGTGAAAGGAGGTCTGTCACCCTGTCACAATGATGGTGTCATCAGTGATGTCATGAGTGATGTCACTGACCATGTCATGAGTGATGTAATATGTGACGTCATCAGCAGTGCATTGCACGCGCAAGTTATAGTGAGTTCAACGAACTATAACGTGGGAATTTCAATGGTTTTATGCGAGTAAAATTTCCAGCTGACTATAACTTGTGTGAAACCTATGTTTTTTTCAGTGAATTTAATAGGTTTTTTTAAATACTAATTCCTAACTATAACTGGTGTGAAACCTATGTTTTTTTCAGTGAATTTCATAGGTTTTTTAAATGCTAATTCCTAACTATAACTGGTGTGAAACCTATGTTTTTTTCAGTGAATTTCATAGGTTTTGTAAATGCTAAATCCTAACTATATATAGGGCCGCAAACCTATGAAATGTAATATTTTTTATAATGAATCCTATATTGTATATTTATATAATAATAACTTATTTTTTTTTGCCGTGGAGCGCTCCCGGGGCGCGTACCGGGGAGCGCCCCGGTCAGCGCAATTTTGCGGTGCGCCCCGGGGCGCGTACCGGGGAGCGTCCCGTTACCGCTATTGCCGCGAACGAAAACATCCTCGTGACGTATCGCGTAGCCGCGTCCGCGTGATACGTACGGCGTAAGCGCGCCCGGAAGCACCGACGCGCATACGAACGCGCTACGTAAGCGCCCCGGGACGTGCCCCGTTGCGCGCCCAAACATCATCGTGACGTATCCCGTAGCCACGTCCGCGTGATACGCACGGTGTAAGCGCACCCGGAAGCACTCGAGCGCATACGATCGCGCAACGTAAGCATCCGACGCGCTTACGCGACGCGCCGCGTCGCGGAAGCGCGTCGGGTCATGTGACCTGAAAATAACACTTTTTATTGGTGCAGAACAGTTTTGGTTTCCAAATGATGAAAGCCCGGGTCATGTGACCTGAAAATAACACTTTTCATTGGTCCAGGACATTTCTTTTTCCAAATGATGAAAGCCCCCACCTTTTTTCCTTATTCTGACTTTGTTCTTTGACTGAGGAAGACCTGTTTGGAGATCTGTGACTAATATTTTGTACTTTAAAATGGCTACAGTAGCAGCAGCAGCTGGAACATCTGCACCACCACCACCAAGAGGACCGCCACAACATCACATTGGTGGTCAAGAAGAGGAAGAGGAGGAGGAGGAGGAGGGGAGTAGGGGAGTAGGACATTCCTGCCAGAAGACAATACCCCATATAGGCCAAAGCAGCACATTGTATGGGAGTTTTTTTCCATCCCAGAGGGCAAGAAGAAAGTGAATGCGCCAAAGGTGACTTGCCAAATCTGTGGCTCTGAACTTTCAAGGGGAAACCTTAATAAGAAATATTCATTTGGCAATAACACCATGATTCGGCACATGCAGCGCAAGCATCCCAACAACTATGCTGCGGCAGAGGTGAGACAACTGGCCAGTAACCCTCCCCATTCTTCACCCAGCACCTCCAAAAGAAAGCAACCCACTCCATCGGGACCAGAGACAAGGGAGATGGTCCCAAACATACAACCACAGTTTGGTGAATTCAAGATCACTTGTATTTTTTGTGGTAAGACCATCACCTATGGTGAGCAGAGCATAAAGCTCATCAACTGTGCTGGTGACAACCACAATTGCCCCAAAAAACCATAATTTTTTCCTTATTTGTTTTTTCCTCCAGTTGAGCCGTTTACAATTCCCTGTTTTTTGTTTCTCCCCATAAAAATAACCAAAAAAATATAAAATAGTTCACAAAAGCCCAAAAAAGTACAAAATGTTAAAAAAAATAAAAAA